>NC_133650.1:219145662-219461500 GCF_009905375.1 Apium graveolens
CAAAAGGGTTTTATCAAGCTTTTACTATAAAATTCACGTTATCATCACAAAATACACAAAAATGTAACAAGGCAACAAAACACCATCCATTCGGCTCCTATCAAGTCATGGCCGAATGGATTAGGGTAAGAACAACATTTCATAAGTGTAACACTCTTATGTCTAGCCATTCTTGACCCTATGATACTATATCTCATGGTGAAAGCCTTAGATTCACAAGAATCAAGGAGGTTCACTTTGAGCTTAACAAAAACATCACCATGCAAGGTCAAAACATAGGTTTTTCACTCTAAACTTTTGAAATATATATAAGAATAACATATAGGGAGTAAAATTACTTGGATATAAGATAATTGTTTGAGTGAGAGTTGAAGAAAGAAGGGGATGGGGCTCGGTTTTGGTGGTTGCCGAGAGGGGAGGGGAAAAACCGAGAGGTGAGGGAGGAGGGAGGGAGAAGAGAGTGAAGTGGTGGGGTGAAGTGAGGTGATGATCACTTCTTGGACTTGTTTTTATGCATTGATTTGACTATAATGTGAGTGGGTTTGAGATTTTACAAGAGTAACCCTCCAATATAGTTAGGTAGATTTGCATGCAAGGGTAAAGGGGTAAATTGGTTAGCAAAATGTGAGTTAGTGGGGTTGAGAATGTCTTCTTTGCCCTTTGATTAAATAGAAGAGAGTTTGCATGCAAGGTTATTCATGTAATTTGATAAATATGACAACTAAAATTTATAATGATTTATTTTTATAAAATAAAATACAAGTTCAAAAATTATAAAATTTATACCATAAATTAACTTGTATTTTTAGAGACTTTATAAAATCATTTTCAAAATTTGTGAACAAAATGCCTTTTAAAAGAAGATTTTTCCAAAGCTTAGAATATTTCTTATAAATCAAAAATAAAGAAATTAAATAAACTCTTGCTTTGAAAAATCATATACTACCCAAAGCAAATTTATAATGCAGAAATTTTCACTCACACAAACGTACAATCATTGAATATATTTTCATTTTACTTAATATTATACCAAATTCACAAATAATATTACATAAAATGCCGGTCGTAACATCCTCTCCCCCTTAAGGGATTCTGTCCCCAGAATCTAAGAGAACAGATGAGGATACCGGGAACGCATATCAGACTCTAACTCCCAAGTCGACTCTTCGACCTTAGGGTTCCTCCAAAGTACTTTTACTAACTTTACTGACTTATTTCTAAGACTCTTTACTTGCCAGTCGAGTATTTTAACCGGTTGCTCCATAAATGACAGGTCTGCCTGAATTTCTACGGGTTCATATTCTATCACATGGCTAGTGTCAGGATTATATTTCTTAAGTAATGACACATGGAACACATTATGCACATGCCGATACTGAGGTGGTAAGGCCAACTCGTAGGCCACCTTTCCTACTTGACTCAAAATCTCAAAAGGACCTATGTATCTAGGTGCTAACTTTCCTTTCTTGCCATATCTCATCAACCCTTTCCTAGGTGACACCTTTAGCAACACAGCTTCGCCAATTTGGAATTGAACATCCTTACGCGCTGGATCCGCATACTTCCTCTGTCTATCTTGAGCAGCAAGCAACCTTTTCTGAATTAACTTGACTGAGTCATGCAACTGTTGTACCAATTCTGAGCCGAGAATTCTTCCTTCTCCTACTTCATCCCAACTTGTTGGTGATCTACATTTTCACCCATACAAAGCTTCATATGGTGGCATGCCGATACTGGAATGATAGCTGTTGTTATATGAGAATTCAATCAATGGCAGGTGGTCGTCCCAACTTCCTGCAAAATCGATTGCACAACTGTGCAACATGTCTTCGATTGTTTGAATCGTCCTTTCGCTCTGACCATCAGTCTGCGGGTGATACGCCGTGCTCATATTCAACTTCGTGCCAAGACATTCCTGGAATTGCTTCCAGAATCTCGAGTTAAATCGGGGATCTCTGTCTGAAACTATTGATACGGGTACTCCATGCCTTAATATGATTTCGTGCACATACAGATGAACCAACTTGTCCAGTGACGACTTCTCATTTATTGGAAGGAAATGCGCCGACTTCGTAAGACGATCAATTATAACCCATATTGCGTCATGTCCGGATTTTGTTCGCGGTAGTCCTACTATAAAGTCCATAGCGATATTTTCCCATTTCCATTCTGGAATCTTCAGGGGCTGAATTAATCCGCTTGGTCGTTGACGTTCTGCCTTTACTTTCTGACAAGTATAGCACTTCGCAACCCATTCTGCCACGTCTCGCTTCATATTTGGCCACCAAAAGTTCTTCTTTAAGTCTTGATACATCTTGGTGCTTCCCGGGTGGATTGAAAATTTCGAATGGTGGGCTTCACGGAGGATCTTATTCTTTAATTCAGGTACATGAGGAATCCATATTCTGGATGAAAACCTTAGTATTCCTTGCTCATCCCTTTTAGTATTAATCTCTTCTCCAGATAACTGATTTTTCTCTTTTTCCATTACTTTCTCTTGACACTTCTTTATCTTTTCCATTAGTGTTGGCTGAAAGGTCATTGCACGACAAACTTCTTTGACTTTCCCATAAGCACAAAGTTCCAATTCCAATTTTCCGATTTCTTCAGATAACTCTTTTGATGTTATCATCATATTCAATCTCTCCTTCCGACTCAGCGCATCGGCCACTATGTTCGCCTTTCCAGGATGGTAATTTATCGAACAGTCATAGTCCTTGATCAATTCCAGCCATCTCCTCTGCCTCATATTGAGCTCTTTCTGAGTAAAAATGTACTTTAAACTCTTGTGATCCGTGTAGATTTCACACTTCTCTCTATAGAGATAGTGTCTCCAAATCTTGAGTGCGAACACTATGGCGGCTAGTTCCAAGTCATGCGTCGGATACTTTAACTCGTGCGGCTTCAACTGTCTTGACGCATATGCTATTACCTTACTGTGTTGCATCAACACACAACCCAAACCCTTATGTGAAGCATCGCTGAATATTACAAAATTCCCTTGATCATCTGGAAGTACCAACACCGGAGCTGTTACCAACTTCTGTTTTAACTCTTGAAAGCTATTTTCACATTCTGCACTCCATTCAAACTTTTGATTCTTTCTGGTTAACTTGGTCAATGGCGTGGCGATCTTCGAGAAATCCTTGACGAATCTTCTATAGTATCCGGCCAATCCTAGAAAACTTCGCACTTCCGTAGGAGTCTTTGGCCTCTCCCAACTCATAACTGCCTCAATCTTCGCCGGATCCACTTTAACTCCCTCATTTCCAATAACATGCCCCAAAAATTGAACTTCCTTTAACCAAAACTCACATTTGGTAAACTTGGCATACAACTTCTCTTGTCGGAGTATCTCCAATGCTATCCAGAGGTGCTGCTTATGTTTTTCTTCCGACTTAGAATAAATAAGGATGTCATCAATAAATACCACGACAAATTTATCCAAATACTTCTTAAATACTCGATTCATCAGATCCATAAATGCGGCCGGAGCGTTGGTCAATCCAAACGGCATTACTAGGAATTCATAATGCCCATATCTGGTCCTAAATGCGGTCTTGGGAATATCTTCTTCCTTGATCTTTAATTGATGGTATCCCGATCTCAAATCAATCTTCGAAAAGCATTTTGCTCCCTTTAACTGATCAAAAAGGTCATCTATCCTTGGTAGCGGGTAGCGGTTCTTGATCGTTACTTTATTCAACTCCCGGTAATCTATGCATAGACGCATACTCCCATCTTTCTTCTTCACAAAGAGAACAGGTGCTCCCCATGGCGACGTACTTGGTCGTATCACTCCCTTATCCAATAATTCTTGTAGCTGGCTCGCCAACTCTTTCATTTCTGCTGGTGCCATCCTATACGGAGCCTTTGAAACTGGTTCCGTGCCTGGAGCAAGGTTGATCTCGAACTCAATTTGTCGATCTGGTGGTAAGCCTGGTAGTTCGTCGGGAAACACATCGGGGAACTCATTAACTACAGGAATATCTTCCATGCTGGGGCTGCCTCTCTCTGAATCCACTACATATGCTAGGAACGACTCACAACCTTTTCTAAGTAACTTCTTAGCCTGAATAATTGTAAGAAATAGTTGCTCTTGCCTCTGCCCCTTAAATACTACCTTCTCTCCACTCTTCGTCTTTAAATACACTCTCTTGGTCTTACAATTTATCTGAGCGCTATTCTCTCCTAACCAATCCATTCCTAAAATTATATCAAACTCTCCCAGCTTGAAGAGTATCAAGTCGGCTGAGAACTTATATCCCGAAATATCAATCTCACATTTTGGACAAAATTGATTCACAGGAATCTTCTCTTGGTTCGCAATTACCACATTTACTACCTCACTCATAACCGTTTTATCACATTGGAGCTTATCAACAAAAGATTCTGATATGAAAGATCTTGTTGCTCCCGAATCAATCAATACTTTAGCTTTGACATTATTGAATAAAAGTGTACCTGCTATCACCTCAGAATTCTGAACAGCATCTTTCATCTTTAGATCAAATGTCCTTGCTGTTGCTTGCGGGGTTGGTGCGGGTGGTGGAGGTAATGCCAATACCTCAGCTGGCACGCTTGCACTGGTACTTGCCACGTTCATCAGAGCTCTGACTGGTCCTGTTGCCTTACACTCCCTAGCCATGTGTCCAGTCTTCCCACACTTGTAACACGTAACTCCTGGCTTCGGCATCTTGCACTCGTTTGCCAAATGTCCCTTCTGATTGCACCTATAACAGGTCATACTCAGCTTATTGCATACTCCGGGGTGCCTTCTTCCACAGTGCTTGCATTCTGGCCTCTGGAACCTGTTTTCTCCAACTTGCCCTTGGCTTGCCTGATTGTTCCCTTTTGATTCTTGCCTTTTGCCCAAATTTCCCTTCCTTTGAAAATTTCCGCCCTTCTGGAAACCAATCCTCTTTACATTCCGATCTTGCGAACTTCCAGCTTCAGACTTTTCTCCATAAAATGGAACCTTCCTCTTCTTGTTATCCCTCTCTTTCCTTGACTGCATCCCATTATTCTCAATCAGAGCAGCTTTCTGTACTACTCCCGCATAAGTTTCAAGCTCAAACATAGCCACCCTATCTCTGATCCAAGGCTCCAATCCTTGCTGAAATTTCTTTGCTTTTTCTTCCTCAGTGCTAGTATACTTTGTCACAAACCTTGACAACTCAGTGAACTTCTTCTCATATTCCAGTACAGTCATGTTCCCTTGCTTTAACTCAAGAAATTTTAGCTCCATCTGATTCTGCATGTACTTAGGGTAATACTTGTCCAGAAATAACTTCTTAAATCTCTCCCAAGAAACCTGCTGAGTGACTTCCATAGCTTTTACTGATTCCCACCAATAGATGACTTCTCCCTTCAAGAAGTAAGTGGCATACGGCGTCTTCTGATCGTCTCCTAACTGTACCAACTCAAAAGCCCTTTCCATCTCCTTGATCCATGTGTTTGCTATCACTGGATCAGTGGTATCATGAAATACAGGTGGATTCACATTCTGAAAAGCTTTGAAAGTGACAATTTGTCTAGGTGGTACTGGTGGTTCAGGTGGTTGGTGTGGCTCACGGTTATCTTGGTTTTCAATTCGTTGTTGAAGAGTTAGTTGTTGTTGAGCTATAGCATTGGTTTGCTGTTGCAAGGTTTCCAGTAGTCGAAGAATGTTTGGGTCTGTAGTGAAGGTGGTTATTGGGTTCTTCTTTTTGGGAGGCATGATCCTGAAATAAGAGTTGTGTCATAACAGATATGAATGATAAAATGATTCGAGGGTATCGCATGGCATTCTCATTTACATATGGGGTCAAGTTTCCAAATTAAGCAGATATGATGATAAAAACATAAAATAACAGTTGAGAGCAAATGGAACAATAGCACATAATTATTGAAATTTTAAAGGTCACAGTACATAGGATTGGGACATAGTCTGATTCTAGGAATAACAGGCTTATTTAAAGGAAAGACGGAAACAACTGGGGATTCCATAGAGTCTGATAGTACAACAACATGAAAGGAAAATGGAAAGAACTAAGGCTCCACTCCATCTGAACGGGGCTTGGTAGTCTTTTCCTCTCGAAGCGTCTTCACAATGCTCTGGAGCTCATCCGCCACCATCTGAATGACATACTGGCTGGTACGGTCCCGGTGTGCTGGCATCTCCTCAAGCTTAGTGTTGACGTACTGAACCAAGGTCTCAAATCTCGCAATCATCTGCTCCATGGGCTTCCCTTCGTAGTTTCGGCTGTCCGGATACACGTTCTTCAGTCGGTCTATCAGTCGGTCGTACTTGCCCTGAAGCATGTCGAACTCGCGCCTCAACTCAGCATACACGGAGAAAGCAATAGTGTCGTCTGACCCAGAGGATGACGAGGAATGCGCCCTTTGCTGACAACCAATAAGAGGAGTATTAATAATAATTTACTTAACCTACTCTCTCGCATAATATCTATAACCTACACACAAATCCTATAACCTATTTGGGCTGTCCAGGGACTCTAAACCGTAGCTCTGATACCAAAACCTGTCACACCCCCAACTTAAATAGCGAAATAAATATAGCTATTACATCATTTTAATGAAGGATACACAACCAATCCAAGATCTTATAGTTTAGGGTTTGGAACAGCCCATCACTACCAGCTATTACATCTGATTACAAATACCGAATCCTCACAGCTATTATTACTTATTCTATCTGAGCTCGAACATAAGCATCAGCATCACAGGTCTTACGGACAGTCTGCTTGAATCTAACCATATCTGCTAGCTGTAATATCAGGGTAAAGCAAGAAGTGAGCCAAAAGCTCAACAAGTGCTAACAGTACAACGCAAAACATAAATCGAGATATACCTTTAGGAATGACAATGGAAAAACATAATCAATGATAACGAGAGATAAAACTTATGTGAGTTGGCATCATTATGCTTGCATCAAAACAATTTTAAAATCATTCTTAATCAAAATCATTTTATGACGCTACGGATTACAGCCGGTGATCAGCCGCGAAGTAATCCCGAACCTCGCTGGGTTCTAAAACATTATTGGGAATCCCTAGGCAACTTTTAAGCCTAATATAAGTGTGGAAAGGACTCGCGTCTCAGTCCAGATCCACCATTCAAAGAAAACATTTATCCCCCTTTGGGACTGAAAAATCCACATTTTAATCATTTTAAAAACTGATGCCGATTTATGACAAAATCTCTTTCGACTGTAATCATTTTTATCAAGGGATTATAGATCAACTTGAAACACTGGAAATATGACACTAAATCTCAGGCCATGATCCACTAGACTTTACTATATTAGGGTAATTGAGAGGTTTCCATAAACAAGAACTTTGACAAGGAAATTGAGCAAGGCTATTGGATAATATGAAAGAGTAATGCCAAACTAGGCTTAAAGCAATGGTTGTAGACAAGGTATAGGTATTAGAACATCAAGAAGATAAGCATCACTGGTTCCAATAGGATAGAGGTGTTAAAATATAAAGAAAGTGATCATCAGCTCAAGATATAACAGGGTATCAAGCTTTAGGGTAAGGATAGGGTTATCAAACAATCATGAATGAATTTAAGAAATGATTGGCTTTTAGGTATCAAGATAAAGTTTCTATCGAGGTTATTTCAAGAGTTGAATCAAAGCATCAGGGTGCAATATCAAGATTTCTCAGGGATCAATAGCATGATAATCAAAAGGATCAATAAAGTATTATAACAAATCTCTATTTTATCATGGCATTAAACTATCATGAAAGACTTTTGAACTACTTGCAATACGTACTCGAGGGTTCATGGCATCTCTATGTAACTCAAAGATAAACAAAAGATACGCTTGATTTAAATATATCAAAATGACTCAGGATAATTGCATCGATATATATATGAACTGTTTACAGTAAATACGAAGGTCAAGTTGAATCACTTGCCTTGAGATAGACTGGTCTGGTCTGACTGGTAGGAGCAACAACTGGAACTTCACTCGACTTTTATGGCAAGTTTTCCCTCGTCTCGAGATCCTACATAAATAATAATAATCCTCATTATAATATATTCTTACCATCTTAACCTATTTACAACCTGAAATTAAACATGGATGGCACTTAGGCCTATACACACTTAATTCATATCCACCATTATATTTTCAAATGTACACACGTAGCCACATAATCACATATCGTATATTAATACCAAATAACATCATATACACCATAATGCCACACTAGGCTTGGATGATCTCGACTCACCACTTAAGTCACTTGGTCGCTAACTAAACAAAGTCTTCAAATTTGGGCTTCCTAACTCAATGTGCCTTTCCTAAATTATCCAAAACCTATTGACCCTCACTTGTGCCTTTTGCTCTAATGACCTTATACTATCTTACAACTATGGTGGTCGACCTAATACTCACTTCTAAGTGTTCTAAAGCTATGTGATAGATGAAAGTGCTCACTGGTGCAAATTTCAGAATGGTAACTAAGGTTTCTTGAGTGCATTAGACACTCTTAAACTACAAGTTTTACTTCAAAATTTTTACACAAGACTCTCCTGACCTAAGGGCATCTCACAAGCTTGATGTGGCTCAAAGGCCTGGCTTGGGCCTTCTTGGGCCTAAGCTAAAAGTCCAAGGTTCCCCTGTTTTTCTGGGCAGAAAATGCCCTGACTTGAATTATCTTGTGACACATGGTTCTAGCTCATATCCTATGAACTATGGTTGGAAAAACTTCTCTGACATACCCTCTAACTAAGGCCCAATTGGGCCTAATGAGGGCCTACCCATGACATGGCCAAATCTCCCTATTTCTAAGTTGCAACAAAACTGTCCCCTGCTGGACAGATTTTGTTATTCTACTTGTGCACCTAACCAAATTACATGCAAACCTCCAACCAACTCCTAAAACCTATTACATACTCCCCATACTAACTTCTGGTAGTTTGGGCCTCAAAGTGCACATCAATGACATGGTCAAAACTCACTCTAAACCTCAGGGTACTAAACTGATTTTTCTGCAGAAACTATAACTCTCATTTTTCCAAGGCTTTGACTTGACAAACCTATCTAACAACAACTCAAAACTTAAACAAGACTTATACATGGTATTCTACTGAACTAACTCCCTTTTTCTCAAAATAACCTTGGTGAGATCATCCTTACCTAAGGTGCAACTATGGCAAAACAAAAGAGACTACTCTTTACAAATCACAAACCTTTATGCTCTTGAAGCAACAAGATATATATTTTTTTTATAATAGATAACCACGAATTATTACCATGCAATAAGAAGTATAAATCAATATTAATACATTATTCCTACTGAAATTAAGGCTCACTAACAACATGAATCTAAATGATCAAAACTTCCAAAAAAAATCAAAAGTGATTTACATGCATGCATGCTTTCGGATCTTTCAAGCCAAAGCAACATGATTTCCAAATAAATTTTTATCATAATTCAACATGCAAGCCTAACATGGATTACAACTAAATGATCAACTAGCATGCAAAAGGGTTTTATCAAGTTTTTACTATAAAATTCACGTTATCATCACAAAATACACAAAAATGTAACAAGGCAACAAAACACCATCCATTCGGCTCCTATCAAGTCATGGCCGAATGGATTAGGGTAAGAACAACATTTCATAAGTGTAACACTCTTATGTCTAGCCATTCTTGACCCTATGATACTATATCTCATGGTGAAAGCCTTAGATTCACAAGAATCAAGGAGGTTCACTTTGAGCTTAACAAAAACATCACCATGCAAGGTCAAAACATAGGTTTTTCACTCTAAACTTTTGAAATATATATAAGAATAACATATAGGGAGTAAAATTACTTGGATATAAGATGATTGTTTGAGTGAGAGTTGAAGAAAGAAGGGGATGGGGCTCGGTTTTGGTGGTTGCCGAGAGGGGAGGGGAAAAACCGAGAGGTGAGGGAGGAGGGAGGGAGAAGAGAGTGAAGTGGTGGGGTGAAGTGAGGTGATGATCACTTCTTGGACTTGTTTTTATGCATTGATTTGACTATAATGTGAGTGGGTTTGAGATTTTACAAGAGTAACCCTCCAATATAGTTAGGTAGATTTGCATGCAAGGGTAAAGGGGTAAATTGGTTAGCAAAATGTGAGTTAGTGGGGTTGAGAATGTCTTCTTTGCCCTTTGATTAAATAGAAGAGAGTTTGCATGCAAGGTTATTCATGTAATTTGATAAATATGACAACTAAAATTTATAATGATTTATTTTTATAAAATAAAATACAAGTTCAAAAATTATAAAATTTATACCATAAATTAACTTGTATTTTTAGAGACTTTATAAAATCATTTTCAAAATTTGTGAACAAAATTCCTTTTAAAAGAAGATTTTTCCAAAGCTTAGAATATTCCTTATAAATCAAAAATAAAGAAATTAAATAAACTCTTGCTTTGAAAAATCATATACTACCCAAAGCAAATTTATAATGCAGAAATTTTCACTCACACAAACGTACAATCATTGAATATATTTTCATTTGACTTAATATTATACCAAATTCACAAATAATATTACATAAAATGCCGGTCGTAACATTTTAACTCTAATTTAAAATCGTAAACAATGAGAGGCATCTAGTAATACATCATTGTTACCCAAGTAATAATAATTGAATCAATGATCGATTAAACATTTCGTGAATAATGTACAATGTAATATAATCCCTTTAACCAAATATTATAGATTAAACTAGATGCATGTTATGTGTCATCCTCATCATAGTTTAATCCAACTCTCCTTGATCAATGAGTAGACTATCATATCAAATCAACATTTGAGCGTGGCCACGCATTTCATAGTCTAGCTCACATAAGAGGCCAATAATATAACTCCTAAAATAGGAGGGTTAAATCTCATCTAGATCATTCATATTTCTCATACGATTCATAATGTACCCAATGTCCACTTTTATCATTACCCGGTCAAGGATAACTTTTAATGGAATTAATGTATATTAATTCTCGTATAGAAATATAATGACTTCAGGTCTAAGGACCATTACATCATTATCACTGTGAGAATTACTTATGTTACTCCCTAAACAATACAACAAGAATTATAGAAGGGGGATTGAATGTAATTCTGACTACTTTTTGAGATTTTAGAATTGTTCTAACTTAATATATATAACAGTGTTTCATTTGCAATAGTGCAGATTGAAAGAGTAATAGAAATCAAAACACTAAATAATAAAACACAAGCTTTAAAACTTTCTGGTGGATTTGAAAGTATCCACCATATATATATATATATATATATATATATATATATATATTAAATTGAGAACTCTGTGAAGCTTTGAATAGCTCACAGCTGCTTTACTAGTTGAACAGACAAAAACTACAGAGAAATTCTTACAGAATACAGCTTGATATGTTTCTCTGAAAATAAGCTTGCTTAGTTAGTTGTTCTACTTGGTACTCTTGGTTTATATATCACCAAGTTACATGATAGTAAGACAAAACAATAAAACAAAATAAATATAGTCTAAATTCATGGTATAACATTACTTTATCCAGCATCTTTGAATATCTTCATATTTGCATGGAAATGGTAATGCTTCTTTGTTCTTAAAATCCTGCTTAACAGGCTGCCACATTCCTTTTGCAAATACCCGACGCATATGACTGTGTTATAACTATCAACAGCTATTTTGAATATGATCATCCGTCGAGAGCCTTGTAGATCATCCGTCGGGAGCCTTGTAGATCATCCGTCGGGAGTCTATCTGTCACTTGACTCTATTTCACTTATACATAATTACAAGACATCTCATATTTACAATTAGCCAACCTATTCTGCATATCTAATCTAGAAGTCAACATGACTTAGAGAATCCTATAGAATCTACTAGACTAAACATGTTGTTTGCAGAAATGTGCTATAGTACTTATTTGTTACATAAGCTACACTCTCGATGGATGTCAAATTGTCATTCGTCAGGACTACAAAGTTCATCCGTCGGGACTATATAAGAACATCCGTCGAGAGCTACAAAATTCACTAAGTTAAATCTACTAAGGTGTTTTGTTTAACTTATCATCAAGTACACAGCATATTCCTAACAATCTCCCCCAATTTATGTCTACTGGAATTGAAGCCATAAATTAAGAGAGACTTGATGATAGCAAAGCACCCTAAATGTACAGATTAAATATAGTAGATAAAGCTAATAAGTGCTACAAAATTTATTGAAAATTGAACAAAGCAAAATTTTCAAAGAATTCTCACAATCATTATCAAGGTGCTCCTCTAGACTGAGCAGATGATTCTATTTTCTTGATTATCTGGATTTCTTCCCAAGCTTCCTGTTATTCTCTTCTATTTGATTCTGGAGTTGTCTGTGTAATTCAAGTTCATCAGCTTCAGATATATCCAGCTTTTCTTGCATTTCCAATAGAGTCTCATTGCTTGAGATACTGAATTGGTCATCCAGTCTGAAGAATCTTCTAACACCCTTGTCATTCATGAATTCCATCAGCCAATAAGGCCTTAAATGCACTCTACTTCCTGTGAAGGGAATTGTTAGAGTTCTTGGAAGTGCATTATTGGCTTTAATACTCCTTAGTTCTTCTATCTTCTTTAGGACCAATTTCCTTACAGTTACATTGAAACCAATGTTTTTCTGGAAGGATGAGAAGATCTTTATCAGTACAGAGCAGCTATCCTGAAGAATCCTGTGAAGAGGCCATGTGATTTCTCTGCCTCACTTGTACTTAAACACCAATCTTTCAGGAAGATGTCTATGAGTATCAATCCCTCTTACTTCTTCCAATTCATCCAAATAGAGGTTTAAATTTGAAAACTCCTTGATGTCACATATATATAAAAGATCTCCCTTGTTGACTGTAGGTTGAGATTTGGTTAGGTTCTTGGTTCTGAGAGTAACAGGCTTGACCTTCTTGGTTGCTTTAATTTTTGTTTTCTTTGGCTTGTTGAAGATAGGTAAATTTAGTTCAGGAATTGGCAAACTTTCCCAGTCTATTGGCTCATCCTTGGGAATTATAGGCTCACCATGAAAGTTCTTTGTTGGGTCCACCTTGAATTCCTCATGTACCACTAAGGGCTTGGATGTTTGAGCTGAAGTTGTAGACTGTTTGGGAATGTAGTCTTCCATCTCCTCACCACTGAAGTCCAATTTTCTTTTGGAATGGAACTTGTATCTGAATTTCCTTTTCTGTTGAGGTTTATTTTGCATTTGCTGATCTTGAGCTTTAGTAATCACAAGTGGTTTTTCAGAGATTTCAGTTGCAGCTTTTACAGCTTGAAGCTTGGCTACTATAGCAGCTTGCTCTTTCTTCTGTTTGAGCTTCTTAGCATCTAGAGCAGCTTGCCTCTTTTCTTGCTTAATTTTTTTTTCTTCCCTTTTTGCTGCTGCAAACTGAGGGTGTCCAGCCACCACACAGATCTCTTTTCCATTCCTATAAATTTTGGCAATTCTCTTCTTTTGTACTGAATCAGATGGATCTTTGTAAAATGCTATGGACCTTGCCAACAGCTTCTTTTCATCTGGTTTTAGAGTCTCAAACATGAGATCCAAAGGATTTTTGTCTGATGACTTTGGATAGTTCCTTTTAGGCTTCAAAATCAGATTGGCTTTTGGAGATTTGATGCATGAAGTTTGGCCTTTTCCAAGCTATCTAGACTCATTTCATTCATTGAGATTTGCTTGACTTGAGAATGATGATGAAAAGTCTTGTCTGGTTTCTGTATCTAACCAAATTTCTTCTGAATTTCTTTATCTATCTTCCTCCACTTGTCATCCAATTCCTTTTCAGCAGCTGTAATATCAAGCATCTTGAGATTTGTCTCTGAATCAAGCTTAGCAGCTGCTATTTGGATCAGATCAATGCTGTCCAATACTGGTGGCTTTGGAAAAGTAATTTCCGGAACTATTATTTGACTTATTTGGACATTTATCACATGCCCCTCCTCACTGGTTTGCCCTCCTTGACTAACTGGGATGATTGAATCTTTCTCCCCCTTTTTGTTATCATCAAGTACAGTGGAGGTGGAAGTTTGTGCAGCCACCAGCTTTTGTAGCAACTGAGTATGCTGTGCTTGATGTAGATGAATAGCTGTGAGAGAGGCTTCTACAGCTTCCAGTCTTATATCTAGGGAATCCATTTTAGTTGCAAGAGTATAATTCTTCCTCAACTGTCTGCTGATGTCAAGTACTGTTGTATTTGGGAATTTTGCATCCAATCTTTCAGAGACATCCTTCTTGATTTGGTTAACCTTAGTTTTGATTGAAGTGACATCTTGATTGTGTTGAAGAGCTTGTATTTGATGTAGTTGTAGAGAGTTGAGGTGTGCTTGTAGAAGTTTCTTGGTGCTAACATTGGTAGTGGCTTGAAGAGCAGTGTGTGTCTGTTGAATGATGTGAAAAATAGTTGTCTTGAAATGCTGCTCATCACACTCTTTAAAAAACACCCAAGGTGGAATAATTGATCTAGAGCTAGGGCCTGCTTCTCCCCTATGTCCATGAACTCTTCTTCATCACCATCTTCATCTCCAAAGAAATATTCAAACTCACCAGTTCCATAGTCAATATCATCACCAGCTTTAGGTGGCATGGCTGTGATGACATCCTTTGCTCTTTGCATTGAAGCAGTTGTATGCACCAAGTTAAGCATCTTTTCTGCAGCCACATTGTCCTGTTCAGCTAGAACTTGATATGCTGCCACAAGGTGAGTAAATGCCTCGGCTTCAAAAGAAATAGAGTCTAAAACAGCTTGATATTCTTGTTGAATTAGCTGTCTCTTGTCAGCCTCATTGACATCCATTAACTCACTTATAATATGCTCTTCCCATTCAGTTGTACCTGGTTTTCTCTCATTTTCTCTCTTTTCTTGCATCAATGGCTCCCCTTGGCTCACCACCCTCACACCCTTACCTTCATCTACTAAGGGGGACTCATATCACTCTATTTTTCCAGGATGGAAGAAATAGCCTGCATGATTTCACTCCTTTCCTCTCCTTTTGCCTGGGAGCAACCTAGCCTCTCACTCAATTCACTCCCTTCCCTCAGTCCTAAGAGTGATTGTACAACTACTAACTCATCTACACTTGTAACAATTGTTGAGGTTTCAGTGTGTGTAGTGAGTACCGACAGATGAGGAACATCCATCGGGATAGTAGTTAGGATAGCCAACGGATGACTGCTGTTAAGCACATCCGTCAGGATACAATCACTAACCGACGAATGAACAATATCCACCGGAGTAGAAGAAATGAATGAGTTTGGAGTGGAGACTATTGTAGTCTCTGTGCAGATTGATGAAAATTTGGGCACAGATGTCTAAATAGTTCCTGAAAGAATTGGCAAGTGAGCCAACAAATCATCTAAAAGATGATGCTCACTTGTACTAGATTTTGGATTCCCCAACAGAGTTAAAGAAGGTGAATCAGGAATTGATGTGTTGATCAAGTCCACATCTAGAGAATTTGTGGGAGAGTTTGGTGTTTGTGGTGCTTCTATGATTAAATATTTTGGCTATGACTCCACATTTATTGGAGCCACATCAATCTGAATTTGAGATGGTGCAGTGACTGAGTCTTTAGCTTTAGTTTGCATTGTGTGTGTTCCCTGTGCATCCCTAATGGTTTTGGATCTCTTCTTTCTGGCATAAGTTTAGGGTGAGCTTATGTCCCTTACCCTCTTGGCATGTGCTCCTGGTTGGGAGCTTGTTTCAATAGTAACATCTTTTTGGGAGGATGAAACTAGAAGTGAGCTGATTTCCTTATTAATCACCACAGTTTGTTGGGAAACTGTGGTGTGGCTAGACTTAGATACACTTACCTCTCCATCCTTATCCTTGGGGTTTCTTTGATGTTCACCCTGTCCCTCACCTACCTTACCACCTTTCACACTCCCCTATTTGGTTTTGGTTGATTTTGCAACTGGTATCTTTTCAGAGAAGCCAGAGGGGGTTTTCTTTGGTTTGGATTTGGAAATGTTTGTTTTGGTGGCTTGGGTAGGCATCTGTTGGGTCATTGACATAGATGCCATTGCCACACTCAAACACAAAGAAGTTTGGGAGGTTGGAATAGTGGAGACAATGGTGCTTACCTCACTTAAGCATGAACATCTCTAGATGATTTCCATGCTTTAATTACTTCCTGTTCTCGTTCAAGTTGCTTTTTTAAAATCTCCTCTTTCTTTAAGGATTCAGTACGTTCATCCTTAGCAACCTTGAATTCTAATTTCAATTTTTCAAACTCAATAAATTGAGACTCTAGCACATTATTCCTCTCACTTAAAAACAAATTATTTTCTTTAATTTTAGCATTTTCCTTGGTGAGGGACTTAAGTGTAACACGCAGGTGATATAACTCAGTAAACATGTCATTTATTGCATCATTACACTCAACTTTAGATAAATGTGCTAGGTTAGTGGTGATTACCTGATTTTTTGATGAACTGGTCTCTGTTTCATCTGATTTGGCCATTAGGGCTAGATTGACATAACTTATTTCTTCATCCTCATCCAATCCATCTGCAGCCCAATCATTTTCCCGTGTGATGAAAGCCCTTTTCTTTTGCTTGAGCAACTCAAAGTATTTCTCCTTATAATCAACAGGCTCAAACTTCTTTTTGTTGGATTCAGACTTTCTACATTCACTGGCAAAATGACCTGCCAAGCCACATTTGAAACACTTGAATTTTGACTTATCAACCATATTTCTGTATGGCCTGGCTGCTCCAAAATTCTTCTTGAATTTGAGCTTAGAAAACCTCCTGGATAAGAATGCTAGATGCTCATCAATATCATCCATGTCATCTTGGCTCAACTGATCTTCATTTTCAGCTACCAGCCCTTTACTCTTGCTTTCACAGACCTTTGATGTAGATTCAACACCTTCCACCTTCACTTCTTTCTCCTTCTCTAGTTCAGCAACTAGTGTAATGGATCCTCCCTTATTTCTTCCTTTCTCCATTCTTTTATCTTGCTCTATTTCAAGCTCATAGGTTTTCAGGATGCCATATAGTCTCTCCAAGGTGAACTCCTTGTAATCTTGTGAATTTCTCAATAAGACTGTCATTGGCTTCCACTCCTTTGGGAGAGATCTAAAGAACTTGAGGTTAGAGTCTTTTATCTGATAGACTCTTCCATACAGTTTTAGAGCATTCAGTAGTTTCTGAAACCTACTAAAAATATCAGTGAGTGACTCACTTTCTTCATAGTGAAAATGCTCATATTGTTGAATCAGGAGTTGCATCTTATTCCCCTTACTTGCTCAGTACCATCACAAATAATCTGTATTATGTCCCAAACCTCTTTAGCTATTTTACAGTTAATGATGTTATCAAAGATATCTCCATCAACACCATTAAACAGTATGTTCATGGCCTTCTTATCTTTCCTGACTTGTTCAATGTCTAGACCAGACCATTCATGCCTAGGTTTTGGAACTGATGGTTCATTCCCTGTAGCTGCTCTCATAGGGACATGAGGACCTCTTTCAATACAATCCACATAAGCTTCATCTTGAGAAAGATGTATGTGCATCTTCACCTTCCAGTGGTGATAGTTGTCTTTATCCAGAAATGGAATTTTAACTCCAACATCCTTTTTATTCATCTTGTTGATTGTTGTGATCTTTACGCTCTTTGTACTTCAAGAGCTTGCTCTGATACTAATTGTTACTCCCTAAACAATACAACAAGAATTACAGAAGGGGGTTGAATGTAATTTTGGCTACTTTTTGAGATTTTAGAATTGTTCTAACTTAATATATATAACAGTGTTTGATTTGCAATAGTTCGGAATGAAAAAGTAATAGAAATCAAAATACTAAGTAACAAAACACAAGCTTTAAAACTTTCTGGTGGATTTGAAAGTATCCATAAGATATATATATATATCAGATTGAGAACACTGTGAAGCTTTGAATAGCTCACAACTGCTTTACAAGTTGAACAAACAAAAACTACAGAGAAATTCTTACAAAATACAGCTTGATATGTTTCTCTGAAGATAAGCTTGCTTAGTTAGTTGTTCTACTTGCTACTCTTGGTTTATATATCACCAAGTTACATGATAGTAAGACAAGACAATAAAACAAAATAAATATAGTCTAAAATCATGCTGCAACATTACTCTATCCAGCATCTTTGAATATCTTCACATTTGCATGTAAATGGTAATGCTTCTTTATTCTTAAAATCCTGCCTAACAGATTGCCACATTCATTTTGCAAACACCCGATGCATGTGACTATGTTGTCACTATCAACAGCTATTTTGAATATGATCATCCGTCGGGAGCCTTGTAGAACATCCGTCAGGAGCCTTGTAGATCATCCGTCGGGAGTCTATCTGTCACTTGAATCTATTTCACTTATACAGAATTACAAGACATCTCATATTTACAATTAGCCAACCTATTCTACATATCTATCTAGAAGTCAACATGACTTAGAGAATCCTATAGAATCTACTAGACTAAACATGTTGTTTGCAGAAATGTGCTAAAGTACTTATTTGTTACATAAGCTACACTCTCGATGGATGTCAAATTCTTATCCGTCGGGACTCTATAAGAACATCCGTCGAGAGCTACAAAATTCACTAAGTTAAATCTACTAAGGTGTTTTGTTTAACTTATCATCAAGTACACAGCATATTCCTAACAACTTATGACACAACAGACATGTAGAATCTCACATCGGGTCTGTCTAGCACCATGTACATATACATCTGCCTGTGTTTTTGACTTTTGTATCATCATACCTATGATCAATGATATGTGATCATCAGTCAACAAACACACCAGTCTTAATGCATTATTATTGTCCCTTAATAATAATACTCGACTAGGGACCTTTAAAAATATTGATACTATTCTCATAATCTCATTTCTAAATCACGTACTTAAAGATATAAAATTGCATATCATATTCCAAGGACATTTATATAACAGTAAATTAAAAATTAATAAATTATAAAGGAAATAATCGATAGAACATAAACATTAATAATCCTAATATCTTAAACTAAAACATATAGTGTTGTCTCTAGGGCACAAACACTAACAATCTCCCACTTGCACTAGAGCCAATCACCCATGTATCTAATACTCATGGAACTAGTATGACCATCGTGCTTCTGCTGCGACAAAGCCTTAGTCAGTGGGTCTGCAACACTATCATTACTATGCACTTTAGATTTATATCTTCTTGATCATAAATCTCATTAATAAGGTGATATCGCCTAAGGACATGCCTAAACAGTCTCCTTGGCTGTTTCAAAAGTATCAATATATTCGGCTTCCATTATAGAATCATCAATGTTCTTGTTGTGAACCATTCCAGCTAACATAACTTATATTTAGACAAAACACAAACCAGACATAGACACATAATCATCATTGTCTATCCAGAAATTAGGTTAAGAAACTAGTATCAGTGTAAACCTTTACAACCAGTTCCCTAACTTCTCCATACACCAAAAATAAATCTTTAGTCCTCTTTAAGTACTTAAGAATATTCTTAAAAATTATCCAGTGACCCTCACCTGTATTAGACATGTATCTGCTCGTCATGCTCAAAGCATACGAAACATCAGGATAAATACATATCATTGTACACATTATAGATCCAATTGCTAAAGCATATGGAGCTTTCTCAAACGGCCCTTATCATCTAATGATTTGGGGGGAAATTATCTTTTGAGATCACTATCCCATGAGACATCGAAACATATCCTTTCTTTATCTCCTGCATTCTAAAATGATGCAATATTTTATCAATGTATGTACTCTGACTAGGTCGATTAATCTTTTCAATCCATCTCTATAGATCTTGATCCCTAATATATAGGTAGCATCGCCTAAGTCTTTCACCGAGAAACTATTTCTCAACCAAGTCTTAACAACCTGTAGAGAAGGTATGCCATTCCTTATTTGTTATATGTCATCTACATATAATACTAGGAATGTCACATGGCTCCCACTAACCTTCTTGTAAACACATGGTTCATCTTCATTTGAATAAAGCCAAACTCTTTAACCGTTTCATCAAAATGAATAATCATTCTCCTTGAGGCTTGCTTCAATCTATAAATTGATAGAAGCACTTACAAACTATCTTAGCAAACTTTGTATCAACAAAACCCTCAGGTTGTATCATATATACATCCTGTTCAAGGCTCCCATATAAGAAAGCAGCTTTGACATCCATTTGCCAAATCTCATAGTCAAAGTAAACAACTATTGCCAGCAAAATCCTGATGGACTTGACCATAGTAACCGGTGAAAATGTCTCATCATAGTCTATACCATGAATTTGTTTGAAACTTTTGCCACTAGTCACGTCTTATAGGTCTGTACTTTACCATCCATGTCAGTTTTCTTCTTGAAAACCCACTTGCACCCTATAGGTTTTACCCCTTCGAGTGGATCAACTAAAGTCAGTACTTTATTTTGATACATGGATTCCATCTCAGATTTCATGGCCTCTAGCCATCTCTCGGAATCTGAACTGTTAATAGCATCTTGGTAGGTGAGAGGCTTATCATTATCCGTAAGTATCACATCACCATCTTGAGTCAAAAGAAATTCATAATTTCTCCCAGGCTCATGGTGAATCCTACTAGATCTATGAATAACCTGTGTTTCTTGGACATGATTACTTTTAACATTTTGATGTACATCATGATCTTATTCCAACTCTGGTTCAATGTTATCATATGGTTCTTGATCTTCATCGAGATGTATTGTCCTCCCATTGATTTTCTTAGAAAGTAGTTTTACCTTAAGAAATACAGCGGCCCGAGCAATACATACTTTATTCTCGGAAGGATTATAAAAACTATACCCTAGTCTCACTTGGGTATCCCACAAAATAGCATCTATCTAATTTTGGTCCAAGCTTGTCAGAGGCTAAACGTTTTACAAACGCTTCACATCCCCAAATTTTCATAAATGACATGCTATGACATTTATCACTCTATATCTCATATGAAGTGTTTTAAACCGCTTTAGTCGGAATTTGGTTAAGTATATATACAGCTGTTTCTAGATCATAACCCCAGAAACAGAATGGAAGATCCGCTTGACTCATCATCGATTGCACTATGTCCAACAAGGTACGATTTCTCCTCTCAGAATCTCTATTCCGTTGAGGTGTTTCAGAAGGAGTAAGTTGTGATACAATATCACATTCTTTCAAGAAACTCTTGAATTTGAGGCCTAAGTATTCTTCTCTACGATCTGATCGTAAAACTTTTATACTTTTCCCTTGTTTGATTTTCTACTTCGGCCTTATATTCTTTGAACATTTCAAAAGAATCAAATTTATTCTTCATAAGAACCACATATCCATATCTACTGAAATCATCAGTAAATGTTATGAAGTAGTATAAGCCACCCTTTTCCATCATACGCATTCGACCACATACATCATTATGTATAAGTCATAATCATTCGGCGGCCCTTTCACCTGATCAGGTAAAAGAAGCTTTAGTCATTTTTCCAATGAGACAAAGTTCGCATCTTCCGTATGATTCAAAATCAAACTTATCCAAGAATCCATCTATATGTAACTCAGAAATGTGTTTCTCATAAATATGGCTTAATGATAATGGTAGAGGTAATGTTTGATTTGAGTCATCTTAGAACATATAAATTGTTAACTAATTGTGCAATATTATAAGCCTTATCACTAAAATAGAATAGAAAACTATTATTTATTTAATTAAAATGAAAACATTTCTTGTGCTGACAAAAAATTGATTTAATGTATCTCCTAAAGGCAGGCACGTAATAATAATTTATCGAGTTCTCAATCTCGCCTATATGGGCAAAATTAGGTATCGATTTCCTTCAACTAGAGCAACAAATTTTGCTCCAATTCTAACCGGATACCTGAAGCTTGACCATTGCTAGTCTTCTTCATTAGATCTTCCAAACAAGCTCGACAATTTAACTTCCAATCATCCAGTTATTTTTACAGAAATGACAATCATCTCCTTTAGCAACACCACTGTAACATCCCCAAATCCGGGGTCGGGGATCCAGGTTGTCACGAGTTCCATTTCCCTTAATAATACCTAATTCTTAATAAACAATCATCTACTGCGTACTGTGACCCCACAATATACACACACCACAAGTTATAGTCTCAGAGATGAATACTAAAAATAACACAAGTGATTTAATTCCACAATTATAAGTCATTACACCTCAAAAGGGTTTCTGAATAAATTTACATATTATTTGCCATTATTACAATTCATAAATATACATGAGTCTGGTACAACAAAAGTTGAAAGCCTAGCCTATTGGTAGTTCCTACCTCAGCTACAATGACATCAACGCCTACAGGAAACTGCAGAACGTTTCCTATCCGCTCACGAATTAGGAGCTTGGTCCTGTTCATCTTGTCTATCTGTTGTTGTGTGATGAAAGAAGAACGCAAGGGGGAGCAACAAGCCCACCGAAATAATATGTATAATAATTAACAATATATGAGCATTCTCATAGTACTCATGAAAGTCTTGGTCAAGAAGAAATGAACCAAGTTTGATATCTTAACGCGACCAAGTTGCAAAATATTCAGTATATAAGTATATATACATTTCAAAATCTTAGAATCCTCTTCCATGCATAATATAAATAGAGTTCCAGTTTATAACTGTATAAAAATATCGTTGCAAGGTGATCTCATATATCTAACCTTGTCTCAACGTTTTTCTGAAAATCTTTGTCATGCATAAGATAATCATTAACTAGATATAAGTTGAAAAGGTGAAGTTACGAGATACTCCAATATACTTATATCTTTTCCAAATACTACTTGAACTACCACCGTTCAAGTTATAATCAGTTTCAAAAGTTCATCACATAGATGAGACTACAAAATAAGATTTGAATAGATTCAATCTTTGAAATATCATTCAAAAGAAATGAAGTTACGAGATACTTCATTAAGTCCCGATATATATATATCCATATATATATATGTCTCTCATACATTTCCTGAAAATCTCTGTCATGTAAAGTATGAACAGAGTTGTAATATCCAATGAATTTGGAAAGAAAAGAATTTTGGCATAAACCCGATATCTTGCTTATCAGGAAAAGATACCAATTAAGTAACCTATTCTACTGTAGATGAATGAATTCCTCGTCGGTCATCACCCTGACCGTATTAGGACCTCGCGCTAGACCGTTACCCGGCCACTCACGCGTGGATGGTCTGTCACCCAGCCTCTTACACCTTCATAGACCGTACCCCGGCCTGTCGCTTATGCTGACTCAATTAGATGGACTTACTTCCCGAACATTGGGCAAGTAATCAAATTGTTTTCTCAAAACAGCAACCTCATTGCGAATATAAAATACACCACAGAGCCGGATCCCTCAGATTTTTGAGCGAGTATTCAAGTCCCCTTCGAAAGGAAGATCTTAAATTTGAAAACGAGTTTTGGGATCCTCTCTAACTTTTAAAATCATTTTGAAGACTCGAAAATATTTTTAAGAATGTTTGGAGTAATGCTGATTTAATAAAATAAATCAGTCCCAATATGTTGGAGAATATATGAATAATATTATTTAAATAATATTATCATAAGGTTAATCTTTATAAAAATTGTTAGGAATATGTGTATTAGTTTGATGATAAGTTAAGCAAAATACTTAAGTAGAAATCTAGTGTTTGTAGACTCAACGGATAAGACCATCTTGGCTATCCGTTGAAGGAGTAGCTGTACTTAGCAATAAGTTTAGTATTGTAGCATATTTCACTCTCTGGTTTCAAGCTGTAATTCTTAGATGTTGTTAGGAAATAATCAGTCATGTTGACTACTAATGGATGTACAAATAGGAGGGCTAATTGTAAATATTTCATGCCTTGTAAGTTTGTATAAGTGAAGAAGTGTCAACGGATATTGAAGACCTTCAACGGATAAGAAACAAAGCTTCAACGGATGTCTCTAATGCTTCAACGGATAATATCCATCAACGGATAAGTGCTTCAACGGATAAAGACTTCAACTGATAATGCATCAACGGATAAAGCTTCAACGGATAAAGCCTCAACGGATAAGGCATCAACGGATAAGGCATCAACGGATGCTTAGTTCATTAGCAGTTGATAGTGACAATTCACAAGCTGACAGAGGCACATGGGTTGACAGAGATATACTGGAATGTGGAAGCCTCTAGGAGGAATCAAGAAAATGCAGCATTTCCATTCTGATGTAAACAAGGAAGTATTCAAAGATTTATAGATTATCCTAGATTGCATTGGATAGAGAAATGAAGAAGAAACATGTGAAAAATCTTTTCAATTGTATTTTACAGTTTGTCTTCACTTGTAAACTTGGTGATATATAAACCAAGTAGCAACTAGTAATTAGATATGAATTTTCCTGAGCTGTTCAGCAATATCAAAAGAGAAAATCATCTAGTTTGTACTAGGAAGCAGCTGTGATTTAATTCTTTGAATCACAGATTTTCTGAAATAACACATCTCTGGTGGAACAACAAATCCACCAGAAAAGTTTTTAAGTTCTTTGTGCTCATTACATTTGTGTTTGAATATATATCTGTCTGCATCAGCTTCAAGCAATTCACAACACTTGATCACTCAAACACCTAGCCTTAGAAACTGCTCAAAACTTGAAAAAGTTTTGAGATTTACATTCAACCCCCCTTCTGTAAATCTCATTGTTAGTCCACTGGGAATAACAATTGGTATCAGAGCAAGCTCTTAACATACAAAGAGTTTAAAGATCTATTTTGCTAACATTATGAGTGCACAGAAGAATCCTCCTGCTACCAGCATGAGTAGGAAAGATATTGGTGTAAAGATCCCAGTCCTGGAAAAAGATAATTATCATCACTGGAAAGTGAAGATGCATTTACATCTCCTTTCTCAAGATGAAAGCTACATCAACTGTATTGAAAATGGTCCTCACATCCCTCACAAAGTAGCCACAGCTGCTACTGCAACAGTTGCTGTTGGACAGTCCATTCCCAAGCCAAAAGCAGAATAGACTATTGAAGACATGGAAGAAATCCGCAAGGATAAGAGAGCCATGAACATTTTGTTTAATGGCTTAGATCAAGATATGTTTGACAATGTCATCAATAGCCAAACTGCAAAGGAAGTTTGGGATACTGTACAAATCATCTGTGAAGGTACTGAGCAGGTCAGAGAGAACAAGATGCAGCTTCTTATTCAACAGTATGAATATTTTCACTTTGAAGAAGGTGAATCATTAAATGATACCTTCAACAGGTTTCAGAAACTGTTGAATGGATTGAAGCTGTATGGTAGAGTGTACCAAGTCAAAGATTCCAACTTAAAATTTCTTAGGTCTCTGCCAAAGGAATGGAAGCCCATGACTGTCTCTTTGAGAAATTCTCAAGATTATAAGAACTTCACACTTGAAAGATTATATGGAATTCTGAAGACTTATGAACTTGAAATGGAGCAGGATGAGCTGTTGGAAAAGGGAAAGAGAAAAGGAGGAACAGTTGCTCTTGTAGCTGACAGTGAGAAGATGGAAGCCAGGAATGAGGAGAAGACAATGCCAAGTCTCAAAATTGGCACAAGCAAATCAGAATCAAGCAAGGGTAAAGAGCAAGTTGCTGAGGATGAAGACAATACCAGTCAGGATGAATCTGATGATATTGAAGAACATTTGGCCTTTCTATCCAGGAGGTTTGTAAAAATGAAGTTAAAAAAAAACACAAAGTTCACTAAGCCAAACAAAAACATGGTGGACAAATCAAAGTTCAAATGTTACAACTGTGGCATTAGTGGACACTTTGCAAGTGAGTGTAGGAAGCCAAATTCTGAGAAAAAGAAATTTGAGCAAGTTGATTACAAAAAGAAGTATTTTGATTTGCTCAAACAAAAGGAAAGAGCTTTTCTCAATCAAGATGATTGGGCAGCAGATGGGGTAAATGAAGATGATGATGTGGAATATGTCAACCTAGCCCTGATGGCTAATTCTGATGAAAATGAAACTAGTTCATCAAGCAACCAGGTAATTACTACTGATCTCTCTCAGCTTTCTAAACATGAATGCAATGAAGCCATAAATGATATGACCAATGAATTATATCATTTGCGTGTTTCCCTTAAATCACTAGCAAAAGAAAACACTAGGATCAAGGAGAATAATGTGTTTTTAAGTGATAGGAATGTTGTGTTAGAGGATCAGGTAATTGAGCTTGAAAAGATAAAACTTAAATGCTTGACTGTTGAGAGTGAACTAGCAGAAGCTATTAAGAAAGTAGAAATTCTTTCTACACAGTTAGAAAGTGAGCAAGAGGTAATCAAGGCCTGGAAAACATCTAGGGATGTTAGTGTTCAGATTGTAAAGGTTCAGGAAATTGAATCATTCTATGAGGATGCCTGGAAGAAAAACAAAAAGGAGTTAGAATTAATTGATGGATTGTCAACGGATGTGGAATCAACGGATGATGAAAGTTATCCGTTGAAGGAAGAAAAGGAGCATCCGTTGAAGGCTCATCAATTAAAACAGGAAAGTTCTTTTAAAAATAAAAATCTCAATAAAAAGAATGATTCAACTCTCAAGAACTTTGTCAAAGAAGGAGCTAGCACATCCAGAGATGTCAGTAAGGTGAATATAGGACACATGACTTTAGATCAGCTAAAAGATAGGCTTAAGTTGGTTGAGGATAAGAAGGAAACTAAAAGAAAATCTAAAAGAAATGGGAAGGTAGGGATTAATAAACATAACAATTACACACCTGATAGGTATGCTCCTAGAAAAAGCTGTGTGTGTTGTAAAAGTGTTAATCACCTATCTGATAATTGCAAATCTGTTAAAAATGCTCCCATTCCTTCAAATCCCTCCATGCCTAACATGTCTATGTCACCTCTGCATACTATGCCGGTTATGTCTCACCAGAATCCCCATGCACATTTTGCAAACATGCCATATATTAACAATCCTTATTTTACTGCATTTAGTATGCCTCAAATGCCATACAATATGCCTATGTGGAATAACATGTTTGCACAACCTATGCCTTATCAAATTCAATCAAATGTGTTAAATGATTCTGTGACTAACCCTACACTTCAACCAACCACATCTGAGACCAAGGTTGACCCAAAGTTACCTAAGTCAAAAGATGCAGGAGGAATGAAGTCTAGGAAAAAGACTAACAAGGCTGGACCCAAGGAAACTTGGGTACCAAAATCAACTTGATTGATTTTGTTATGTGCAGGGACAAAGAAGGAATCTATGGTACTTGGACAGTGGTTGTTCAAGACACATGACAGGAGATTTTACCCTGCTCACAGAGTTTAAGGAGAGAGCTGGCCCTAGCATAACCTTTGGAGATGACAGCAAAGGATTCACTATGGGATATGGCTTGATTTCAAAAGAAAATGTCATCATTGATGAAGTTGCATTGGTTGATGGTCTCAAACACAATTTATTAAGCATCAATCAACTATGTGACAGAGGGAATACTGTTTCCTTCAATTCTGAAGCCTGTATTGTCACAAGTAAAAAGGACAATAAAGTGGTTCTAACTGGAGTTAGAAAAGGGAATGTGTACTTAGCTGATTTCAACTCTACAGATGCAGAATCCATTACTTGTCTTCTCAGCAAAGCAAGTCCAGTTGAAAGTTGGCTATGGCACAAGAAGCTGTCCCATTTGAATTTCAAGACAATGAATGATCTAGTCAAAAAGGACTTAGTCAGAGGAATGCCTCTAGTGGAATTCACAAGGGATGGACTGTGTGATGCTTGTCAGAAAGGAAAGCAAAAGAAAGTATCATTCAGTAAGAAGCTTGAATCTGCAATTGATGAACCACTACAACTTCTACACATGGATCTTTTTGGACCAGTCAATGTATTGTCAATTTCAAGGAAAAGATACTGCCTAGTGATTGTAGATGATTTCTCAAAGTTTTCATGGGTTTATTTTCTTGGATCAAAGGATGAAGCTAGTGAAATCATCATCAATCATATCAAGCAAGTCAACAATCATCCTGATTTCAAAGTAAGGAATATTAGGAGTGACAATGGAACTGAGTTCAAGAATTCAACCATGAAGTTGTTCTGTGAAGAAAGTGGGATCATGCATGAGTTCTCAGCTCCAAGAACTCCACAACAAAATGGTGTGGTGGAAAGGAAGAACAGATCACTAATTGAAGCTGTAAGGACAATGCTTGAAGAATTAAAACTCCCAACTTATTTTTGGGCTGAGGCTGTTAACTGTGCATGTTACACTCAGAATATTTCTCTAATCAATCAGGCAAAATGCATGACTCCCTATCAATTATTCAAGAGAAGAAAACCAACTTTAAACTTTCTACATGTCTTTGGTTGCAAATGCTACATATTAATGAATCAATCTGATCACAAAGGGAAGTTTAATGCAAAGGCTGATGAAGGAATATTTGTTGGTTATTCTACTGGAAAATCATATAGGGTCTACAATCTAAGAACCAACATTGTCATGGAATCTGTACATGTTGTGTTTGATGATAAAAAGATTGATGAACTAACAGATGAGGGACATCATGAAGGATTCAAATTTGACAACATTGAGATATACTGTGATGATAGTGAAGATGAGAATGATAAAGAAGGCATCTCAAGAAGAATTCAGAATCTGCCTTTGGATAATGCACAAAATGCTGCATCCGTTGAAAGTCATAATTCAGCTTCCGTTGAAAGAAGCAATGCAGCATCCGTTGAAAGACAAAGTGCATCATCCGTTGAAGTTCATAATGAAGCATCCGTTGATCACAGTCTGTCAACGGATAGTCAATTCACTTCATCAGTTGATAGAGCTCCCAATTCATTTCAAAGGATCAGCAACTCAGGGGGAGTTTCAACAAATCAACATTCTATCTCACATCATGACAATACTGAGGCAACCTCATCTAGGGCTAATCTACCACCTCAAAGGAAATGGACCAAGAATCACCCTTTTGAACTGATCATTGGTGATGCTACATCAAAAGTACAAACTAGAAGGGCTACTCAAGATGAATGTCTGTATAGTAGCTTTCTATCACAGGAGGAACCTAAGAGAGTGAAAGAAGCTCTATTGGATCCAGATTGGATTTTAGCAATGCAAGAGGAGCTAAACCAATTTGAGAGGAACAAAGTATGGAAGCCGGTACCCAAGCCAAAGAACAAGAGTTCTATTGACACAAAATGGGTATTCAGAAACAAGATGGATGAAAATGGCATTGTCATAAGGAATAAAGCAAGATTGGTTGCTAAAGGCTATTCTCAACAAGAGGGGATAGATTTTGATGAAACATTTGCTCCAGTTGCCAGACTTGAAGCCATCAGAATCTTTCTAGCCTATGCAGCTAATGCCAATTTCAAAGTCTATCAAATGGATGTCAAGAGTGCATTTCTAAATGGGGAATTGGAGGAAGAAGTTTATGTAAGCCAACCTCTAGGTTTTGAAGATCCAAATTTTCCAGACTATGTGTATTATCTGTTGAAAGCACTCTATGGACTAAAGCAAGCACCTAGAGCCTGGTATGAGACTTTGTCAAAGTTCCTTCTAGATAATCACTTCACAAGAGGTACTGTTGACAAAACTCTCTTCTTTAGAAATGTTAATGGCTCTAAGATACTTGTACAAATTTATGTAGATGATATTATATTTGTATCTACAGATGATAAGCTTTGTAAAAAGTTTGCTAAATTAATGCAAAGTAAATATGAAATGAGCATGATGGGAGAGCTAACTTACTTTCTTGGTTTACAAGTTAAACAAGTTAGTGGTGGAATTTTCATTAGTCAAACTAAATATATTTATGATCTTTTAAAGAAGTTTGACTTAATGGATTGTTCACCTGCAAAAACTCCCATGGCCACTGCCACTAAGCTTGAATTAAACAAGGCTGAAAAGTCTGTGGATATTACAAGTTATAGAGGCATGGTTGGCTCACTTTTATATTTAACTGCTAGTAGACCTGATATAATGTTTTCTACATGTCTATGTGCTAGATTTCAAGCTGACCCTAAAGAATCTCACTTAGTGGCTATTAAAAGAATTTTCAGATATGTCAAGGGGACTCCAAATTTAGGAATTTGGTACCCTAGAGAGTCTGGTTTTGATCTAATTGGCTACTCAGATGCAGATTATGCAGGTTGTAAAATAGACAGGAAAAGCACAACAGGCACCTGTCAATTTCTAGGGAACAAGCTTGTATCATGGTTCAGCAAGAAGCAGACATCTGTTTCCACATCAACAGCTAAAGCTGAGTATATTGCTGCTGGTAGTTGCTGTGCACAGATACTATGGATGAGGAATCAACTATTTGACTATGGTCCGACTGTTGACAAAATTCCAATATTCTGTGACAACACAAGTGCCATTGCCATTACTGAAAATCCAGTGCAGCACTCAAGAACCAAGCACATTGATATCAAGTACCACTTCATTAGGGAACATGTGATGAAAGGTACAGTGGAACTTCATTTTGTTCCAAGTGAAAAGCAGATTGCAGACATATTTACCAAGCCACTTGATGAATCAACATTCATAAGATTAGTAAGTGAGTTAGGTATGCTTAATTATTCATAATCTATGTCATCTATATAATCTGTCTTGAAGCCTGAAATGAATTTGCTGAAAGAACAAACCTGCTTTAATTAAGACTTATCCTATCAACGGATATTCTCTATCCGTTGAAAGCCAAAATTGTTCTATCAATGGATGTTCATTATCCGTTGAAAGATAAATACATTTCTGGTAATTTTATCCTTCAACGGATAAAATGGTGTTGTTCATCAATGGATAACTATTTTCCTTATCCGTTGAAGTGTCACGTCAGTTACTATAAGTGAGTCACAGCCGTTGATTCTTTTACTCAACCGTTGATACAGATATACAGTGTTGTATGTATTTATATTTAAGGTAGTTTTCAGAATTTCTACAGTTTTATTTATTCTTGAACGGCTGTAACTTACTTAAAAGTATCATTTAATCATTTTATTTACGTTTTAATTCAAGAAAGTATAAAAGCCCAATTGAACTCTTATTCTCACTTTACGCTTTCTTGCAATTCTTATTCTCTTTCTCTCTCAATTCTCAAGTTTTTTTTCTCTGTAACCTCTACTCACAACAATGGCACCAGTAGTCAAAATTATGTCTCAAACAGGATTTGTTTATGAAAAGAATAATTTCATAGCCTTGGTTGAAAAGAATGAAGCCCATTCTGATTATCACAAGATGATGGACTTCATCAAGAACTGCAAACTAAGCTATGCAATGCTGGAAGCCCCAACCATCTACTGTGAGGTGATTGAGGAGATTTGGACAACTGCAGAGTTCAACTCCACAGATATGACTATTGCCTTCTCTCTCAAAGGTAAGGACTATTGCATTAATTGTGATGATATACAATCTTGCTTTAAGTTGCCTGAGAATAATGCCATGACACCACACACTGATAAAGATGTCTCTGCTATGCTAGATTCCATAGGCTATGCTTTTAATCCTGCTAGTTTAGGTAGTATTAGAAGGAAAGGCCTTAGGAAAGAATGGAGTTTTCTTGGAGATGCCTTTATTAAGGTTTTCTCTGGGAAGATTAACAATTTTGATGCTATCACTTCATCTCTTGTTAATATGCTCTATATGCTAGTTTCTGATAGGTACTTTAATTTTAGCAACTGTGTTATGCTAGAATTAGGTTCCAGATTAGGTAACAAAGCTAATAGACCACATAACATATACTATGCTAGATTCTTTATGTTATTGGCTAACCATGTTGCTGAAGGTTTGGTTATATCCAATAAGAATAATAAACTCAAATGTTGGGCACAAGAGAAAAGGGTCCTTGCAGACCTTTTGAGAATGAACCTCAACAGCCACGTGCCATTGGTATACTTGCCAATCATGAATGCACCACAGGTAAGTGAGGTAAATACTTCTATAACTCCTACTATTTCCAACCCCAATGTTTCTTTGCCTTCTAGTGTGGCTATGGAACCTGTATCTTTGTCCAAACAGGCTCCTACCAAAGCCACCAAATCTAAAGTTTCCAAAGTCAAGTCAAAGAAACCTACCTCTGTTGTTTCTCAAAAGACAACAGTTGTAACAACTACCATAAATCCTGAAGGGAGTGAACAGGGTGTGAGTGGTGAGGGGAGGGGTGAACATCAAAAAGCCCCCCAGGATAAGGTGTGAGAGGTGAGTGGTACCCAAACCAGCCAAGCCACAGTCTCTCAAAAGACTGTGGTGGTTCAAAAGGAGTCCAACACATCCCTAGTTGCATCCTCCCAAAAAGATGTAACTATTGAAAATAGTCCCCAACCAGGGACACAGAACAAAAGAGGGAGGGACACTGAAGCCGCACATTCACCATTTAAAGCCTTTTCAAGGAAGAAGAAGGCCAAGACCCTAGTTTCCACACAAGGGACACACACAGCACAGATACATCCACCTGTATCTGTGCCTTCTCAAATTCAGCTTGATGTGATTCCAGCAAATGTGGAATCACAGCCCCATTCTCTCAATATAGAAACACACCATTCATCAAACTCTCCAACACCCTCTCTGGATGTGGATATGATATTCACATCAATTCCTGATTCTCCCTCATTAAAACTCAGGGAGGAGCCCCACTCAAAACCTGGTGATCATCATCTTTTAGATGATTTGTTGGATCATCAGCCAATTATTTCAGATGTATTTACAGAATCTGTGTCACCACACTTAAAATCAATCCACACAAATTCAACAATTATGTCTTTTTCTATATCTACATCTTTTCCTTCTTCAACGGATATCTCTCATCCGTTGACAAGTGGTTGTTCTTCAACGGATAAGCTTAACAGCAGTTATCCGTTGATACCATCAGTTTCCACTTCAATGGATATTCCCTATCCGTTGATGGTCTCTACACACTTCACAGAAATAATTCCAACTGTAGAGGACATGGCAATTGTACAATCACTTTTAGGTTTGAGGGAAGGGAGTGATCTTTTGAGTGAGAGGCTGGGTTGCTCCCAGGCAAAAGGAGAGGTTGAGAGTCACCATATGCATGCTACAGTAAAACCTCTGTAAATTAATACTCGATTAATTAATAATCTCTCTAAATTAATAATTTTATCCGGTCCCGACTTGGGCCAGTTCAAAAAATGATCAATTTCGATAAGATAATAAGATAATAATTTTTTTGAAAACCCTGTATAAAAATATGGTCCCAATAAAACTATAAATTAATAATTCCCTTATATTCATAAAAATATAGCTATTACATCTTTGTAAAATATGATTCAATTGTAGTTTTCTTTTTCATATAATTTAAATCAACATGAAGCTCATCCCTAATCTTCCTTATTGCATCCAAAAGCTCGGGTGTGGTGCTTTCATGTTGCATCAAAAAGTTATTAAGCATTTTTGATGCCTTGAGTGCTTCTTTACGTGTAACCGGCTCCAACGGTGTTGTATCGTCTTCAAGATCATCTTCAACACTATTTTCAAGGATGGTGTTTGCAATCTCTTCTATACTCACATAATGCTTTTCTTGCTTCATCCGTCATTGTTGATTTTGTGACACCTTTTAGATGAGAAGCCATTGTTTTGTTTGTATAATTTTTCCCCCAATCTAGTATATACAGTATATATAATATATTTTATGACTACACATACATTGAATACTTTCTATGTAAAATATAATGAATTAAATTAATTCATGTACTTTGAATTTTCCTAATATACATTGAATATTTTCTATGTAAAATACAATGAATTTAACTTATACACTACATGGACTTTGAATCTAATATATTGTACATTACATTGACTTTCTAAATTCATATACATTAAATTAATTGAATTAAGTATAAAATATAAATTGTACAATTCATTTTATTTAAATTTATGTGAATAAAAATTTAATCAAAAGTTAATTTTGTTTGCTACCGAAAATTCTCTATAAATTAATAATTATTAATTTATCGATTAATTAATACCTCTCTAAATTAATAGAATTCTTCGGTCCCAACTATATTAATTTATAGAGGTTTTACTGTATTTCTTCCAGCATGGCAAAAGTGAGTGAGAGGAGTGCCACCTTAGAAGGTGAGGGTGAGGGTGTGAGGGTGTGTGTGAGCCAGGGGGAGCCCCTGATGCAAGAACAAAGAGAAATTGAGAGAAAGGCAGGTACAGAAGTTATAAGGGTGGATCCAGCCATTGCTAGTGAGTTAATGAAAGTGGATGATGCAGAAAAAGGAAGACAATTTCAGCAACATTACAAAGCTGTCATTGATAACATTTCCTTGGATGTTGATACTTTTACTCACCCTGTTTCAGCCTATCAATTATTGGCTGCACAGGGCAATGTGGAGGCAGAACAGACACTACATATTGTACACACTTCAGAATCTCTTCTCAGAGACAAAGCTGCTGTCAACAGGCTGCCTTCTCAAGCTGGTGAGCCATCTGAAGAATTTGGAGTAAATTCTAATGATGATGACTCTAATTCTTTGAATGAGATCATGAACTTAGGGGGAGTAGCAGGCCCAAGTTCTGTTCCTGATCTTTTTGAATGGGTATGGGCAAAACCATCAACACCAGGAGAGTTTGGTGTCACTTTGGTCAGACAAGTCATGACAATTCAGAAGGCCCTTCAGGAGACTCAAGATGCTGGTACCAAGGCAATTCTTCAAGCTCATCTGGAATCTCTGCATCTCTTGCAGCTGCAGCATTACCAGCAAAATCTAAGTGTGGATGAGCTCAAGCAGGACATTGCTGATCTGAAATCCTACAATGCTGAGAAATTGGATTCAGTTATACCCTATGGTACTATGCAAGATTTGTTGGGGAGACTGAAGAAAGCATCTGATGCTGACAAGAGGCTGGCTAGATTGGAAGATAGGGTTCAAATCATTGAAGACTCTATGGTCACCATTCTTCAGAATCAACAAACTCAAACAAATCTACTCATGCAGCTGGCACAAGCACAAGGCTTGACCCATACCCTTGATGATAACAAAAAGGGGGAGAATAAAGGGGAAGGGGAAGGAGAGCCATCTACAACAGTTCAGATTTCTCAAGTGCTAGTTCCTGTCATCACAACTTCTCCAGCTATTCAAGTCAAAGGAAAGCTAGATGGAATTGATCTAATCCAGATAGCAGCAGCTGAATTGCAAGTCAAAGAGCAAAGGAAGAAGATTGATGAAAAGATACAACTAATATTTGGTTCTACAACTTCTCAATCACAATCTGTGAAGCATAGCACAAAAATGGAATCAATTATTATGGAACTCAAGCCAGTAGGGAGGCATAAGGATGGAGAAACTTCTTCCAAAGATCTGCAACCTATGGTTCTCAAGCCCAACAACAGATCCAATAAGGACTCTACAAAGAATTCTCTAAAAGAGGTGGATTTTCCTCTTCCAAAAGCTGATGAGGACAAGCTTTTAGGTAGAAGTATTGCATATCTCAAAGAGACCATGGATGAGGCTGTAAGGAGAAACATGACTATTATCTTCAGAGAGGGAAAGAGCATATGTGTGATGCAAGGACAACCCAAATTCTCAATAGCCAAGAGGGAAGAAACCAAAAGGTTGAAGGAAGAAGCCAAACAGCTAAAGGCTGACAAAAGAGCACAAGCAAAGCTTGAAAAACAGCTAAAATCAAGTCAGGCTAAAGAACAGAAAGAAATTGAAGACAAAGGTGAAGATGAAGCTATGAGGGACATGGTTGGTACTGAGATGGAGGAAAGAAGTAAGGAAGAATGGCAGAAAGGGAAAAGAAAGAAGGTCAATGCAAAGAGAAAGAAGGTAGATAAGAATGAAGAAACCCAATTAATATCCAAACCACTACCCTCTATTCCTGAACCCATTGTACCTGACCCCTTCATGAACATTCATGGTAAAATAATCATTCTCAAGGAGGAACCAATTGATTGGGACACCATCAAATTGCCCACCTTCCTAACCTCTTCTCCACCATCAAAGAAGCAGAAAAGAAGAATCAAATCAACACCCTCTAAAGCCTCAATCAAATTCACTCAGAAGCCTAAGCCTAAACCTCAAACCTCTAAAGATGATTATGTTCACATCTGTGACATAAAAGAATTTTCAGACATTGAACTCTATCTGGATGAACTGGAGGATGTAAGGGGAATAGCTGCCTACAGACAGCTACCAGAAAGACTAGTGTTCAAATACAAAGGAGCTGGGGAAAGAACATGGCCTCTTCACAGAATTCTGAATGAAGGCTACTCTACCTTGATCAGAGTCTACTCAGCCATACAAAGGGATTCTGGTTTTACCAGGACTGCCAAGACTGAGATTCTCAACAAGATTGCCAACAAAAGGAAAACTTGGAGGGAGCCCAATGCTTTGCCTAGAACTTTACTCATTCAAGAAAGAGGAATTACAATTCACAAATCACCTCATTGGTTGATGGAGTTCAGAGACAACAAAGGAGTCAGAAGATTTTTCAGAATTGAAGATCAGCTAAATATTGCCAGTAATAAAACTCTCAAGGATATGCAATCTAAGTTAGATATCAACGAAGAAGATGAAGTTGAATTCTACAGACAACTTCAACTTCAAATAGAGGAGAATGACAGGAGGCTAGGAAAGAAAACCAGGGATCAAAGGAAAAGAAAGTAATTTGCTCAGGCTAAAGGAGCACCCTTGGAAACAATGTAATTCTTCAATTCCATCTCAGCATATACACTTTTGTAGCACTTTTTAATTTCTGCTTTATTACAGTTTATAAATTTGTTAAGTGTTTTGTTATCATCAAGCTAAACCCAAATTTATGCCTACAGTTCTAGTAGACATAAATAGGGGGAGACTGTTAGGAATATGTGTATTAGTTTGATGATAAGTTAAGCAAAATACTTAAGTAGAAATCTAGTGTTTGTAGCCTCAACGGATAAGACAATCTTGGCTATCCGTTGAAGGAGTAGCTGTACTTAGCAATAAGTTTAGTATTGTAGCACATTTCACTCTCTGGTTTCAAGCTGTAATTCTTAGATGTTGTTAGGAAATAATCAGTCATGTTGACTACTAATGGATGTACAAATAGGAGGGCTAATTGTAAATATTTCATGCCTTGTAATTTTGTATAAGTGAAGAAGTGTCAATGGATATTGAAGACCTTCAACGGATAAGAAACAAAGCTTCAACGGATGTCTCTAATGCTTCAACGGATAATATCCATCAACGGATAAGTGCTTCAACGGATAAAGACTTCAACTGATAATGCATCAACGGATAAAGCTTCAACGGATAAAGCCTCAACGGATAAGGCATCAACGGATGAAAGCTTCAACGGATGCTTAGTTCATTAGCAGTTGATAGTGATAATTCACAAGCTGACAGAGGCACATGGGTTGACAGAGACATACTGGAATGTGGAAGCCTCTAGGAGGAATCAAGAAAATGCAGCATTTCCATTCTGATGCAAACAAGGAAGTATTCAAAGATTTACAGATTATCCTAGATTGCATTGGATAGAGAATTGAAGAAGAAACATGTGAAGAATCTTTTCAATTGTATTTTACAGTTTGTCTTCACTTGTAAACTTGGTGATATATAAACCAAGTAGCATCTAGTAATTAGATATGAATTTTCCTGAGCTGTTTAGAAATATCAAAAGAGAAAATCATCTAGTTTGTACTAGGAAGCAGCTGTGATTTAATTCTTTGAATCACAGATTTTCTGAAATAACACATCTCTGGTGGAACAACAAATCCACCAGAAAAGTTTTTAAGTTCTTTGTGCTCATTACATTTGTGTTTGAATATATATCTGTCTGCATCAGCTTCAAGCAATTCACACACACTTGATCACTCAAACACCTAGCCTTAGAAACTGCTCAAAACTTGAAAAAGTTTTGAGATTTACATTCAACCCCCCTTCTGTAAATCTCATTGTTAGTCCACTGGGAATAACAAAAATAATTGAAGTAGAAGTTTTAAAAGTCATACTTGAAATGAATAATAAATAACCAAAGATATACTTATACGAAAGTACGATCTTTATTTGAATAGTCGAAAATAAGTTTGATTATCGAAACATTATTCTTTAATAAAATAAAGAATATTATTTAATAAAATAAGGGGAGTCATAAGTCCTCGAATGAATATTCAAAATAATATTCATTAAATAAAATAAAGTTATCGAATAAACCTTATTCGATTAATAGTTTTGAAAACTATATTTATATATATATATATATATATATATACTCGGGAACATCGACTCCCGGTTTAGAAAAATGTTCACCTTCGGGTCCCCTATATTAAGGGTATACGCAACAACTGCTTATTTCTAGCATAGGTATTATGCAACTTATAAGCATTTGAATCAACAATTAGATATCAAGATTAAGAAATATGCATGCATATAAATATCATATCATATGCTCCAATATATGGCAAGACTTTGCTAATAATAACCATGCACTTATCCCAAGATAATGCATATACATAAATACATCACAACAACAGTATAACGGGTAGAAAACTTGCCTGAGTGTTCCCGGATAGACTTAAGCTTAGAGTGGATCCGGTAACCTATGAACAACAACATAAGTCGGAATTAAACCCCGGTCGCTTAAGAAACTAGACTTTAACCAATTGAACCCTAACGTTCGCTTATGGTCACTTCTACGCTTAACGAATCACATAAGTCGTTCGAGTACCCTCGACTCCACCATTTTTAATAAATTAACTATTAAGAATTTTAAGGCAATTCTTTCCCGAGTACTCTACCAACTGCCTAATCCACTTTATATAATTGTTTCATACTCCAATTAGTCATTTAAGGACCTTAACCAAGGTTTCAAAGTAAGGCGAGGGGAAATGTTCGTTCGCGAAACGCCGTTACTTAAAACGGTCGTTTCTCCTAAACCGTACATCGGAACCAAACGATCCACATATCAAAACGAAGCTTATGACACGCTCTAGCTAAAAATGGCAATATTACAGTTTAAGCAGTGAGTGTTAGGATCCTGATTCTAAGCACAAACAGTCTATATGCAAACGGGCATTACGACGGCTATGTTTACGAGTTTTCCAAAATTTTCACTATACCAAAACCTCACCAATTCATCAACCATCATCAATCCATCAATATTTCATCTATACAACACCATCTCAGTCCACATTCTCAAGATTTTTAACTCATTCAACCACAATCAAGATCCATTAATTATAACCAAAGATTCATTAACCATAACTTATTCAAATCAACCAAAATAACTAACAAACATGGATCAAACTTCTTATTTACTAATCCAAATCATAAAAGCTTAAACATTATTAACCCTACTGATGTATAAAGGTTCAAGAGATTCATACCTTCCTTGGAGCTTCTTAACACAAGAAAAGAGCTTGTATCGCCTCTAGGAACCTTGATCTAACCTTAAACAACCTTGCTCTTTTCAAAGAATTCCAGAACATAAACATGGTTACTATTCATCTAGCCATAAATCGTGAAAAACGAGTATGGTAATCAAGGAGGTGAGGAGAGTGGTTATCCTATCTCCGTAGAGCTTCTCGAGGGCTTCGATTTGACTGGTAGCACGCGCGAATCGGCCAAGGGAAACTCAAGTTACAAGCATTTCTTTCTTCTCCATTTTTTATCCCCTTTCCTCTCGGGTTTTTTACTTCAAAAATGAAGAAATGATCTTTTGCTTTCCTTTTTCCTTGGTTGACCTTGAGATTTGTGCCAAAATTTACTTGGTTGTGAATTAACCAAGTGGTTACTTGATTGATCTCATCTTCATTTTAATAAAGTGCTTGCATCATCTTGATGACCTCATCCCCAAGCCACGTGTCATGTGATGATGTCACCTAGTTTCTACTCCACTTGATTAATCTCCCTTGCTTCTTTTACAAGCTTGTTTCTTGAGCGTTTATTTGTTTTACGGTTCGCTTAACCTTCGTTCCCGTTAATCGTTTGGGGGATCATATCTGGGATCTTATTACTTGGGTTTCCCCTAAACCTTTATCAATATTTTATATTCCTTTTATGATCCTCTCTTATAATCCTTGAATTTAAATTCTTTTAATCATGTTACCTTATACTCGATTCTTTCGGTATCTGGTGGATTTTTGGGAAAAATCAAAGTGTTCGAATTTGGATTCTGATGACCTTTACATACACTTATTTACTTTATAGAATAATAATACGATCTTAGAATTTCCATAACAGTACTCCTATATAGCGTGGTCTGATAATTTTCCTTAATCAGCATCATCAGTAAAAGTTACTATTCATCAGTGTTTCAAAAATTCCAAAAATTAGGGTTATTACAACCACTACCAGGCTTCAAAAGCCCTTTGGGATTGGACTTTGGTTTGGCACTGAATAAGATCAAATCTTCACCTTGATTGTCCACTTTCCTTTCCCATTTGCATTCCATGTGTACATCATCAATATGGACATAATTCATGCCTTTACCGTGTTATTTTCAGCAGTTCGAAACATGCTTAACAACTCGGTGAGTGTTATGTCTATCTTATTCCTTTTGTACTTAAGAAACTGAGAATAAAAGTTGTCCAAAGATTGTTTGATCAAATCAAGCTGAGTCTCCAGACCATTCTTGAAACCCAAAATATCAAGGTACATATACCTATCATCTTTAGAACATATGGTCCAACTGGATCTTATTCTCCTATTAATACAAAAGTATAGTGCCTTATTATTGTCAAATATTTTTAACGAGCTTATCCTTCAAACATCCTTTGAAGTTGCTCAATCACATCATAAGTATCATTATGCTCTTGTTTCTTCTAAAGCTCAGCACTTATAATTACAAGTATGAGACATGAAACATCAGTTGCATAATCAATTTACTTCTGGTAAGCATTTTGTTCAGCACATGTTTCATTCTCAGCTAGAAGAAATAAGGGAGGGGTTTGAGTGACATCCTTGAACTTGAGGGCAATCCTTAAGTTCCCATGTCAGTTGAGGAAATTATTTCATTTCAGCTTGTCCTTCTCAAGGACTATTACATAGAGAAGTTATTTGTGTTATTTGACATTTGATATCTATAATATTAAAGTCCATAAAATGACTTAGTCTACAGATGATCATTAAATTATGTTCAAGTGATTATTCATATATATGTTCACTATATATATCTCCCGCTATTTTTATAAAATCAATAGCCCTAACTATTAATTCAGAAAGAATATCTTTTATATCCTATCTAGTGAGTCAAGATCCATATTTCACCATGCGTTAGGTCAGCTTTGGCTTTTCTCCTAAAACATGATTATTTAGGTAGACAACATTTGTCAATTATATCAACTATATAACTCTTGGATAGCTTGGTGGAACAACATCTGTTCATATTATCTTATAAATCTCGCCAAACTCTATGCCTCCAAGTTCACAATCCTATTGTGGTAACTTATTTAAGTCAAACCCAATAGTCAAAAAGTATTAATATACTTCAACACATCTCACACTCCTTATCGATCTAGGGGTTAACGCATTGGACTCATTGAAAGGCATCCGATCAACTTAATATTAACTTTAGAGTTTTGTAAATTTTAAAACGATCATGATGTTAGGAATATGTGTATTAGTTTGATGATAAGTTAAGCAAAACACTTAAGTAGAAATCTAGTGTTTGTAGCCTCAACGAATAAGACAATCTTGGCTATCCGTTGAAGGAGTAGCTGTACTTAGCAATAAGTTTAGTATTGTAGCACATTTCACTCTCTGGTTTCAAGCTGTAATTCTTAGATGTTGTTAGGAAATAATCAGTCATGTTGACTACTAATGGATGTACAAATAGGAGGGCTAATTGTAAATATTTCATGCCTTGTAATTTTGTATAAGTGAAGAAGTGTCAACGGATATTGAAGACCTTCAACGGATAAGAAACAAAGCTTCAACGGATGTCACTAATGCTTCAACGGATAATATCCATCAACGGATAAATGCTTCAACGGATAATATCCATCAACGGATAAGTGCTTCAACGGATAAAGACTTCAACTGATAATGCATCAACGGATAAAGCTTCAACGGATAAAGCCTCAACGAATACGGCATCAACGGATGAAAGCTTCAACGGATGCTTAGTTAATTAGCAGTTGATAGTGACAATTCACAAGCTGACAGAAGCACATGGATTGACAGAGACATACTGGAATGTGGAAGCCTCTAGGAGGAATCAAGAAAATGCAGCATTTCCATTCTGATGCAAACAAGGAAGTATTCAAAGATTTACAGATTATCCTAGATTGCATTGGATAGAGAAATGAAGAAGAAACATGTGAAGAATCTTTTCATTTGTATTTTACAGTTTGTCTTCACTTGTAAACTTGGTGATATATAAACCAAGTAGCAGCTAGTAATTAGATATGAATTTTCCTTGAGCTGTTTAGAAATATCAAAAGAGAAAATCATCTAGTTTGTACTAGGAAGCAGCTGTGATTTAATTCTTTGAATCACAGATTTTCTGAAATAACACATCTCTGGTGGAACAACAAATCCACCAGAAAAGTTTTTTTAGTTCTTTGTGTTCATTACATTTGTGTTTGAATATATATCTGTCTGCATCAGCTTCAAGCAATTCATACACATTTGATCACTCAAACACTTAGCCTTAGAAACTGCTCAAAACTTGAAAAAGTTTTGAGATTTACATTCAACCCCCCTTCTGTAAATCTCATTGTTAGTCCACTGGGAATAACAATTGGTATCAGAGCAAGCTCTTAACATACAAAGAGTTTAAAGATCTATTCTGCTAACATCATGAGTGTACAGAAGAATCCTCCTGCTAACATCATGAATAGGAAGGATATTGGTGTAAAGATCCCAGTCCTGGAAAAAGATAATTATCATCACTGGAAAGTGAAGATGCATTTACATCTTTTTTCTCAAGATGAAAGCTACATCAACTGTATTGAAAATGGTCCTCACATCCCTCACAAAGTAGCCACAGCTGCTACTGCAACAGTTGCTGTTGGACAGTCCATTCCCAAGCCAAAAGCAGAATGGACTATTGAAGACATGGAAGAAATCCGCAAGGATAAGAGAGCCATGAACATTTTGTTTAATGGCTTAGATCAAGATATGTTTGACAATGTCATCAATAGCCAAACTGCAAAGGAAGTTTGGGATACTGTACAAATCATCTGTGAAGGTACTGAGCAGGTCAGAGAGAACAAGATGCAGCTTCTTATTCAACAGTATGAATATTTTCACTTTGAAGAAGGTGAATCATTAAATGATACCTTCAACAGGTTTCAGAAACTGTTGAATGGATTGAAGCTGTATGGTAGAGTGTACCAAGTCAAGGATTCCAACTTAAAATTTCTTAGGTCTCTGCCAAAGGAGTGGAAGCCCATGACTGTCTCTTTGAGAAATTCTCAAGATTATAAGAACTTTACAATTGAAAGATTATATGGAATTCTAAAGACTTATGAAATTGAAATGGAGCAGGATGAGCTGTTGGAAAAGGGAAAGAGAAAAGGAGGAACAGTTGCTCTTGTAGCTGACAGTGAGAAGATGGAAGCCAGGAATGAGGAGAAGACAATGCCAAGTCTCAAAATTGGCACAAGCAAATCAGAATCAAGCAAGGGTAAAGAGCAAGTTGTTGAGGATGAAGACAATTCCAGTCAGGATGAATCTGATGATATTGAAGAACATTTGGCCTTTCTGTCCAGGAGGTTTGTAAAAATGAAGTTCAGGAAAAACACAAAGTTCACTAAGCCAAACAAAAACATGGTGGACAAATCAAAGTTCAAATGTTACAACTGTGGCATTAGTAGACACTTTGCAAGTGAGTGTAGGAAGCCAAATTCTCAGAAAAAGAAATTTGAGCAAGTTGATTACAAAAAGAAGTATTTTGATTTGCTCAAACAAAAGGAAAGAGCTTTTCTCACTCAAGATGATTGGGCAGCAGATGGGGTAAATGAAGATGATGATGTGGAATATGTCAACCTAGCCCTGATGGCTAATTCTGATGAAAATGAAACTAGTTCATCAAGCAACCAGGTAATTACTACTGATCTCTCTCAGCTTTCTAAACATGAATACACCACAGGTAAGTGAGGTAAATACTTCTATAACTCCTACTATTTCAAACCCCAATGTTTCTTTGCCTTCTAGTGTGGCTATGGAACCTGTGTCTTTGTCCAAACAGGCTCCTACCAAAGCCACCAAATCTAAAGTTTCCAAAGTCAAGTCAAAGAAACCTACCTCTGTTGTTTCTCAAAAGACAACAGTTGTAACAACTACCATAAACCCTGAAGGGAGTGAACAGGGTGTGAGTAGTGAGGGGAGGGGTGAACATCAAAAATCCCCCCAGGATAAGGTGGGAGAGGTGAGTGGTACCCAAACCAGCCAAGCCACAGTCTCTCAAAAAACTGTGGTGGTTCAAAAGGAGTCCAGCACATCCCTAGTTGCATCCTCCCAAAAGGATGTAACTATTGAAAATAGTCCCCAACCAGGGACACAGAACAAAAGAGGGAGGGACACTGAAGCCACACATTCACCATTTAAAGCCTTTTCAAGGAAGAAGAAGGCCAAAACCCTAGTTTCCACACAAGGGACACACACAGCACAGATACATCCACCAGTATCTGTGCCTTCTCAATTTCAGCTTGATGTGATTCCAGCAAATGTGGAATCACAACCCCATTCTCTCAATATAGAAACACACCATTCATCAAACTCTCCAACACCCTCTCTGGATGTGGATATGATATTCACATCAATTCCTGATTCTCCCTCATTAAAACTTAGGGAGGAGCCCCACTCAAAACCTGATGATCATCATCTTTTAGATGATTTGTTGGATCATCAGCCAATTCTTTCAAATGTAGTTGAAGAATCTGTGTTACCTCACTTAAAATCAATCCACATAGATTCAACAATTATGTCACTTTCTATATCTACATCTTTTCCTTCCTCAACGGATATCTCTCATCCGTTAACAAGTGGTTGTTCTTCAACGGATAAGCTTAACAGCAGTTATCCGTTGATACCATCAGTTTCTACTTCAACGGATACTCCCTATCCGTTGATGGTCTCTACACACTTAACAGACACAATTCCAACTGTAGAGGACATGGCAACTGTAAAATCATTTTTAGGTTTGAGGGAAGGGAGTGATCTTTTGAGTGAGAGGCTGGGTTGCTCCCAGGCAAAAGGAGAGGCTGAGAGTCACCAAATGCATGCTATTTCTTCCAGCATGGCAAAAGTGAGTGAGAGGAGTGCCACCTTAGACGGTGAAGGTGAGGTTGTGAGGGTGTGTGTGAGCCAGGGGGAGCCCCTGATGCAAGAACAGAGATAAATTGAGAGAAAGGCAGGTACAGAAGCTAAAAGGGTGGATCCAGCCATTGCTAGTGAGTTAATGAAAGTGGATGATGCAGACAAGGGAAGCCAATTTCAACAACATTACAAAGCTGTCATTGATAACATTTCCTTGGATGCTGACACTTTTACTCACCCTATTTCAGCCTATCAATTATTGGCTGCACTAGGCAATGTGGAGGCAGAACATACACTACACATTGTACATACTTCAGAATCTCTTCTCAGAGACAAAGCTGCTGTCAACAGGCTGCCTTCTCAAGCTGGTGAGCCATCTGAAGAATTTGGAGTAAATTCTAATGATGATGACTCTAATTCTTTGAATGAGAGCATGAACTTAGGGGGAGTAGCAGGCCCAAGTTCTGTTCCTGATCTTCCTGCATGGGCATGGGCAAAACCATCAACACCAGGAGAGTTTGGTGTCACTTTGGTCTGACAAGTCATGACAATTCAGCAGGCCCTTCAGGAGACTCAGGATGCTGGTACCAAGGCAATTCTTCAAGCTCATCTGGAATCTCTGCATCTCTTGCAGTTGCAGCATTACCAGCAAAATCTAAGTGTGGATGAGCTCAAGCTGGACATTGCCGATCTAAAATCCTACAATGCTGAGAAATTGGATTCACTTATACCCTATGGTACTATGCAAGATTTGTTGGGGAGACTGAGGAAAGCATCTGATGCTGACAAGAGGCTGGCCAAATTGGAAGATAGGGTTCAAATCATTGAAGACTATATGCTCACCATTCTTCAGAATTAACAAACTCAAACAAATCTACTCATGCAGCTGGCACAAGCACAAGGCTTGACCCCTACCCTTGATGATAACAAAAAGGGGGAGAATAAAAGGGAAGGGGAAGGAGAGCCATCTACAACAGTTCAGATTTCTCAAGTGCTAGTTCCTGTCATCACAACTTCTCCAACTATTCAAGTCAAAGGAAAGCTAGATGGAATTGATCTAATCCAGATAGCAGCAGCTGAATTGCAAGTGAAAGAGCAAAGGAAGAAGATTGATGAAAAGATGCAACTAATATTTGGTTCTACAACTTCTCAATCACAATCTGTGAAGCATAGCACAAAAGTGGAATCAATTATTATGGAACTCAAGCCAGTAGGGAGGCATAAGGATGGAGAAACTTCTTCCAAAGATTTGCAACCTATGGTTCTCAAGCCCAACAACAGATCCAATAAGGACTCTACAAAGAATCCTCTAAAAGAGGTGGATTTTCCTCTTCCAAAAGCTGATGAGGACAAGCTTTTAGGTAGAAGTATTGCATATCTCAAAGAGACCATGGATGAGGCTGTAAGGAGAAACATGGCTATTATCTTCATAGAGGGAAAGAGCATATGTGTGATGCAAGGACATCCCAAATTCTCAATAGCCAAGAGGGAAGAAACCAGAAGGTTGAAGGAAGAAGCCAAACAGCTAAAGGCTGACAAAAGACCACAAGCAAAGCTTGAAAAACAGCTAAAGTCAAGTCAGGCTGAAGAACAGAAAGAAATTGAAGACAAAGGTGAAGATGAAGCTATGGGGGATATGGTTGGTACTGAGATGGAGGAAAGAAGTAAGGAAGAATGGCAGAAAGGGAAAAGAAAGAAGGTCAATGCAAAGAGAAAGAAGGTAGATAAGACTGAAGAAACCCAATCAATATCCAAACCACTACCCTCTATTCCTGAACCAATTGTACCTGACCCCTTCATGAACATTCATGGTGAAACAATCATTTCCAAGTAGGAACCAATTGATTGGGACACCATCAAATTGCCCACCTTCCTAACCTCTTCTCCACCATCAAAGAAGCAGAAAAGAAGAATCAAATCAACACCCTCTAAAGCCTCAATCAAATTCACATAGAAGCCTAAGCCTAAACCTCAAACCTCTAAAGATGATTATGTTCACATCTGTGACATAAAAGAATTTTCAGGCATTGAACTCTATCTGGATGAGCTGGAGGATGTAAGGGGAATAACTGCCTACAGATAACTACCAGAAAGACTTGTGTTCAAATACAAAGGAGCTGGGGAAAGAACATGGCCTCTTCACAGAATTCTGAATGAAGGCTACCCTACCTTGATTAGAGTCTACTCAGCCATACAAAAGGATTCTGGCTTTACCAGGACTGCCAAGACTGAGATTCTCAACAAGATTGCCAACATAAGGAAAACTTGGAGGGAGCCCAATGCCTTGCCTAGAACTTTACTCATTCAAGAAAGAGGAATTACAATTCACAAATTACCTCATTAGTTGATGGAGTTCAGAGACAACAAAGGAGTCAGAAGATTTTTCAGAATTGAAGATCAGCTAAAGATTGCCAGTAATGAAACTCTCAAGGATATGCAATCTAAGTTAGATATCAATGAAGAAGATGAAGCTGAATTCTACAGACAACTTCAACTTCAAATAGAGGAGAATGACAGGAGGCTAGGAAAGAAAACCAGGGATCAAAGGAAAAGAAAGTAATTTGCTCAGGCTAAAGGAGCACCCTTGGAAACAATGTAATTCTTCAATTCCATCTCAGCATATACATTTTTGTAGCACTTTTGAATTTCTACTTTGTTACAGTTTATATATTTGTTAAGTGTTTTGTTATCATCAAGCTAAACCCAAATTTATGCCTACAGTTCTAGTAGACATAAATAGGGGGAGATTGTTAGGAATATGTGTATTAGTTTGATGATAAGTTAAGCAAAACACTTAAGTAGAAATCTAGTGTTTGTAGCCTCAACGGATAAGACCATCTTGGCTATCCGTTGAAGGAGTAGCTTTACTTAGCAATAAGTTTAGTATTGTAGCACATTTCACTCTCTGGTATCAAGCTGTAATTCTTAGATGTTGTTAGGAAATAATCAGTCATGTTGACTACTAATGGATGTACAAATAGGAGGGCTAATTGTAAATATTTCATGCCTTGTAATTTTGTATAAGTGAAGAAGTGTCAACGGATATTGAAGACCTTCAACGGATAAGAAACAAAGATTCAACGGATGTCACTAATGCTTCAACGGATAATATCCATCAACGGATAAATGCTTCAACGGATAATATCCATCAACGGATAAGTGCTTCAACGGATAAAGACTTCAACTGATAATGCATCAACGGATAAAGCTTCAACGGATAAAGCCTCAACGAATAAGGCATCAACGGATGAAAGCTTCAACGGATGCTTAGTTAATTAGCAGTTGATAGTGACAATTCACAAGCTGACAGAAGCACATGGATTGACAGAGACATACTGGAATGTGGAAGCCTCTAGGAGGAATCAAGAAAATGCAGCATTTCCATTCTGATGCAAACAAGGAAGTATTCAAAGATTTACAGATTATCCTAGATTGCATTGGATAAAGAAATGAAGAAGAAACATGTGAAGAATCTTTTCAATTGTATTTTACAGTTTGTCTTCACTTGTAAACTTGGTGATATATAAACCAAGTAGCAGCTAGTAATTAGATATGAATTTTCCTTGAGCTGTTTAGAAATATCAAAAGAGAAAATCATCTAGTTTGTACTAGGAAGCAACTGTGATTTAATTATTTGAATCATAGATTTTCTGAAATAACACATCTCTAGTGGAATAACAAATCCACCAGAAAAGTTTTTTTAGTTCTTTGTGTTCATTACATTTGTATTTGAATATATATCTGTCTGCATCAGCTTCAAGCAATTCATACACATTTGATCACTCAAACACTTAGCCTTAGAAACTGCCCAAAACTTGAAAAAGTTTTGAGATTTACATTCAACCCCCCTTCTGTAAATCTCATTGTTAGTCCACTGGGAATAACATATGATCCCATCATAAAGAGATTCCCAATTTTTCCTTGAATAAAATACTTCAAATCAATATTCGTCAATGATTTGATTTCCAGGTAGTGAGGGAGTCACAACGGTCTCGCTTAAAACCCACAACCTTACAAGTTCAATGAACTCGCTTTTGACAAAATCGCCTCATATCAGAAACAAATAATATTTGAATTTTATTCCGTGTTTCATAAACACGAGAATCTCATAATCGTTTGTTCATTTTAAAATCTTGAGTCGTTACAGATTTTATCTTGTTTAGCAAGCATGGCATGAGTGTCGTATATAATACATACATTCTTAATCTAATTAAGCATGCATCTTTATAAACTACTCTACACATACATTCATCATATGCGCATATATACGTAAAGTGCAATAAATAAACGTGGTTGGTTATGGCTTCATCCTATGTGATCTTCATCAAGATAATGACAAAGATCTAGGTCAATCTAAGGTGAAAAATAAATACAAGCTAACTATGACATGTCTTCTTTCTTGTATTTGCTTCCTTGGATGGCCTCCATGTGAGATTACCCTTCCTCATCGTCAAATATTCATGTCTTTGTGTACATTACGAGAATGAAATATAAAACTAATCTAATGAACTTAAAAGAAGAACTCGAGTTACATTCGAGATTTAATAATTACAAGATCAAATGACATGCGAGCCATATTTAAAAAACCAAACCCATTAACCTAAGGTCATAAGCCATAACCATCCACCATGCTCAATTAACACATAAGAACATGTTTGAACACATAATCTGATCTTAGCATGTCAAACCCATCATGGTCTAATCATAAAAATCAAATATGACAAAAATCAGAAAATTCGAAATTAAATTTGATAACATTAAATCACAGATTACAGGGTCTAAATGGCATCAAACGCCTTACAGACAAGTCGATGATGGCTTTATTTATCAGTTTTGTTCAAACGCTCGATTGCCTATCAAGTAGGGTATTCGTTTGCGAAAATCTAACACCAGACCCAGATTTTATCAAATTCGTTGTATCTGATTCAGAATCGTATCAAATACGATTCTTATAATAAGAACAAACACAAAATAGGTATATATCATTACATTTACAGATTACATAATTATCATATGATTATACAACTCTCATGAATATCATATATTCAAAACATATACATACATACGCATTTATAAACATAACAACATGTAAAACATACAAAATCGCATACATAACAGTCATGGAATATTGTATACATGTTATCATCATAAAACCATTAAATACATAAATGAATTAAACACTTTTCGCAAGTAGCTCTGATACCATTGAAGGGTTTCGAGCACATAAACGCAACGGAAATAGTAATTAAAAACGTGAAAAATTAGAATTTTCGAAACCCACCGCAGGATCCATGCAAAAAATAGATATTTAATTCATAGATCAAATTGTTTACCTTAAGAAGCTTTACAAATTGGTTGACTAAAGGAGTTCCAAAGCTTGTTCAATCACCACGCATCCCGCTCTCGTGATCTACGTTCTATCGGTATCCACACGAATGCTTGAACTCATGGATTGGATGTGTACTAGCACAAACTCGTTTCTTCTTGCTCTCTCCATCTTCTCACTTGGTGGCCAGAGTTTTTGTAAAAGTCTTGCATCCAAAATCAGCCACACAAGAGATATTATATAGAGAGTATAATAAGAATTATAACTCTTAACTAATTATGAGTTATTACTAACTCGAAATTCCTATTTGTATAATAATTAAGTCACACTTAATTATTTAACAAATGAATTTCATAATTAATATTAGTAAATTTGAATATCAATATTTATCTAATTAATTAAGTCATACTTAATTAATATTATAAATAATTCAAATTACTTTAATATAATTTAAATCTAATTTAAATTAAATAATCCTTCAAGCATTCTTTGTGTGTGACCCTATAGGTTATTATTACATTGGCAATGAATTTTAAATCTAACTTAAAATCGTAAACAATGAGCGGCATCTAGTAATACATCATTGCTACCCAAGTAATAATAATTGAATCGGTGATCGATTAAACTTTTCGTGAATAATGTACAATGTAATATAATCCCTTTAACCAAATATTATAGATTAAACTAGAGGCATGTTATGTGTCATCCTCATCATAGTTTAATCCAAGTTTTCTTGATCAATGAGTAGACTATCATATCAAATCAACATTTGAGCATGGCCATGCATTTCATAGTCTAGCTCACACAAGAGGCCAATAATATAACTCCAAAAATAGGAGGGTTAAATCCCATCTAGATCATTCATATTTCTCATACGATTTATAATATACCCAATGTCCACTTTTATCATTACCCGGTCAAGGATAACTTTTAATGGAATCAATGTATATTAATTCTCATATAGAAATATAATGACTTCAGGTCTAAGGACCATTACATCATTATAACTGTGAGAATTACTTATGATACAACATACATGTAGAATCTCACATCGGGTCTGTCCAACACCATGTACATATACATCTGCCTGTATTTTTTACTTTAGTATCATCATACCTATGATCAATGAGATGTGATCATCAGTCAACAAATACACCAGTCTTAAGGCATTATTATTGTCCCTTAATAATAATATTCGACTAGGGACATTTAGAAATATTGATACTATTCTCATAATCTAATTTCTAAGTCACGTACTTAGATATATAGAATTGCATATCATATTTCAAGGACATTTATTAATCTAACATTTATATCATAATAAATTAAGAATTAATAAATTATAAAGGGAATAATCGATTGAACATAAACATTAATAATCCTAATTCTTAAACTAAAACATCATAGTGTTGTCTTTAGGGCACAAACACTAACATATCTTGAGTAGTCATCCACCATCACCAATGCATATTTCTTTCTGGATATAGACATGACATTAACTGGTCCAAATAGGTCCATGTGAATAAGCTGTAATGGAGCACTTATTGAATTCACAACTTTGTTCTTGTGATTGGACCTCTTCATTTTCCTTTTTTGACAAGCTTCCCAAACTTCATCTTGAGCAAATTCCGGATTTGGCATATCTCTCACTAGTTCCTTTTTCACCAAGGTGTTGATTACTTTGTAATTCAGGTGAGAGAGTTTCTTGTGCCAGAGTCTGCTTTGCTCATTGGATGCCTTGATGTAGAAGCAACAAATTTCATCCTTGTTTGCTGAATTTAAATCTGCAACAAACAAGCTTCCTTTCCTTACTCCTTTAAGAGAAACTTCACCAGTTTTCTTGCTAGTGATTGAACAATCTTCTTTGTCAATATTAATTTGAAACCTTTGTCTATAAATTGGCTGGAACTGAAAAGATTCACTTCAAGACCAGCAACTAGTGCTACATCATCAATGACAACATTACAGAGATCAACTTGCCATATCCCATTGTGAATCCTTTGTTATTGTCTCCAAAAGTCACCAATGGGCCAACCATCTCCTCAAACTATAATAGCAGATCTTTATCACCTGTCATATGTCTGGAACATCCCATGTCAATGATCCATATGACTTTATTCTTCTTGCCCTGCACACAATGAGTTTTAAGTGTGTTTAGCTACCCAAGCAGCGTTGGGAACTTTCTTTTTTTTCACAGAATTTGCAGAAGTAGAACTGGAACATTCAAGTAAAACAACATTCTTAGTTTGATCAGCATTTTTATCTTTTATCACAGATCTAAAGTTGACTTCTTTAAGATCTTTTCTCAACTTATGACAAATGGTCATAACTTTCATGTTGCAAGAAATACAGTCAAAACTTATCACAGAAAAAATAGGGATCTTCAGTTTGTGCCTCATTGTACTTGCATGCTCCATATTTTGGCTCACTAACAACCTTTTTACAAAGGTGAGTTAGATGATTTGTTGAGCCACATTTCTGACATTGCTTTCTTGAAGCATATGCAATATAGACATAATTGTTGCTTTTGTTTACACCTATTTTTCCATTCCCGTTCTTCTTCTTCTTTCCAGTTTTCTTAGTCTTGATCTCCTCTGTTGGTGTCTTAGCAGCTTGGCTTACTACAGGATTCTTCTCACATTCAGTGATAGGAGTGGTTTATGCATATTTCTTCTCTTTGTTTTCATCTGCAATTTTTTGCTTGATGACCAACTCTACTTTACTGAAATTTACTTCACAAGCTTTAAACAAAGGTACATTTACATTCTTAACATCACAGGAACATCTTGGTTCACACTGTCTTTTCCTTTGTCAGCTCCAACTTTCTTGTGCGAATTCAAGGCCTTATAGTCCAAACCAATAGCTATGTTAGCACATGGTTTGTTTTTCTCATGATACTGACCAATCAACTGAGATGCATTTTTGAATGATTTAAGCTTCAAATAACTTTTCTTAATCCTTTCTCTCAACACTGCTTCTACTTCTCCAGCACACTTAAGCTTGTTCTTGATGTACTCATTTTCTTGCTTAACTGTTTCAAGACCAACAAGCTGTAGTTCTAGCTCCTGTTTCTCAATCTCAAGTTTTTGATTGATTTTTTATAGCCTACTTACTTCCTCAGTAGCTGCCATCATGCTTGTATGAATATAAAATATTTCTACACTCATTTTCATAACAGTTTCTTTATATTGAGTGACATTTAAATCAATTGTAGTTAGGATAGATACCTCCGATTTAGATGCAGATGATTCTCCTTACTCCAAAACCATGTGAGCATAATTTCCATATTCTTCATAGTCATCCTCATCATTTGTATCATCCTAAATCTTTCCATCTGGAATATAAGCTTTTCCCTGTTCCTTTCTCAAGAGTGCTTCATAATTTTCTTCCAATTCTAAATAAGCCTAGTCTTTTTTCACCTTATTTGGATTTCTGCACTCTGTGGCAAAGTGACCAAGTTCATCACAGTTGTAGCACCTTATCTTTGATCTGTCCACAGATCCTGACGTGTAGCCACCTTTTCTAGTTGCATTAAACTGAGTTTTTTCTTTTCAGTTGCTGTTGTTGGATGTGTGGTCCTTACTTAGGCTTTTTAACTCTGATGTTTAAAACTTTTCTTGCAAGATAAGACATTGACTGATCTTACATCCAGTTCATCAAGAGTGCAAGATAAGTTGTAGCACCTTATCTTTGATCTGTCCACAGATCCCGATGTGTAGCCACCTTTTCTAGTTGCATTAAACTGAGTTTTTTCTTTTCAGTTGCTGTTGTTGGATGTGTGGTCCTTACTTAGGCTTTTTAACTCTAATGTTTAAAATTTTTCTTGCAAGATAAGACATTGACTGATCTTATATCCAGTTCATCAAGAGTGTAAAACTCATCCTCTTCCAGATCTAAAATGACTTGGTTTTATGGTTCCTTATTTTCTTGAACAACTTGAGTCCGGGGTTCCAGTATCTTCAGACATTTTATTATCATTTGCTACCAAGGCACTTGACACATCCACAACATGCCATTGACGGGCTTTCAATGATTTCCTCTGTAACATTTCTAGCTCATAGGTCTTGAGAATACCATATAAGACCTCCAAAGTTATATTGCCTAAATCTCTTCCCTCTCTTATTGCATATATCTTTTGTTCCAGGTGATCATAAAGAGTGAGCAAAAATTTTAGGTTAACCTCCTCAACTTCATAATACTTGTCATGAAGCTGCAAATCATTTATCAGTTTGTTAAACCTCTCAAAAACCTCAGTTATGCCTTCCTTTAGTTTAGCCATAAAACTCTCATACTGTGAAACTAAGATCCTTCTTTGATTAGATCTAATCTCTTCTATTCCTTCACATTAGATCTCTATCTTCTCCCAGATTTGTTTAACTGACTCACAATTAATAATGTTATTGTACATTACATTATCAAGAGACTCAATTAATATAATTTATAAGTCATTATCCAGTGCAACCTTCTATTTCTCTGGTTTTGTGTAGGTAGAGGGATCTTTAGGTGCAAAGTGTGCAGGTATGACCATGTCTCCATCTGTTGCTTCGGACACCCTTTTCATAGGAATAAAGGGTCCATGCCTGAGAATCTCAATGTACATTGGATTGGCCATCCTTATGAACATCATCATTTTCTTTTTCCATAAGATGTAGTTTATCTTATCAAAGACATGTATCTTGATACTGCTTATTTTCTGTGCAGTCATACTTTAAAGATCTTTATTTGTTTACTTTCAGTTTTTGCTCTGATACCACTTGTTAGATATTAAGTGTAGTGAAATATAACACGGGGGGGGGGGTGAATGTGTTTTTTTGGATTTTAATTAACTTTGAAAGTGTTTGTCTTATAATTGAACAAAAGAGATATGAACTTGTAGTGATAAAATGTTTAACTGCAAGCACACAAACAAATTATCAAAAAAACTCATCTGATTGTATTAATCAATTTTTTTCTACAAATCTGTGTTCTTAAAAATAAGAACTCAGCTACAAATCTTGAGAGAGAATTCAAGATAATTTTCTAGATCAGTTTGATATTCCTAAACTAAGGACCCGTGCATGCTTTAAAGACCAACAACACAGGTTTACAAAACTTGCACTAAAATGTACTAACACAGTTTCTAAAGCTATATTATTTATTTCCATTTCCAGTGTTAGCAAATTTGTGCAGAATCTTGTAGGTTTGTGACCTTCCTTTGTCCCGTGAATCTTGGCCCTTGATCTTGAATTCTTCAAGCTGCATTTGTAGTTCTTTAATTTCAGTGATAGAATTGTTTGTTGACTGATAATCTCAAATATTCAATTTGTCTGCATTCCGAATTATGAGATAGTTTGTCGATATCTCTTTGTTCTGTAGAGATGTCACATATCGATAAATATAATGACTTATCGATATCTTGAGTTCTCAACATGTGTCTTTGACTTTTCGAAGTCTCCAGTTCTCTACATATAGAATGACTTGTCAATATCTCCAGTTCTCTACATAGGCTTTTGACAGTCGATATCTCTAGTTCTCTACATGAAGATTTGGCTTGTTGATATCTCTATATCTCTACATGAAAAAATGACTTGTCGATATCTCCAGTTCTCTACATAGACTTTTTGACTTGTCGATATCTGAGATCTCTACATGCATATTGACTTGTCGATATCTCTTGGGACTACTTTACAAGCCATTTTGGATTTCTCGGCAGACTTCTCGATATTTCTTGGTCTGTGACTTGTTGATATCTGACTTAGAATATTTTTCCTATAACAAAATTATTCAAATCCAAGCTGCTACATATCTCTCTGAGGCATGATCAGGATTTGATCTACTTCCAGAGTTTATTCCTTAGCTTGAAGGTTGTTCACATAAAAATCCTTCAGTCTAATCTACTTAACATTTTTACAGACTCAAGGAATACAATTACAAAATACAAATTTAGATTATCATACAACTTATCCTTATAAGGGTTGTCAATATTACTTAGTCTTGTTATGTTGTTTTGCACAACATTCTTTATTTAGAAGCAACAAACAGATCTAGGAAAAATTTTGAATTCTCTCTCAAGAATTGTAGCTGAGTTCTTATCTTTAAGAACACATATTCGTAGCAAAACAAATTTGATTAATACAATCAAGTGATTTTTTGATAATTTACCTGTGTGTTAACAGTTAAACATTTTATCACTACAAGTTCATATATTTGTTTTGTTCCAAATATCCAAACACTTTTCACGGTTAATTAAAAATCAAGAAAACACATTCACCCCTCTATGCATTGCACTTAATATCTAACACCCGGAATGAGGTATAATTTGTAGTTTGGTTTTATCTTTACAATCCGTTAGTCCCTAAAAATCAAATTATTAGTACCGTTAGATTAAAATACTAAACACATAAATAACCAAAGCTCCCTGGTTCGAATCCCGCGATAAAAAAACATTTATATCATTATTTATACACTATCAAGTTTCCCAGTTTCGAATCTGGTCAACAACAAACATTTATACTATTATTTATTTGATAAAAATACAAATAAACTGTCATGATCGAATCTTACCAACAAAAAACATTAAAATTAATATTTATAAAGATACAAGTAAGGTTAATGGTTTGAATCTTATCAAATATACTATTTTTACTATTTGAACTTAACCGAAAACTCTTAACAAAAAACTGTACACGTTCAAATTAAATTTTTCTGAATAAAGTTAACTAATTTTGATATTGTATTACATATATTAAGTTTTTTTATTAAAATTATAAATAATATTAATAAAACTATAAACTACCCTTTTAGTCTTATTTAAAATTAAAAATCTTATATTTGTATATAAAATATAAAATAAAAAATATATAATATATATTTTTTTTAAAAAACAAATTTGAAATACATGAAAAAGTCCAAATATCACTTGAAATGGGGGACGTAGGCCTAATTTGACACCGAGAGAGAGAAATTACAAGCCCTAATTTCATTTCTCTCACACACTCTCACTCATCTCTCTCTCTTTTTCTAATTTCCATCTCTGTCTCACACACACACAATGGCGGACAAGAAGAAAAAGCGACGGCAAACAGACCCAGACTCCGACTCGGAATCCGAAGCCCTCCCGTTTAAAAAGCTCCTAAAATCCGACTCCACAATCCTCTCCACTCTCAAAACCCTAGCCACCGCTTCCGCCACCGCCGGCACCTCCTCCGCCGCCAACCCCATCACTCTCTCCTCCCTCTCTCTCTCCTCCACGTGTCGCGAAGTCACCGACCTCCCTCTCTCCTCCGTCCAATCCCACATCGAAACTCTCGCTCTCTCTCTCGCTCATTCAATCCTGGCTGGCAATGGCTTCTCCTTCTCCGTCCCCTCTCGCGCCTCCACTAATCAATTATACGTCCCCGAGCTCGATCGCATCGTCTTGAAACATAAAACATCCACCAGGCCTTATGCTAATGTTGCTACGGTTCGAAAAACCACTATAACTACTCGCATTATGCAGCTGATTCACCAATTGTGTCTTAAGAATATACACGTTACGAAACGTGACTTGTTTTATACTGATGTTAAGTTGTTTCAGGATCAGACGCAGTCTGATGCGGTGTTGGATGATGTCAGTACGATTTTGGGGTGTACGAGGTCGAGTTTGAATGTTGTGGCTGCGGAGAAAGGGGTTGTTGTAGGGAGACTTATTTTTAGTGATAATGGTGATATGATTGATTGTACGAAAATGGGGATGGGTGGGAAGGCTATTCCGCCTAATATTGATAGAGTTGGGGATATGCAGAGTGATGCTTTGTTTATTTTGTTGGTTGAGAAGGATGCTGCTTATATGAGGTTAGCGGAGGATAGGTTTTATAATAGGTTTCCGTGTATTATTGTGACGGCTAAAGGGCAGCCGGATGTGGCTACTAGGTTGTTTTTGAGGAAGATGAAGTTGGAGTTGAAGTTGCCTGTGTTGGCGCTTGTGGATAGTGATCCTTATGGTTTAAAGATTCTGTCGGTTTATGGGTGTGGGTCGAAGAATATGTCTTATGATAGTGCAAATTTGACTACTCCGGATATTAAGTGGTTGGGGATTAGGCCGAGTGATTTGGATAAGTATAAGATACCTGAGCAATGTAGGTTGCCGATGACTGAGCAGGATATTAAGACTGGGAAGGATTTGTTGGAGGAGGATTTTGTGAAGAAGAATCCTGGGTGGGTTGAGGAGTTGAATATAATGGTGAAGACGAAGCAGAAGGCGGAAATTCAGGCTTTGAGTTCTTTTGGGTTTCAGTATCTGTCCGAGGTTTATTTGCCACTGAAGTTGCAGCAGAAAGATTGGCTTTGAGGAGGCTGGCACTGGTAATGACTTAAGCATGTTTGCCTTCTTTTCACATGTATTAGCAGAACAAGCAATTTGTTTGCCTTCTTGTCACATGTATTAGCAGAACAAGCAATTTGTTTACTACATCTGAGTGCTGTGTTGTTTTTTACTAATGCAAAAATGTCTGAGATGTACTTTCATATGTCAGTGATATCTTGGAATTTAATCTTCCTTTCTCATGACTTGACACATAGATAATCGTTGGTTCTTATATTTGATATGGGGCTGTTATGACTTGATGTGTATTGGCAGGATGGAGCATTTTATGTTGATTTGAAGAATCTTCTTTCATTTGAATTAGTGAAGTGCAAGTAAGGTTCGGGTTAACAGAATAATTATCCTTTAGTATGCTGTTTTTGTATGATGACCCTTGCGTGTTTTGATCTCTCTTGTGCACCACTTAAGTTCTGAATTCTTGTGGTCAAATATTGGGTAAAAATGAGGAATCAATATTATAGCTTGGGGTAGTGGAAACCGGAAACACAAAATTCTGAACTACTTGTAATTGTTTATTGCGCTCTGTTATCATATAAATGCTCCTGTATCGGAAAACTTGAAGTGATAAGAAGTATCTTTTTTTTGTATGACTAATTGTACAATGAAATTTCCGACTGATTAGAAATTTTAGTCATGCTGCTGGCAACCCAAATGTGTTCATCTTGTTGTGTACATCTCTTTTAATTTTGCTTGATAAATACATAGAAACTGGTTATAGGGAAACTGGCGGAAGCCCAAATTGTCCCCCAAGTTCAAGTTTGTCATAACAGCAACTGAACCTACTTGAATGTTTAAGTCCTTTGTAGTCTATCTATTTGGGGTGAACTTTTTTCTAAACTTGTACATATAATTAAACAATGAGCCATGCTTGTACAGTTATATTTCAAACTTCTGCCCTGCCCTGTAAATTTTGAAGTTTAAAATTTGAATTGTTATATTTATTGGTACGTACCAAGGGCATCACATATATTTCAGTATCTATCTTGCAGATATCATCCTTCAGTAATTGTAGAAACAGTATGTTAAAAGTTTTTGTACATCGTCCTATTATATTTGTGATATCTTCTAAATCTTAGATATCGAGGCCAATTTACAAATTGTGATATCTTCTTCCTTTTGTTAGATGTTGAGGCCTGTTCTTTTTATATTATTTTATGTACTTCCGAAAAGCTTGTTATAGTAGGGGGGCTGCGTGGATGGAACAATTATGCCAAGAAAAAACTGAAAAGATTTGAAGTTTTTTAATTTTTGAGAAGCTAAAAAAATAGTTAAATATAGCATGAGTTTGTTGCTGCAAGGTTAACTTGTATGCATACATACAGATAATAGCTATCATAGTTGACGAAAGGAAGGCACAAGTATGAAGTTTGTTGTACGAATTTGGTCTAAAGTCATGTACTAGGAGATTAAGGTTCTGTGTTGTATGGTTGTAGCTGCCTAACATTTTTGTTGCAATGTAATAATCAATCATATTGGGTTTCAGCTGCTCAGCATATGTATATGCTGAAAAACAAGATAGGTGTTTTGTGCCGGATTCCTGCCGCTCATCAGCTCTTCGCATATACGATTTGTACATTATATATGTAACGAGAAGAAACGTAATATATCTTGGTAAATTTTACTTCTGAAAGCCATTTTATTCTGGTACAATTCCTCTAAAAACATTTTCAACTTGCAGAGCTAGAGGGGTAAAGCCGTAAAGCATCATGTCATTCCTTATATGGCGGCAGATTTCATTGAAATCCAAGAGGAAGGGCATAAAGTAGTAGTATAGACAAAAGGTTAATTATGTCAATTCTCAAGCATAGGAAGGGCAGTTTCTGAAATCCAAGAGGAATAGAGGTTACAGACACAAAAAATACCAAACAAATTGTTTTGTTGTCCAATAAAATACATTTAATTTGAACAAATATTATATATTTTATATATCCTTCCAATAACCAAATTATTATGAAGTAACACATCAATTATGTTACATTTGTAACATTGAACATTTTTTTTTATCTACGTGGTACACCCCAAAAGAGAAGCACATTTTTCTTTTTTTCAGATAAAAGAGAAGCACATTTTAAATTGTCTTGATAGACCAAAACTTGAAACTATAGCATCATATTTAAGTGAAAAATAAACAGAAGTGTAGCATCATTTTAGACTCGTACGACTCTACTTTTCCATGCTAGCATAAAATATTGACATCTGTCAGCTATGATGATTTGATTTAATAGTCACCAACATACATACATACATATAACACACAACAGATAAACAAAGTTGATACATCGTGATCGACAGATCAAAGGGGAAAAAGAGTTAGAAGAAATTGGATGAAAATAAAGGATGCCACCGAAGCAGCGATCGAAAGCAGATATAAGCAAGAAGCAGAAGATGGTAGAAGACAAGACATTCGGTTTAAAAAACAAGAACAAATCCAAGAATGTCCAGAAATATGTTCAGACCCTTCAACAATCTGTTCAGCCCAAGCCCGATCCTTCCAAAATCGCTTCCAAGGTTCACCCCCTACATCCCATATTCTGTTTATTAATTCTTCTTGTCAAAGTTTTTTCGTGTTTTTCATTCAAATTCAAAGTTTTTATGTTATGTAGAAAAAGAAAGAGGAAGACAAGGCAAGAGAGAAAGAACTAAATGATTTGTTTAAGGTTGCTGTCAGTCAGCCCAAGGTTCCTGTTGGTATGTTTTCTATCCATCATGTGTCTTTACTTGCACTAAATAAATATAAATTCATGTTGTACTCAAAAAAAATCTAATCTTTTTATTTTTTGTTTTCTGTGTATTTTTTTTTAAAAAAATCAATTTTCTGTTTTGCTGAAATGTGCATGTATTGTTGATCACAAAGCTGAGTAATTTTTCAGGTGTTGATCCGAAATCGATATTGTGCGAGTTTTATAAAGTTGGGCAATGTGCTAAGGGTTTCAAGTGCAAGTTCTCTCATGATCTCAATGTTCAGCGGAAAGGAGAGAAAATTGATATCTACAGTGATAAGCGTGATGAAGGTTCAGATTATTTATTTTTTATTTGTGGAGATCATCTATTCATTGTTAGTGGACATAATTAACTAGTTACAGGGAAACAAAGGTAAGTGTTTCCTCTTCTTTTTTTTAAATTGTGTAACCTGATTGTCTTGTCGATAGGGAAAGAGACTATGGAGGATTGGGATCAAGAGACTCTGGAGAAGGTTGTTGAATCCAAAGCGAAGGAGTATAACCAGAACAAACCAACTGATATTGTGAGTCTTTGACTTCCAAATCCAAGTTTTATGTTATCTATATGCTTTTCTTTATTCACTGTGTTTAAATGTGAAAATGCTCAAGAGTACGAGGCATTTAGTTATTACTAGCAATGGCTATCTGTCTCAGTACTCAAATTTGAATTATTTCCTCCTTTCAAGTGTTCCTCTAATTTTATAATAACCAGTGGTGTATCTATACGATCCTTTTCAGTTCTCATGCACATGAAAGTCTGGTCTGAATAATACTAAGAGGGAATAGTCATAAATTCAATGTACGAGTTCTACATCCTTGAAAAACTTGTTGATACGCATAGCCCTGTTGGAATGTTTTTCCACGACCACTGTTGAACAATAAATGGACAAAATGTTATTTGTAAAACACGTAATTAGCTATCACTTACATTGAAAGTTTCCTTATAATACATTGCGGTCTGGATGCTGGCTATTGCAATACATTCATACCAAACATCGCTTCATTATGTATACGGTATTAATGTGTTCGACTTTAATCTGTGCGGCATGCAGGTTTGTAAGCACTTCCTGGATGCAGTGGAGAAGAAGCAATATGGTTGGTTTTGGGTCTGTCCAAATGGTGGTAAAAACTGTCATTATAGGCATGCACTTCCACCAGGATATATATTAAAATCCCAAATGAAGGCTCTGTTAGAGGAAGAGGTGGAGAAAATATCTATGGAAGAAGATATTGAAAACCAGGTGAGTTGACCTGTTTATGATTTTTTGATATTCATTTACAAATGTATCTGCATCCCTATAATATCCTTATCATATTCCATAATATCACATCTACTAACAAATGAGGTAGAATCCTTTTTCCCCAATTTCCCCATTTGATGATTTCTGACAAGAATGATCCTTCATTTTCAGCGCGCTAAGGTAACTACTACAACTCCCATGACTCCCGAGTTATTCTTGGAATGGAAGAATAAGAAGATGGCAGCACGGGACGCTGGCTTGGCTGCCGAGATGGCAGAGAGAGCAAAGAATGATCGTATGAGGTATTAATTTAATGTTTTATCTGCCAATGTATTACTTCCATATGAATCTTTTTTAGTTAGGTTTGTATTATATTGTGATCTATTGAACGGATCTAATATATTTATTTTCATGTACAGTGGCCGTGAGCTGTTCCTTTCTGATTCAAGCTTGTTTGTGGATGATGCTGAGGCCTACGACAAATACCAAAGGGAGGACGAATCTAATGCTACTGAAGAGAAGGTAAGCATGTTTCCCTATATATGCATGTGCTCTAACTGCTTGGTACTTTTAAATTTCACTTTACATCTACAAAACAAACCTATTTTGGAGCAGCTTTATGACTACAAAAGAACCAGCAAAATGCATTAACGCTGCATAGTTCATTGTACATACCAATCGTGGTAAAATATAGCTGGGTGATTCAATAATTTATTCCATATGCTTGCCGAAACATGAAAAAAATAAAGAGGTTATTTATATTCCTTGGAAGCCCGCTCCCATCACCAAACATTCTTGGCCCAGTGTTGCCTAATCACCTGGGCACTAGGCCAGTCTGAGTCGACTTAGCCATGCACATAGTTTGAAAAATAGCACCTTGAAAATGCAAACCACTCAACCAAAGAAATAAAGATAATGTACAGCAGTACAAGTAACAAGTAACAAGTTCTAGTTGCATGGTATGAGGTGCTATGATTATATGATAGATTGAAAGTAAGATGTTTAATCCTTGATTAGGATGTAGTTTTTCTCTTTCTTGTTATTACCTTTGTTCCCTGAAAAGATGAAAAGAGGTTTGATCAAAATTTTAACATTTAGGAAAACAAATGACCTTGTATCAGATGTGTACTGATTTGAACCTTATACACGACGACAAGTGAATGTTCATTGACTTAGATTTTGTTAGGTAATGAATCACGCACAGAGGGGTGAATGTGTTTTTCTGATTTTAGGCTTTTCTTGAAAGATAATGGTTGAACAAAGTAAATTAAATCTTGTATAGAAAAGTGTTCATGCAGAAATTAAACTTGCACAAAATAAATAACACAGATCTTCAAAACTCACTTAATTTTTGTATTAAAAATTAAGATGTTTTGCTACAAAATTTCTAAGCTCTTCGAAGTTAAAGAGCTCAGCTTCTTCTCGAGAGTGTTACAAGAATTTTGATCTAAATTGTTACTTCTAACTAGAGGACCGGTGTTAACTTTATAGCTCAATTAAATTTTGGTTTACACAGTGGATAATAAACATGCTATTAGCTTTTCTAAACTGTCACTTGTCATTTCTATTTATAGAAAAGCAAATCTTCCATTTCTGGCTTAGCATATTTTTAGTATCCCGTGTTTACTTTAATCTTCCTCTGTCAGTTAATCTTTGTCATTGATCTTGCACACACACTTCAAGCTGCTTTTTGTAAACTTGTCAATCCAGCTGCTGGATTGTACGTTGATTGTTTATCTTGGATATTAAACTGATCTGCAATTTTTTACTTTGAGACTGTACTTCGAGATCTCCAGTTTGATTCATTTGAACACTTGATATCTCGATAAGTACAAAGGCTTATCGAGATCTCTAGTACTCCATAATGAGTTTGGCTTGTAGAGGTCTTCAGCTCATCGAGATCTCTAGTCTTCATAACTTCACTTGACATGTAAATATCTCTGAGTTCTCGAATGGATATAGACTAGTCGATAACTCTGAGTTCTCTAGTGAAAGAATGACTTGTCGATATCTTTTTGAGTTTTCGAGTAGCTTTCCTGACTTCTCTACTACCGGTGGATATTGCTTATCCGTTGAGTAGATATTGCTCATCCATCGAGTAGATGTATAGCTTATCCGTCGAGTAGATATTGTTCATCCGTCGAGTAGATGTTATTCATCCAACGAGTAGATATATAGCTCATCCGTCGAGTAGATATTGCTTATCCATCGGTATTCTCTGGAGTTTGAATGACTTCTCGATAAGTCATTCTCGAGTTCTCAAATGACTTCTCTATAACATTAAATCTGTGACTTGTAGAGATCTTGACTTAGAACATTTTTCTCCAAACAGATTTATTCAACTCTAAGTTTCTTCAAAATTCTTCTGAGGCATGATCTTCTTGTTCTTCTTCCAGATAGAATCCTTAGGTTTGATACTGTCTTAGGAAAAAGACTCCAGTCTGCTCCTTTGCATTTTTACAGACTTTAAGTGTTACAAGTACAAAATACAAATTTAGATAACAATACAACTTACCTAAGGTTGACAAGTTGTCTTAGTCTTGTTAAAGTACAGGCATGTCTTTTACAACAATTTCCCCCAATTTGTGAGAAGATTGCTTCACACAAATTCATGCCTGTTAACAAGACTAACCTCAAGTTTAAAACCGATGGATGATAAGATTAAAACATAAAGCTTGATAAAATTACAACTTGTACAACATAAGATTCACCAAGTTCGAGGATTACAGGAATCAGGTAAAGACAGTTTTTACATCTGCTTCTTCTCTAAGTTTATCCTTCAAGTGATCAAGAATTTCAAGTTCTTCTATGATGAGTGTTCCACTTAGAGCTTCCACAAGTTTTTGCCTTGCTGTCTTAGGGTACCCTTGGTCCAGATACTCTAAACTGAATCTTGAGAATCCACCAACTTTAATGTTTAGAAATCTACCATCTTTAGAAATTCTGCTCAATCCTTTTGCTTTCAACTCTTCTGATCTTTTTATAAACATATCTATTTCTTCATCATGTTTCCTTCTTCTTTCTTCAGCTTCAGCCTTATCTCTTTTCTTTGTTTTCTCCCTTTCAATCAACCATTCAGCCAAAGATGATCTCCAAGTTCTTGTAACAGTGTCCTTGCCTTTTAACAAACTTAGCACCCTCTTAATTTCTGCAGGAGTCAAAGAATCCATTAAGTCTTTGTTTAGAAGAGTGAATGTACCATCCTTAAAATAGACTCTAACTTTTCTCAGTGATACAACCCAGACTTTGACAATTTCCTCAGCTGAATTTTGGAAAAGGTCTTCATATGTGATGCACCAATTTAGAGGTAGAAAGTCAGATTCTTTAAAGCAATTATAGATGGCCCTTTCAGTGACTTCCACTTCCTTTATAGGCTTGACTTTCTTAGGCTTTCTTCCCACATATTTGAGATTGAATTTTAGTGAAGGTTTGGCTAAAAGTAGGGTTGTTACTTTCTTGAAATTTGTGAGGCTTGAGGTGATTGAAATTTTTAGGAAGGAGTTGGCAGTTTGTCTGTGAAGAAATTTTGGCTTAGGTGTTTGGGAAGATTTGATGTTAGAGATAGTTGATGTTGTGAGTTGACCTGAGGTTTGAGGTGGTTGTGTTTGGATATTTAGGGTTGTTTGAGTTCCTGAATCATCATGAGGTTTTCTGCTCTTCCTTTCCCTTTTTCTCCTCGTGTCTTCATCTTTCTTGTCATCATCCTTCTTCTCTCCACCCCTGCTTCCAGATGGCTTAGTAGACTGACTTGAATTTAAGCCAGAAGGATTTTGATCATCTTTCTTCTGTTCGTCATCATCCAAATCATCTTTGTTGATTTTTGTTTTTGGGCAAGTTTGCTTCTGCATTATCCTGATATCTTCTCAACAGTTTTATCATTTCCTCATCTTCAATAGTTTTGTTCCTTTTTACTTTCAGCTCAGTTTCAAGAGTCATAATGAGCCTTTTGTTTGCCATGACACACTGTTTAGGAACTTGAAAATATTTGAAATGTTTGGTAGTAGAACAAATGTATGTCACTCCCTTGCTAGGCTGTAGATAAGCTTCTGGGAAAGCAGCTACTTGTGCATTCTTCAATTCCGTTAGAAAGAGAGTATCTTCATGAATCACAATTTTGACTTTACTTATCAAAACATCTAATTCAGATGCCCTCCTAGAGATAAGATAGTTACGGGACACCTGCATACATCTGTCTACACCTGAGTCATTGATGTTGACCACTATCCTTCTTTCCTTGAAATTGTCTTTAGTTACCAAGATCACTCTTATTGAGTTTATTGTCCTGTCCAATGCATTCTTGTAGGTGAAGCAATTGTTATTGAGAGAAACTCTGAGTGCGTTAAGTAGTTCATCAAATTCTCTGCTTTGATTGGGACCCTCAACTGCTTTAAAAAGTCTCTTCATTCCAATATCAGTTTTTCGATTTAAACTCTCTTCAACACTTTGGACTTGTTGTTGAGATGACCTTGACTGTGCCAACCTAACCTCTATCTCCCCCTTAGTCTTGTTGACAGGCATGAGAAGGGGAGTAGGGATTTCAGGTCTTACTTGTTCAGGCAAAGAAGGTAGTGGTGTGTTGAGTTTACCCATGATGGCTCCTAAAGCTATGGAATTTTGCATTTGAAGATGCTTATGGGAGTCCACCAGAGTTCGGATACAGTACTGGATTTGCAGTCAAAGCACCTGCAAGATAGGATTCAGACAGCATTTTACAAATCCCATGAAACTATCAGGAGCTTGGTTTGCATCAGTGAAAGCAAGATAGTTAGTTCCTTTCTACGGGATAGATGCCCTAGCAACATTTTGAGCCATAGTTGATTGATGAGAATGAATGGGTAGGAAAGATCTCTGAGAAAAGATGAAAAACGAGAGGGAAAACGGTTATGGATTGAAAGCTAGGTCACTTTAGATCTCGAAAGCTGTAAGTAAGTGTGTATCGAGAAGTCTGGGTATTTATAGTAAAAGTAGATGACTTGTCGCGAACTCAAAAATAGACATTTGGAGTTTGTCTATCGAGAAGTCATTTTAAATTACTCTTATAGAGAACTCAAGAATGACTTGTCGAGTTTACCAAAATAATTTATCAATTTAAATTATTTCAGTTCTGAGTTATTGATAAGTTAAAGTTTGTACTTATAGAGAACTCTGTGAATGAATACTACTAGAGAACTCTACAAGGACTTATCGATAAGTCATTTTGAGCCTATCGAGAAGTCACTCGAGAAGTCAGTAAGTTGACTTATCGAAGACTCACTCGAGAAGTCCTAAAATGACTTGCCGAGAAGTCACTTTATACTTATCGAGGACTCAGTTCTCTAGATACTTTTGGTTATTGTAATTCTGCTTTGAGTTAATTTTACATATTAAGGATGTAAATTAACAACTAAGTAGTTTACTCGGAATTTGAAAAATTCCAAGTTAATTAAATTTGAAAGACAAATATACAGAGATTTCTGAAATATTTATAATTCATATTTCAGTCAATTTTTAATTTAATGAAATTAATTTTGATTTACTGGAGATTAATCTGCTGCACAACATTTGCTGAGTTCTTGCCTTATGATGAAGAATTGAGCATTCCAATTTCACCTGCAAGTCTAGTGAAAGTTGCTTCATCCAAAGGTTTAGTAAAAATGTCAGCTAGCTGTTTTTCCGTTGGTGCAAGAAGTTTTAATGCTAAATCAGGATACAGGTCTTAGAAAGACAGAATATGTATCTATGAAACCAACAGCTCCAAAACTGATTCCCTTGGAATGTCATAATCCCAAGTTGAGCTTCCTTCTAGTATCTGAAGATCCTCTTTCTCCCCCTGAGGCTGTGCAATCAAACTCAGGTGTATGAGATGAGCTTCCATTTGCCATGATTCTCTTGTTGGGTAGTTTCTTCATTTCCTTAGTCTGACAAACTTTACAATCTTCAACTGGAGCAAGCTTGTTTCTTTCTCCTGATACCTTGGTGTAGAAGCAACAAATACCATTCTTATTTGTTGAGTCAAAATCTTCAACAGACAAGCTTCCTTTCCTTGCTCCCTTAAGAGCAACTTCACCAGTTTTCTTGCTGATAATAGTGCATTCTCCTTATAGAATAAGACTTGAGACCATTGTCTACAATATGCTAATTCTGAAAAGACTCACTTCAAGCTCAGCTACCAGTGCTACATTAATCAACAACAACATTTTCATTATATTCTTGCCATATCCCATTTTGAATCCTTTGCTGTTGTCTCCAAAGGTCACAAATGAGCCAGCTTTCTCCTCAAATTGTGATAGCAGGGCTTTACCACCACCAGTCATATGCCTGGAACATCCACTGTCTATGATCCAGATGACTTTCTTCACTTGCCCTGCACACAATGAGTCTTAAGTGTGTTTGGAAACCCAAACAGTGTTGGGTAGTTTATTCTTGGTAACTTTTTCAGGAGAAGTAGAATGAGTAATTTTAGAAGAAACGGAATTTAGTGATTGTTGTGCATGTTTTCCTTCTGATGTAGACTCATTTCTTGATTCTTTAAGGTCTACTCTCAGTTTATGACAACTCTTCATTACCTTCATGTTGCAAGGAATGCAGTCAAACTTGTCACAGAATGAATAGGGATCGTTAAAATTAGCTTCATTGTATTTGCAAGCTCCTTCAGCTGGCTTGCTAACAACCTTTTTACAAAGGTGAGTTAGATGATTTGAAGAGCCACATTTTTCACACTTCTTTCTAGGAGCATTTGCAACATAAGCAAAATTGTTGCTTTTGTTTATCCCTATTTTTCCATTTCTATTTCTCTTTTTCTTTCTTGCATCTTCAACTTTGGTTTCTTGTATAGGAGTCTTGGGACTGTGTTTGTTCATGATCTTCTCTTCAGTTTTTGAAGACTGAACTGATTCTTCAGTTTTCTTTTCTTTATCTACATCAACAATTTCTTGCTTGATTATCAACTCTTCTTCACTGAAGTTGACTACACATGCTTTGAATGTAGGTGCATTAACCTCTTTCAAAAAGGTTGGAGCTTTCTCAGTCTTCTTGGCTTTCCCTTTGTCACCTACAGTCATCTTTTTGTCACTCATGTCTTCATAGTCAAGGCCAATAACAATGTTTGCACATGACTTATTCTTCTCATGATACTATTCAGCCAGTTCAGATGCATTTCTGAAAGATTTCATCTTTACTTCATTATTTTCTAGTTTCTCCCTTAACACTGCTTCAATTTCATTTGCACACTTGAGCTTGTTCTTAAGATAAGCATTTTCTTGTTTTAAAGCTTCAAGCTCAACCAACAACAATTCAGTTTCTTGCTTCTCACTCTCGAGCTTCTTATTTATCTTTGTTAATCTGCTAACTTCTTCATTAGCAGCAACCATGCTTGTGTGAATGTGAAACATTTCTGTGCTCATCTTTTCAACAGTTTCCTTGTATTGATTCATGTTTAAATCAATAGTGGTAAGAGTTGGTGTCTGTGCTTTTGATGAGGATGATTCACCTTGCTCCAAGGCCATTAGAGCATAGTTTCCAACTTCCTCATCTTCATCATTATCTGAATCATCCCAACTCTTTCCCTCTGCAATGTAAGCTTTGCTCTGTTGCTTTTTCAGAAAAGCTTCATATTTTGCTTCCAGTTCGAGATAAGCTTTGTCTTTCTTTGCCTTTTTGGGTTTCCTGCATTCTGTAGCAAAGTGGCCTAGTTTATCACAATTGAAGCACCTTATATTAGATCTGTCAACAGATCCAGTTTTGTAACCACTCTTGCTGTCAGAATTGTACTTCCCTTTCTTTTTCCAGCTGTTGTCTTTGTTGAAGGATTGTCCTTTATTCCTGAAGTACCTTGGCTTCTTTACTCTAATGTTAGAAAATTTTATAGCTAGATGGGCCATAGACTGATCTAGCTCATCCAGTTCTTCAAGAGTGTAAAACTCATCCTTTTCCAACTCTAAGATGACTTGCTACTGTGAATCATTTGTTTTCTGCTCACTTGATAAGGCATCTGAAGTTTGGTATCTTAGTTCATTATTGAATGAGTGGCTTTCATTAACAATTAAAGCACTTGAACCATCCACAACATGTCCTTGACCAGACCTCAGCGATTGCCTTTGAATCATCTCTAATTCATATGTTTTAAGAATTCCATACAGAACTTCCAGAGTTATTCTGCTCAAGTCTCTTCCTTCCCTGATTGCTGAGATTTTTTGTTCCAAATGGTCAGGGAGAGTAAGCAAGAACTTTAGATTCACTTCTTCAGCTTCATAGTATTTGTCATGAAGCTGCAAGTCATTTATCAGCTTGTTGAATCTTTCAAACACATCAGTAATGCTTTCCTTAGGCTTAGCCATGAAACCCTCATACTGTGAAATCAGTATCCTTCTTTTATTGGATCTAACCTCCTCAGTTCCTTTACATAGTATCTCAATCTTTTCCCATATCTGTTTGGCAGTGTCACAGTTGATAATATTGTTGTACATCACATTGTCAAGTGACTCAATCAATATCATTTGCAAGCTGCTATCCAGGGAAACTTTCTCCTTTTCAGGATCTGTATACTCAGCAGGATCTTTTGGGGCATAATGAGCTGGTATGATAATGTCTCCATCTGTAGATTCCTCAACCCTTACCATAGGAATGAAGGGTCCATTCTTGAGGATCTGAATGTAAAATGGATTTGCCATCCTGATAAACAACATCATTTTCTTTTTCCAAAGAGTGTAGTTAGCTTTTTCAAATGTAGGAATTTTGATGCTACTGATTTTCTGTGTATTCATTCTTCCAAGATCTTGAATCTGTTTTCTTTCAGATTTTGCTCTGATACCACTTGTTAGGTAATGAATCACGCATAGAGGGGGGTGAATGTGTTTTTCTGAATTTAGGCTTTTCTTGAAAGATAATGGTTGAACAAAGTAAATTAAATCTTGTATAGAAAAGTGTTCATGCAGAAATTAAACTTGCACAAAATAAAGGACACAGATCTTCAAAACTCACTTAATTTTTGTATTAAAAATTAAGATGTTTTGCTACAAAATTTCTAAGCTCTTCGAAGTTAAATAGCTCAGCTTCTTCTCGAGAGTGTTACAAGAATTTTGATCTAAATTGTTACTTCTAACTAGAGGACCAGTGTTAACTTTATAGCTCAGTTAACTTCTGGTTTACACAGTGAATAATAAACATGCTATTAGATTTTCTAAACTGTCACTTGTCATTTCTATTTATTGAAAAGCAAATCTTCCATTTCCGGCTTAGCATATCTTTAGTATCCCGTGTTTACTTTAATCTTCCTCTGTCAGTTAATCTTTGTCATTGATCTTGCACACACTTCGAGCTGCTTTTTGCAGACTTGTCAATCCAGCCGTTGGATTGTTTGTTGATTGTTTATCTTGGATATTAAACTGATCTGCAATTTTGTACTTTGAGACTGTACTTCGAGATCTGCAGTTTGATTCATTTGAACACTTGATATCTCGATAAGTACAAAGGCTTATCGAGATCTCTAGTACTCCATAATGAGTTTGGCTTGTAGAGGTCTTCAGCTCATCGAGATCTCCAGTCTTCATAACTAGAGATATTGCTTATCCGTTGAGTAGATATTGCTCATCCGTCGAGTAGATGTATAGCTTATCCGTCGAGTAGATATTGTTCATCCGTCGAGTAGATGTTATTCATCCATCGAGTAAATATATAGCTCATCCGTCGAGTAGATATTGTTTATCCGTCGGTACTCTCTGGAGTTTGAATGACTTCTCGATAAGTCATTCTGGAGTTCTCGAATGACTTCTCTATAACATTAAATCTGTGACTTTTAGAGATCTTGACTTAGAATATTTTTCTCCAAACAGATTTATTCAACTCCAAGCTTCTTCAAAATTCTTCTGAGGCATGATCTTCTTGTTCTTCTTCCGGATAGAATCCTTAGGCTTGATACCGTTTTAGGAAAAAGACTCCAGTCTGCTATTTTGCATTTTTACAGACTTTAAGTGTTACAAGTACAAAATACAAATTTAGATAACAATACAACTTACTTAAAGGTTGGCAAGTTGTTTTAGTCTTGTTAAACTACAGGCATGTTTTTTACAACAGATTTCTATATGACTATATTGAAGAGCTACAGGATCGTGTCACATTTGCTTAAAATGAATGCCTCTTATATTGACTTATATTATTATAACTTACGGTGGAGTAGCAGATATGGTAACAGATGGTATCGGTTTCAGCTGTAATATATGTTCATATAAATTTGTTGGTGTGAATATAGATACTAGAGTACTAAATTTTCTATTACTGTGAACAGCAAATTTATTAGCTAATTTGTTGGCATGTTTCCTTCTTAATAGCTTAATTTATCACGTGGCTTGCATTGTTTCATTTGCATGTGGATTAAATTTCGTTTAAATTGTGAGAGAATTTATAAACACCTTCTCTAAATTATCAAGAGTGTATTCTGAAATGTCCAAATAAAAAAGGGAAGTTCTCAACAGGTTAAACAGTATATCTTGACAAAAATACATGACAAATTAAGATAGTACATGGATTGGATTTTGATTTTGCATTCTATGTTAGATAGATGAAAGCCTGTCAAGTAGATAATTAAATCTGTACTATTCTATATTAATCAAGAACTACACTGCCTTCTGGAAGGCAATTGAAGCTCGCCAGCTGCTCCGTTATAGCATTGAAGGCAATGATCTTAGTAGATTCTACAGTGTTGTGATATCATTTATATGTGTTTAGCAACTCAATAGCTAATATTAACATGCCAATTGAGAACATGATATTTATTAAAAATTAATCGTGTGTTTTGTGTGTTTTCTGCTGCATATGGTTTAAAATTGAGGATACTCACCAAGACGTGATACCCTAATTGCTAATTAGTTCCGTCAATAAATGGCCTTCCGATGGAATGGTTTTGGGCGATGCTCACATGCATATGATAATGACAGCCATTTTTTCAGATTGTGGATCTGAGTTCTTTATCAGTAGAAGAATATTGAATTGGTTTTGCAAGTTTCCTGCCTGAAATTGTTGGAAGGTTGAACACCAAAGTACACTAAATTAATTGGGATTGAGTTAATACAATTATCCGTTTAGCTTTGAGAAGTTCTGATCATTCTAGCGAGTAAATATAATTATGAGACTGCCTGCTATCAGTTTAGCCGTGTATCGGCACTGCACCAAGTGTCTTTTCTGTTTTATTTGCAGCAGTATGGTGAAATTTTATTCTCTCTGTTGCCAAGGTAGGAAAATTTTATACTCATCTGTTTTGTGTTCTATTTCCTATTTTGTTTTGATGATTTAAATCCCTTTGCTGATCTTTTCTTTGTCATCAGAATCATAGATCTTCCGCTGCAAATCAGTCAAGTACCTCGACTTTAGCTGTTACTGGTGAAACTTTGGCTGATGATGATGAAGATGATGACCTCGACATAGACGAGTTAAATGAACTAGAAGCAAGCTTATCAAAAACATCTCGACAGATTAACGAGCAAGGAGCCATCAGCCAAGTAATAGCCAATTATGTCTCTTGACTAATGCCAGGACATCAGGCAGCGCCTGCTCATATCCTCAGTTATTCGGTTTACTAGAAGAGCTGAAGTCATGCTGCAATTCGAATGTAGGTAGAAACTCGAGACCATTCCTGCCAAAGCAAATAATCATCAAATGGATTCATCACCAAGAACTTGGTCATGGGTGGGTTAGTGATCTACTCAAATTCAGTCTTAATTTGTGCCAAGAGTATTCTGTGCATTTTTTTTCTAAATGAGTATTCTGTGCATTAAATATACTTTTATGTTACTATAAAGCAGACCTATCTCCTCCATTGTTATACATTATGATTTCAAAAAACCTCAATCTCTACATTAGTAAAGATCAAAATACAGAAACACAGAAGTAAAACAGCAAGAAAAAGTATCTCTACAAGGTTCATTTCCTGAACAAGAAAGTAAATTCTTTGTTCGCCCTTGAAAAAACAATTTCTTGTTTATAATAATTGAGTGATATATAAACAGACATAATATTTAGCAATGATACTTAATAGAGATGGACATTGACTAAACATTCATTGAGGCTTTTAGACATTGCCAAAGTGGATGGATAGAAGAAGCGAGTCCCCACAACATAGTAAGGGAAAGCAACAAATTCAAAAGAGCCCCGTGTCCAATAATGCAGTTGTTCCCTTGGTAGCTATCAAAAACTGTTTATGTTTGGCACAATTCCAAAACCTGACTACACACTGGTCTGCTACCTAACTCTGGAAATCTTTGGTTTCAAGTTCGTGTGTTATTTTCCATTAAATATCCGTTCGTGCGTTTTTCTGAATATTATAACGTATCATATCAACCGCACTAAATTGATATCGTCCCTGACAATTAGGGTTGCAAATAAATAGAGTTGTTCGTAAATAAAATTTGAGATCGGCTCATTTAAATGAATTCGGTTCGGTTCGTATTTTTTAACGAGTCGAGCTTGCACATGAAAATTCGCTCGAATAATTAAATGAGCCGGGCCGGACATTTCTCGGACTCGGCTCATTTAGCTCGGGATCGACTCGAACTCGGTAACTCGGCAACTCGGCTCGGCTCGGATAGAATTTATATATATATATATATATATATTAAAAATAATAATTTATCATTAATCACATAAATATTTTTAAATAAAAATTTTAAACTTTTGCATTAAAATTTTTAATTAATATATTTTTATACATATTTTAAGGTAAAATGTGTGACTTAATTATAATAAAAAAACAATTATTATGTTTAAATTTTAATTACAATGCTAAACTCAATCTTTAGAAGAGTGTTTCACCATTAATTGTTGATGCCTGATTGCAAATAACTGGCAGAATTCAACTATGACAATAGAATTGAGTGCTACAAACTAAAAAAGAATTCACCCGACTACCTGTTTCTTTTTGTCAGTACCACCACCAGCCCCCAATAAAATGAAATGCATACATTTTTAGACTTAGTAATGAGTAATAACACACCTAGCTAACAAGTGATCAAATATTAAAAGTACGTGTTAAGTTAAACAGATTAAACTAGGGATCGGTACAACCGGTCAACCATAACATTAAAATCTCTGTATTACACTTGTTAGAGAATACAACTAAAGCTTTAAGGATAATCAAAATTTGCAGAGCTTGCAGGTTGGCAAGAAAACTGAAATAAGCTAAGAACATGTGATTATCTTCATTCTTCAAAAACTCCAACGTCAAAAGGAAGTAGGATTGACCTACACCAAATACCAAAATACATGCTCATCCATAATACTTTAATTAACCTGGCATCCTCAATTTATAAATTATCATACTTCACAAACATGTACATGTTCTTAAATTCTGACATGCCAAATACAATTTAGACACAATAACATCAACTTGAGTGGCAAATTATAAACACTACAAAAGGCCAAAAGCTACTTGAACAGATTTCTGCTACAACTTGTCACAAACGAGGCTTTGGTTACTGAAAATGAAAGACTCCTGGGAGAAATTGAAAGGATATACTCCGAGACTAGAAAAATGTAAGACCTGATCATGACACTCCTAGTAAGAACACTTTGGATTTCTGAGGATTCTTTCTTTCTTACTGCGTCACTCTTCCGGTAACATCGTTGTTGCTGTACATATTAAGTAAATGCATCATTGAATCATCTGAGGTATACAATTTTATTAATTTACTACCACACATTCATACCTTGGTTTTAACCATCTCCCAGCGGAAAGATTTAACACTGAAAATTGATGTGAATGTAGTGAGTCATGTTAGTCTATTCACGCTTAGTTTTTTTATTTTAGCGTTTTTTTCTATCTATCAAATTTTTTCTCGGACAGATGGTCCGCCTACAATCGCTTAACGTGGACTAGTGGCCAATTGATATGATGATATCATTCAAAATAAGTTGTTCTCTTGATGTTTTGCTCCCGATATTTGTGAAATGATTGGAGCTGATGCAGCTTGTAAGAAGAGGGAGTAAATGGAGTGAATTACTGAAATCTGTGCTCCCGAGTTTTAGTAAAGAATGTGATGTAAAAACAGAAAAAAAGAAAGAACAAGAACGAAATACTATGTACTTCTTTGTACTATCTTTTGTCAAACGTGACAATTCGATGTATCTATGAGATTGAGAAGTGGTTAACTTGAATAATAATCATGAGCATTACGAATTTAGTTAACCGTAGCAACTGGACTAGGGGCCAGAAAAAACAAATACATTGAACAGAGCCGGGTAGATCGATCTTGAATTCATATGTTCTAAACATTTGTTTGCAGAAGCTGCATTTATTCATGATTAGTTATTTATAAAAGCTGGCTTTACATGAAAGATTGCAAGTTGCAGGCAGGAGTGTTACAAGGCCACACCTACAAGTAGATGAGATGCCTCCCTCGCTCCATACTTGTTATTTCTTGGGTGGTTGCATTTGCTTCTCTTCAACATTTATCATGTTGCTGCCTGCCTTTGCAGTTGTTCCAGTTGCGATCTTCAGAAGATACCGAACTATTTTCACTTTAACCTGGCCTCGTTTTGGAGGTAGCATTGAATACGACTCGGTAAAATATTTATTAGTATTGCTCATATCACAGTCGATGTTGGTCTTGTAAAGAAACCGTCAAAGAAGTGAGTGAATATTTCAGAAGGGATGTATCTAAAAGAGAAGAGAGGGAGCCAACAATCTAATACTAAAGAGATTTTTCTCAAGGTTTCACGTTCTCAGCTGTGTGTCTTATATAGGCTAAGGATTTGAAGCCTGCTTAGTTCCTTACGATGGTCACATTAGTAGGAACATCTTAGGAACAATAATCACTTGAAATGAAAGAGCTTAAGCGCATTTTGAATTGGTCTGTTTCACACATTATTATAAAGTAAAAAGTGTGTAAAGTTTACTCTTCAAGTGCTCCAGTCTAGGAAGTTTCTGTACAAGTCAAAAGCTGTATAGTACAAATTATACGGTTTCAACATATTTGTAATTGTCTAGTGTCAAAAGTGGTCAGGCAGCAGAAAAAAAAACCAACAGAAGGGCAAGTCAAGTCAAGTTCCGGTACCACGGAATTGTGGTGGTATGTGCACTGAATCAAGACATGGTTAAATTGTAGTCTTTGTCACTGCAAACATGGTGTTCCCCATTGAGTAGGAATTGGAACACTCTGAATGGTAGGATAGAAGAAAAACTGATGATATGTCTCCTGCTGAAGTTGTCACCGAGGAGACAGAACATATTAGATCATCTTCTTTAAGGCCATCGGGGTACAAATGCATGACGCCAGTAAGGTTTCTAAGTTTGTTTAGCTAATGATTTCTTCAAATTTGTCTATTGAGTGTACCAAAGTAAAAGACTGATATTCATAGAGTGATCAATCATGTGCTTCAAAAAATTAAAAATAGTTCATTGATATTAGAGTACAATAAATGGGATGCTTTAATATGACTTATTAGTTACGGTTTTTCTAGTGTGTGCTCATGGACATATGCTAACAATTAATGTTTGATAAGGTGTCCACAAAATATTTGTAGAGAGCTTATTAATAATAATGCATGCACAAAAATTGCACCAATAAATTTTTTACAACTCATCAATCATACTTTTTTAACATGTGTCATTGGACACACACTAGACAAACCCTATTAGCTATTACAAGGATATTCATAGCCTTTTAGATGGGCTTTCTAGTATATGGGTCTAGACCCAACAATTAGTCCCCCTTTAGTCCAAAAAGATCTTTAAATCTTTTAATTATGGGCTTTTACATTGGAGACCGAATATAAAAAAGAAAAAAAAAAGTAACAAACAAGGAAAACAAGCAAAATTGAGATTGTTTTTTTCTTCTTCTTTTTGTTTGTTTTTTTGCACGTGGTCTCTTCATTGCAACTATTGGTTTTCTCTCTAGAGATACGTGTAGACGTGCCTTGGGAACCGGGAAGGTTAGAGGTTTTTATACTTCTCTTTTATAGACAACTTTGCATTTACCCTTTTATTTTTCAGGTTTCAAGGCTTCTCAGTTGTCATCTCTTCTTCTTCTTTAGGTATTCTTCTTTCTCTCCTCTTTTTATCCTACTTGATTTGTCATTTCAGCTTATCGGGTATGGACCCTCTTGTCATTTCTTCCTTCGATACTAATAGTATTTGTAATGATGAGACTGAAAGTTACGAATGTCTTGGTCGCGTTGATTCTGTCGTTCGTCATCGTTATCATCTCTGTAGCCCCCCTTCCCTAAAGTTGAGCCTGGTTCTCCTGGTGGAGATAAAGGCTCGGCTAATACGCCTGCTTTTAATGTTGGTTCCTCGTCTTTTACCCTTTCAGCAAGTGATGTATCGGGGTCTCGTCGTGGTCTTAAGTTTGAGTCCAATAAATTTTTTAACTGTAGTAGTGAGTATTCTGAGAAGTCTATAGATCATGATCAAATATCAAAATATTGTTCTTTTTATGATAGTTTTGCTGTTTTTTCCCCCTCTGTCACTGACCGGATGTGGACTCCTTTCCATCCTAGTCGTCATGTTATCCCGGATATTTACTTCGAAGATGGATTTGGGTTGCCTATGCACCCTTTTTACCTCTTCGTTTTCGAGGCTCTTGAGTGTGGTTTGTCTCAATTGGTTCCAAATGTTGTTCTGCAAATTAACGGTCTTATTGCGAGATGTCATGAACATGGATGGTTTCCCACTATTGACCTTTTGTTTTCCATTTTCCGAGTTAAGAGTACCGGGACTCAGTTGTATCTTGACAAAAAAAAGGTTTGTTGTAAACTTGTTGAAGTCCCCGGCTCAAACTCTGAGTGGCTTGGTAAATGGGCTTGGTATGAGGGGCATGGTCTTGATCATGTTGGGCCATGGAGGCCGTGTTTGAACCATTTGGGGTCTAAGACCCCTACAGAGCTATATGATTTTCTTGGATCGTCTGTTAGATACCAGCTTGATAACTTCATAGATGATAAGTTTCTGAATTGTCACTGTTGTAAGATTTTTTTCTTGTCATATAACTCTATCTTCTCTATAGCTTTCCTACTTGTCTTCTTCATAGTTTATATTTTTATTCTTTGTCCAGTGCTTGGGTCTGATCTGTTCCGCTTGTCAAGGAGATTTTTGACAAAACCCACTGAGGAGTTTCTTGCTCGCCTTGTGAAGAGTAAGGCTGCTAGCGCTTCTATTATGGCTGTTTATGGTTCTGATGAAAAGGGTCCTGGAGTTGATTCACGGGTTGTCACTACTGCCCCTGGTACCGTTAAGACTACCCTTGTTGGAGCTGATGTTACTATGAAGGATAAAGATAAGGAGAAAAAGCGTCACAGTGACAGTCACTCTTCTCGTAATCATCATTCCAAGAGGTTTAAGGAGTGTGCTAAATGTCCTATTTTTGATGAGGTGCAGTTTATGATCCCAGTTGGGGGATCCCGTGTCCGACCAGCTGTTGTTAGTGATGGCTCCATCCGACCCCTGGATAAAAGTTTGCGAGCTTGTAAAGGTTATGTGGAGAAGGTAAGCTTTTATCGTATTCCTCCTTGTTAACTTTAATTAATCTGAGGGTAGGAGGTTAATGTTGTTTTATTTTTATAATCTTTTTCACCTAGTTTCTGTTTGCAGTTGTCTGCTAAATTGGAAAGGGTAGTGAAGCTTAGTGATGTCCCCGATCCTGACGAGGTGTCTCGTCTTTGAGGCGAGGTCAATGAGCTGAAGATTGAAAAGTCTAAATTGGAGAAATCTTCGGAGGAGTTGATGAAGAAGAACGACTCTTCTGCTACTCAAATTTTCACTCTTTTAACTGAGAAGTCAAAATTGCTTGCCGAGTAAAATTTCCTGGAGACTGGTTTACGAGATGCTAAGCTTGAGGTGGAAGGTTTGAATGCTGCTTTGGGTGCTTCTATGGACAATCTTGTTGAGAATGAGGCTTTTTGGATTGATGATAAAGCTGAGTTGATTACCAAATTAGATGGTATGGGAGTTAGTCTTTCCTGCTGTCAAACCGAGGCACTTAAGTCATTCGAGGAGGGTTATGGTGAATTTTTGAATCGTTTAGCTGGTTCTGGAGTGGACGTGAAAGATCATGGCTTTGATTCATATCTCGCGGATGTGGAGAACAAAGTTCAAGTTAGGAAAGTTACTTCTTCTGCTCATTCTGGAGCTATTTGATTTGTTAAATTCCTAGGGTAGGCCCCTATAGGCTTTTTGTAACTAACTTTCTAAGGTTTTATGGTTGTTATCAGACACGTATTTATGTTTGGAGTTTTAAACTTGGAATGTTTTTTACCAGTCATTGCTTTGAGCTTTTGTGGCTACCTTAATATATCCTGTCTGCCTCTTAGAGGTTTATCTTATGATTTTGGAGCTTTTACTTTTCAATTTAGTTTCCTTTTACATGCTTTTGGGAATTTTATTGTTTTGTCGTATTGTTAATTTCCCTTAGGCGCTTTTTTTCTTTTTTTTGTACGGATGATTTCGTAAATCTAAACCTCGCCTGGAGTTGGAGTCTTCTTTTGTGCTTTGCGTTGGCCTTACCTTGTTAGTTTTTTATTTGAGTTTCATTTCGAGGCAAGTCTTCCAAGTAGTTTATCAATTTTTCATATTTATAATTTTCGTCCCACTTTGGTTAGTGAGGTACTCGTTTGTCTTTTGATCCCTTGATTCTTGTGGTAATTTCTTTGTGGTGATTGGAGAATGGCCTTTAAGCCTGCGCTTGTATAAAAAGTTTTTTTTAAAACAAAACTATATTGTGTGAGTGTGTGCAGATGTATAAGAAAGATAACTTTGACATAAAAAGGAGGTTTTTCATAATAGCGTGTTGAAAAATAACATCCTTGTCGACGTACTTCATAATTGGGTTATACCTGAGACCCAAACTGCGAAAGCAACTTGATTAAAAATAAAAACTTACAAGATTCATAACTTAATAACTTAAACTAGAGGTTCTGTCATGGAGGTGTTAGGGGTAGAATTTTTTGAGATGGATGGCGTTCCAAGCATTAGCTATTGGAGTGCATCTGGATGAGCTAGGCGATAGGTGCCTGTGCTGATGACCTTTGTGACCCGGTAGGGACCTTTCTGTGCTGGAGATATTTTACTGACTTTCGCAGGAATCGAGGATGTTGCTTCCCTTAGCACTAGGTCATTCACTTTGAAAGCTCTTGGTTTAATTTTGGAGTTATAGAGTCGTGTGACATGTTTTTGGTATTTGAGGACCTTGAGCTGTATGGAGTTCCTGAGTTCTTTAAAGAGATCGTTATCCAGGCACAACCCTTCCTCTGAGCTATTTCGATCAAAATTTTCAATTCTCAAAGTTTTAGACTCTATCTCCATTGGTAGGACTGTCTCTGTGCCATACGCCACTCTGAACGGTGTTTGACCTGTGGATGCTTTTGGACCGGTTCGTAGACTCCAGAGTACATTCGGTAGTTCGTCAACCCATTTTTATATATACGTCCATCAATCTCTTTTTCAAGCCTTGGAGAATTGCCTTGTTCGTGATCTCTACTTGACCATCAGCCTGTGGATATGCTATTGAGGACTTGATGTGTTGAATTTCGAGTTCCTCAAGGGCATTTTTTCCAGTTTTCTCCTGTAAATTGGGATCATTTGTCTGTGATTATAATTCTAGGAACTCCAAATATGAAGATAATATTCTTCATGAAGAAGTGGATGGCATCTATTTCTCTGATTCCGGCTAAGGGTTTTGCTTCCACCAATTTGGTGAAGTAGTCTACAGCTTCGATAATGTATTGACATTGTTTGGAGCTTTTTGGCAGCGGCCCTACAAGGCCGATTCCCCACATGTAGAATGGGCAAGGTGTGGACATTGGGTTGAAGGTCACAGAAGGTCTATGGTTCATAGATTTGTAGAACTAGCAAGGCTTACACCGCCTCGAGTACTCTTCGGAGTCCTGCGCATCGTGGGCGAAAATACTCCGTGTCTTATGATTTTAATACCATATTCTTCCCAGCTAAGTGATTTTCATAGATTCCTGAATAGATTTCAGTCATGACTAGGGCTGTAAACGAACCGAATTCGGACAAACTCGGATGAACATTTCACGAATACGAACAAAAAATTAATGAACCGAACATTGTTCGATAACATTAACTAACAAAATTTTGGGCCGAACTCGAGTTCGCTTATTCACGAACCGAACACGAGTTGTTCGAGAACTTAACCGAACCGAACTTGAACCCGGACAAAAAATGGACAACTCATTAAAACTTAATATAAATATGATTTTTTGGGCCTTTGTGTTTGAAGCCCAATCCATATAACCCAGTCATGTAAACATAAAACACTGATCCATATGAAATAACAAAATAATAATAAAATTCATATTAGAGTATTAGACACACTGCTCTTACCGCACGAGGCACGAGAGGACGCTACAATCCCTAAATCCGACGACGGTGACGGAGACGAGACTCGAGAGGCTGAGAGGTGAGAACACTTTGATTGTTTGGATTAGGTATGAATCCTAATTATGAAATACTTTGATTTGAAATTAAGTTTTAGGGTTTTAGGTATGAAACACTTTGATTTTGGATTTTAAAATTTAAAATTAAGTTTGATTGTTGCTTTTTGGGTTGTACTTGTATACGGTATACCTATTTTCTGGATCAATTTAGTTGCTTAAGCTTTGTTTACGATCTATGTTGTACCTATATTAGCAAGGAAACTCTGACAGACTTTAGACATCATGAGTTGAGCTTCTGTGTACGTTCATATTTGTGATGTGGGTAAAAGAATGTCCGAAATATCAAGTTGATACTCCAGTTGAAAGGATTCAAGGCTTGTTAAAGATTTTGAATGAGGGTGAGTGTTAAATAAATAATAAGATCGAATTAATCACTCCTACTACTTGATGCTTTAAGACAGCTGATATTTGTACATAACTTGATCATTGAATAATTTATCCCCATTTCAAAACGAAGGTCCTCAAATTGAAACTACTAGGAAATTGTAATTGATACTTTTGGCCAAAAATAGAAAAAGGATAATTGGTTAACTATTTTGGGTCTCTTATAATTGCTTTTATGTGTAATAGAATGGCATGTTGGCCAATTATTTGGGGCAATAGTATTGTGAATTAGGGTGCCTTTGCTTTCAGAGATAAACCTCTGAACTCTGCATCATCTTGCTTATCACTTATGAATTAATAAGATGGTGACTAGCATCAGTCCCGTAGGCTTCCCCAGCTCTAAGCCTCCCTCTGGTTGTGTGGAGCAGATTGGGCCCGTGAACTCTATGGTCTAAAAAAAGTAAATCAACCAAATCAGGTTTGTTTAAGAATTGCACTGTTGACTGTTGTTATACTTGATTTCTACTTTGGTCGGCTAATACTGATTATTTTTATTTCCAGGAAACTCTGAAAGACATAGAGATTGATTTGTATCCTTCAAGTGTTATGTCGTGACAAGTAAAATCAAATTGGCAGCAATGGCGGGTAAAAATTCCAGGTGTTTAGTATATTTGTTTTTATATTCCATGTGTTTAGTATTGCATCATTGAAATGGCTTGCTTTATATTTAGTTTCAGTTTGGGCATTAACTAGTGTCTAGATCTAAAACTTGGGCCGAACTCGACTTCGGTAAGATGTCGAACCGAGCTTATCGAGCTCGAACTTGAACGAACTCGAGCGAGTTTAATGAACTGCTCAGTTCATTTACAGCCCTAGTCATGACCATCTGTGACTCATTTTTGTCGATGTACCGGAGGAGTGGTTCAGGAAGTTCTCATATGAACAACTTATTATTGATGAGGTAGTAGTGTCGCGCTTTCATCTCTATCTTTCTTGATTTATGTTTTTCATTTTTGTCAAGGATTTCTTGGATATAATTTATTATGGGGGTTCTCCAATCTTCCTCATTTATTACGCAATTAACTTTATATTGAAGGATGGAAAGATGTAATACTTCTTTGAAGTAAATGGGGTTTATGACATATTTGCTATCAGAAGTGGCTAACTTGGATAGGGCATCTGCCCAATGGTTCACAGACCTGTCAATGTTGTTAATGGTCCATGAGGTGAATGCTTGCAGGATTTTTGTAATGGTCTGCATGTAAGCAACCATCTTTTCGCTGATTATCTTGAATTCTCCTAAATTTTGTTTTACCATTAATTGGGAGTCATTAAAGATATCGATTATCGACGCCTCAATTTCTCGAGCCAGCTTGAGGCCTTCTATGAGTCCCCTATATTCTGATTCGTTGTTTGTTGTGGAGAATTTAAATTTTACGACCTGCCTGATGACAAAACCTTCAAGACTAGTTATAATGACTCATGCACCTCCAGCCTGTGAAGTCGATAAAATATCTATGAAGAGAATCCATGATTTGTTGATTGGACCTATGATTATCTCTCCTGGTTCCATATTGGAGAATGTGCACTCTGTGAGGAAATCAGCTAGGGCTTGGGACTTTATTGTTGTTTTTGGTTGAAACTCAATATAAAATTAACTTAATTCCACTGTTCAAGATGCGAGTCTTCCGAACATGTCTGGATTGTGTAGAACTCTTTGTAATGGTTGGTTTGTCAAGACCACAAATAGGCACCCTTGGAAGTATTGTCTTAACTTTCTGCAAGTGATTACTACGACATAAGTGAGCTTCTCGATATTCGAGTAGCGTATTTTTGCTTCTTTCAAGATGTGGCTTGTGTAGTATACATGCCTTTTATCCGAGTTGACGTCCTTGATGAGGACTGCGACCACAGTAAGATCTGATGCAGACATGTATAACTTTAATAGTTCACATGGTTCTACTTTGACCATGATTGGAGGAGAAATGAGGAAGTTTTTTATTTCTTGCAAGCTTTCCTCGCATTCTTTTGTCCACTTGAATGAGGTGCCTTTTGACGCTTGTTTTATAACCTTATACATTGGTAGACATTTTTTCGATGAATGAGGTATGAAGCGTCTGAGATCCGCGATGGATCCGGCAAGGGCTTGGAGCTCTTTGAGGCATTTTGGTGCTGCTATGTTTTGCATGGAAGATATTTGATTGGGATCAGCCTCAATGCCTCTTTGAGTGCGTAAGAACCCCAATAACCATCATCCGCTCAAGCTGAAAATGTTAGCTAGATTTAACCTCATGCTATGAGCTCTTACTCTTTCAGATATTTCTCTTAGATCTCCTACATGTGTTGATGATGTGGGTTACATTGTTACGATGTCATCCACATATACTTGAATATTTCTGCCAATTTGAGGTTTGAACACTGTGTCCATTGTCCTTTGAAAGGTGGCTCCTGCATTTAAAAGTCCAAAGGGCACAACCTTATAAGCAAAGACGCCTTTGTGAGTGATAAACATCTTGTCATCTTGGTCCTCCTCGGCTAATATTATCTGGTTATATCCAGAGAAAACATCCATAAATGACAACATCTCATCTCCCGCTGTGGAATCGATGAGCTGATCAATGTTGGGGAGTGGGTAGAAGTACTTGGGGCAAGCCTTATTGAGGCTGGAATAGTCGATGCACATGCGACACTTGTCATTGCTCTTTTTGACTAGGACAATATTTGCTATTCATCTTGGGAACTGCACTGGTTTGATAAAATCAGCTTCAAAAAGTCTAGTTACTTCATTTTCGATTGCCTCTTGCTTTTTTTTAAAAGATTTTTTTTACTTAATAGATTTGGCACCCGCCTTAATGTTTAGGCGATGTAAGGCTATCTCTGTTGGGATGCCTGGCATGTCTTTTGGTACCCATACAAATTTAATTCATCAAGGAGAAGTATCAGATCCTCACGAAGTCCTTGTAGAATCCGTGTTCTGATTTTTACTCTTAGGTTCGTTGATGTTAAAGGGTACATTCTCCATTGGTTCAAAAAGTTCATAGCTTGTGAGCTTTGAAGATTCGATGATGTCTCTTGGGTCTACTTCCACCACTTTATTGATTGAACTGTTTGAAGTGGTCGACCTCTTCGGGATTGCCGACCCAATGTAGCACCGCCTTAAAGCTTTTTGGTCGCCACTCATCTCTCCTACTCCGAACTCTGTGACGAATTTCCTTTTGAGATGGGAAACTGAGATTATTGTTTTCAAGGGACCTAGTGTGGTTCGGCCTATAATGGCATTGTAGCTGTATTGGCATTTATTACATGAAATTTGACCATCTTCCATATTTGGAATGAGGGAGAACCAAACAACACCGGTAGGTCAATTACTCCAACCACTTTGATCTCGTTTCCATTAAAACCATATAGGGGGAGATCTCGTGCATCATCGAGTTTCATGTTTCCTATGTTCATTCTTTTAATGGCACTATGGTAGAGAATATCAACTGAGCTACCATTGTTGATCAAAATTTTCTGCCCTGTGTTTGTTCCAATTTTGGTAGTGATTACCAGCACACCTTGATGATCTTCGATTACTCTGTCCCCTTAGTCATCATCAAAGAAGGAAATGACTGGGGTTGGTTTCGTTTTGTTTTTTTAGATTCAATCATGTATATTTCTTTGGCATATGACTTCCTGGCCCTATTTGAGCTTCCACCGGCAGAATGGCCGTCTGAAATGAAGTCAATGACCCTATCTTAGTCAAACTGCCATTGATGAGTGGAATCTTCTTTTACTGCGATGTGCAAGAGCTCTCCGCTCTGGATTTTATCTTCAATTAGAATTTTCAACTGGTAGCATTTTTCAGTTGTGTGTCATGTGTCTTCATGATACTCGCAGAATTTGTTACTTGGGGGTCTGTTTGGATTCATTGGTCCTGGTGGTCTGTATCCTGATGTGGCTTTGAGGATGGCCAGTATTTGTGTTTTGTCAATACTCAGTTTAGTGAAGTCATGCTCTTCTCGGGGTCATGGGAGCCATGCTCGTTGCTTAGCTGGAGATGTTCGTGATGATCTTTGACAAATGTTTTCTATCAAGTCGAGGATTTAGATGGTTTCAGCTCGAAAACGAGTTATGTATTCTCTATGACTTTCGTTTGATCTTTGACGAATGTTGAGGAGAGATGTTGTCACCTTCCTCCCTTTTTTGTTGGTGGAGAATCTGGACTTGAACTTGTTCTTTAAGTTGGACCATATTTCTATAGATCTCAGTGGGAGATTTTTATACCACATGAGAGCCGGACCTTTTAAGCATGTTGAGAAGTATGGCATTTTGCTATGTTAGAATGCCCATGGAATGCCATTCGACCATCAAAAAGTTGAATGCAGTCGGCGGGGTCCGCGGACCCGTCAAACTGTTCAATGGGAGGTACTATGAGATCTCTGTTTATCCTGGCCTTTTCGATCCCCCTAGATAATGGACCTCCGAGGAGGTTTCCATCTCTCCCGAATGTGTTCTTAAGAAATCCTTTGTAAGATTCGTTGTTATTGGCCCTCTATGCTCCTGACAATTCTCATATTCATCGAGCTCATCATATTCACATCTGCGCCTGCGTCGCCTAGAAGAGAGTAATTGGACTTATTTTATGACCGTGAGACCAATTGACTAAAGATGTTTATATATTTTAATATTTTTTTTACTGATTTGCTATAATTTTTCTGAACTTTTTCCTTTCGCGAAATACTTATATCCGCCAAAATATGTATCTATACTATACTATAATAACCGAAATGGGGTATAATTTGGTTCAACGGTTATCCCCTAATTTTGGTTATTAAAAAAGTAAATAAATAATGTAATATATCCGCTAAACTACTAAATTGTTAAACTACTAGACTTAGATTACTTATACTACTAAATTACGAACAACAACTTATCCTATTATTAAAAAATAAATAAATAGTGGTATATATACGCAAAACTAGTAAATTGTTAAACTATCTAAATGGTAATTTGGTTGCTATAACATTAATTATTCTAATAATTAGGCATTTAAATAACTAATATAAAGTTTAATTACCCATTTAGAGTTTCCTATTCAAATTCAATTACCTCATGGTTCCCACTCAATTAGTTTACTCCTAGTATCTATTTCACCATTACCAAGTCGTTAAAATCTTATCACCAGCACAAACCCTGAATCAGTTACTTGATTAATCTCAGTCTTCCTTTATTAATTTCATTTAGTTGATTTTATAATTAGATTTTTTGAATCAATTATTTGGTTAATAGATTTTGTTTCGGGTAATAAACTTCCCCCTTCATCTTCTCCCGAAGACCCAAAATCTCAAAGCTTACCTTTCCCTTTGGATTCTGTTAGGACGAAAACACGCGCTAAAATTACACGCAAGTATACGCGTTCGCAAGTAATATAGAATTCTTTATAGTTCGTTCCCACAGAGACTGGTTTAGGTTAAGTTCAAACTATGCACTTATGCCACAATGATATAGCTATCGTTCAATGCTAAGACAAATAATAATTTGGTTTGGTTTAACTAAGAGATTAAACTAAATAACATTAACTAAGATAATTGAGGTTGAATTACTTATATGAGACAAACATGGGATTCTAACTTCATTACTACTTCATTCAAAGTCATTGTTCTTAACCTTAGCATGCAATGGTGATGACAACTAATCAGATAACATGAAACTAGTAAACGCCAAATTCTGTTATAGAAATACCCTACTACTAGACATCCACAAAAGAGATAGAAGCTGAATAGACACCAATTATGTTGAGACCCTATATGTCTATAGAATTTGACAACATAAAGGTTTAATGCGCAAGTTATCTATCGTGATTATATAGAGCAAGTAAGATGGTTAAAATTACCTACGAATCATGCATAACAATTATACATGAACCTATGCTAGCATGACAAGTTCTAAACCTCTATATTCACTTTTGCTTCAATAGAGATTAACACACTATCTTATATGTTAGCTACACACATAATACGAATAAGCACAACCAATACTAGGATATCGATCAATCACCACACACCAAGATATTGAAACAAATTAACTATAGAAATCGGTAAGTAAATCCGTTGGAACCCCACGATAACGATTAGTTCATAACCGAACTCATCGTCACCATGGGTTCCAATAAAAATATGATATAAAACAAGATAAGAGTATTATGGCTCAAGGACTAATCGAAAACAAGCATCCGAAGTACAACTATAATGAAGAATACAAAAGTCTTCTTCTCCGTAGCTGTCTCGTGCTCTCTAGGTCTTTTTATTGCTCTCCCCTCGCTCCTTGTTGTTAAAAACATCTTTTTATTGATATATATATAGGTTCCAGGATGACCAGGATTCTCCAAATCTTTAATTTTGACTAAAATCAGAATTCTGGTGCAGAATCAGGATGCGGGAGCGCCGGTATATTGATTTTTGGAGCGCGAGCGCGCTGGTTCTGGCGCGGCCGCGCTGGCCTTCCAGAAATTTTCTGATAATTCTTCTTTTGGTCTTAACTTGAGTTGTGCTTGTCAGAATTAGGCGATTCAACTGCCCACGCAAAGATAACAAGATTATCTAAAATTTGGGAATGGCCTAGGCTTTACAATTCTGATCTCTTTTCAGCATATTTCCTTAAAAAGCTCATTTCTTCATTAAACTGATGCTTGAAATGCAATAACATAAAAATATATCAAAAATACCAATAACTTGAGTCCAAAACACCAACTTAAACTTATAATGAAGCGTTCCAAGTAGATATAAAATCCACTTATCGCACCCCCAAACTTGAATCGATGCTTGTCCTCAAGCATAAACAGACTCAAATCTATAAAACAAACCTAATGCATGAATGCAACTACGTGAATGCAACTAAATGATAATGCAATCGATCCCCTAAGAATAACCATAACCAAATGAATAAGCCAACACCTCTAAGAATGCAATAACTCAAAACAGAGTTCGAATAAATCTCACAAATCAACTCACAAACCACAATGTGCGTGTGTGGAATGCTTAACAAAAATACTCTCGATACTAGATCAATAACCATAACTTATCTTTCATCAAAACAATCACAAGTTTATAAACATAATAGACGTTAAACACATAATGACTCTCAATGCCTTATTTCTACTAGAGTTAAACAAGGATTCACACTATTATTGAACACATAACAACATGCTTATTTGACTATGCAATGAATGAGGTCCCAAAAGACTTATACAATAATATCCATGTAGCGAGCGTTAGGTTAGCGGATCCCAGACTATAAAATCCTTAGGTCACTAGGCACAAAGTCCCCTAACTTAATAACTCGAGTATTAAAGAGCTCACTCTTGATCAATTATGCATAAACACATACTTTTAATTTTCTTTTTCTTTCTTTTTCTATTTTTTTTCTTTTTTTTTCAAATTCTGAATGAGTGCATTTCGCTCCATCTTGATAGGTCCCGTAAAAGGGCTATATTAAGCTAGAAGGGGGGTTGAATAGCTTAATTACAAATTTAAAAATTATCATGGCATTTTAAAATAATTTATCCCTTTTAAAACTTTGCCGAGTGGGTATGCAGATTTTATGTATGAAAAATAAAGTGCAAAGAAAGAAAATACCACACGACAATTTTATCCTGGTTCGCGATGGTGCAACCTCTAATAGATTCGCTCACCCCTATGTCTAGTCCCCATGCTCCTCTCCTGGACTCGGGATTTTCCCTTATAATAAACTCGCTCTTTTAGTAGGCGGAGAAGCCTTTACACCCTTACATATATTTATCTTGGTGCGTATGTTAGATATGTTTGATGATGTCATGACTAATCTGATGTGTTTAGTTTCAGAACTTAATATCAGGACTTATCAGGACTTAGCTGGGAATCAGGATTTACTGAAGACAAGAAGATATCAGAACTTAAGGTATCAGAACTTGTAATATCAGAAATTAAGGAAGGATATGCTTCAGAAGTAAAGTGCGGCTGATTTCTAGGAGAGGATCTTGACTAAACAAAGGAAGATATGCTTTAGGAGTTGGACGGCCAGAAGACTTGTAAGAAGATAATATCCGATTGATATATTTTAGGAAGAGATATATTTCATATCAATTAGAAGATATCTTATAATTGTGTACTATATAAACATAGCTTAGGGTTTACACTATATGTGTTATCATTCACGAGAATATTATTCATTGTAACCCTAGCAGCTCTTAGTGATATCATACATCACTGAGAGCGTAGAATAAACCTACTGTAACAGATTTTGATATATTGAATAAACTTGTTTTCTGTTACATACTTGTGTTTATAATCGAATTGATTGTAGATACTATATTCAACCCCCTTCTATAGTATCATTGAGGCCTAACAAGTGGTATCAGAGCCAATCTGTTAAGCTTACAAATCGTAAAGATCCAAATAAATAATCAATCATGTCTGATCAAGCAAAAATACCAGACCCTCAAGAACCTGCAAAGGTTCAACCCATTCAAAACACCAGTAGATATGAAACCATCAGGGTTCCTTTGCTCAGGGTGTCTGAGTACCCTGTATGGAGTGTGAAGATGACCATATTTATGGAAGCTACAGATCCAGAATATTTAGACATAATTTATGATGGTCCACACAAGCCCACAAAACTTTCTGTTGCAGTTGGGAATGAGCCATATAGGATGATTCCCAAAGAAAAGAGAGAATTCACCACTAAAGACATCTCTTCACTAGGCAAGGATACAAAAGTAAGACACTTGCTTCATAGTGCACTTGACAATGTCATGTCAAACAGGGTGATTGGATGCAAGACTGCAAAGAAATCTGGGATGCATTGGAAGTGAGATGTCAAGGAACCAATGCCTTCAAAAAGAACAGGAAGACAATACTCACACAGGAGTATGAGCACTTTAACTCAATATCTAATGAGTCACTAACTGAGACATATGACAGATTCACAAAGCTGTTGAATGATCTATCACTAGTGGATAAGGAATATGATCCAGAAGATTCAAATCTGAAATTCCTACTAGCTCTTCCTGAAAAGTGGGATTTGAAAGCTAGTACAATAAGAGACAACTATGAACTTGCTGATATGTCTCTTGATGAAATCTATGGGATGCTCAAGACTCATGAACTTGAGATGGAGCAAAGAAAGAAGAGACATGGAGGGAAGTCTAAGACAGTTACTTTAAAGACTGAAGAAAAGCCAATTATCTCTAGGAAGGCAAAAGGAAAGGCTCTCATCATACAGTCTGATTCAGAGTCATCTGATTCTGATGATGATGATTCAGAACCTGAAAATTTATCTGAAGTGGATGTTGATACAGAGATGATGCAACTGTGTGCTCTTATGGTGAAAGGTATCACAAAGATAGCCTACAAAAAATTCAGAAAGGGTAAGAAGTTTTCCAGGAAAGGTGGAAGTTCTGACAAGAAAGGGTTCAGAAAGTCTGAAGGCAAAGGAGGAAAGTCTGACAGAGGAGATAACTCAAATGTCAAATGCTACAATTATGGTGAAAAGGCCACATCTCTCCTGATTGCAAGAAAGGAAAAGGTGATAAAGGCCAGGCACTTATCACAAAGAAGAAGAACTGGGCAGACACTTCAGAATCTGAAGAAGAGGTGAATTATGCCTTAATGGAAAATGCTGATAGCAGTTCTGATGCTGCTGAACTAAAGGTACCTCTATCAACTCTTGCTTTTGATACAAAAGATATTACTGAGTTAAGATTATTTCAGAAAAACATTTATATTAGCTATAGAGATCAGACTTTAGAGAATGAAAGATTAAAATCTGAAAATCTAAAGTAAAAAAATAGAAATAGCTATCTAGAAGAAGAGTTAGTCAAGATGAACACTATTCAGACATAGAGAGATAATGCTGTGTATGTTAAGAATGAATTGCTTAAACAAAATGATTATCTAAAAACTGAATTAGAAAAAGAAAGAGAAATCACCAGGACTTGGACTAACTCAGGCAAAACAACTCAGAATATTCTAAGTAGTGGAAACTGGAAAGAGGGGTTAGGTTATAAAGATGATAAAAGTGAGAAAGGGATTTTACCAATTAAGCCAATTGCTATCAAACAGATTGCAAAGCCAAAGGTAAATCCTGTTAAATTTGTTGCAAAAACTGTTGTGTCTGATTCTGAAGAGATGAAAGACTCCAAAACAGAAGTCAAAGAAAAGTCAACTTCTGACAAATTAAAATAAGATAAAGCAGCTTTGGTAAACATTGGCTTAATGACAAAGAAGCAGCTTAAGTATAAGCTGAAAGAGATTAAAAATGTGAACAAGGTAAAAAAAGCTAGGAAAAATAGGAATGGAAAGGAAGGTGTGAATAAAAATAATAATTATATGCCTGTTCCTAATGCTCTTAGAAAGAAATGCTATGATTGTGGAAACTCTAACCATCTTTCTTCTTTTTGCAGGAAAAATAAAGATATAAACTCTCTACCTCCTAGATCAGAAGTTAAGAGTCAGTCTATTAGGTTTAAACCACAAAATCCTTATTTTCATTGTGGTAGTTTATGGCATTCTATTTATACTTGTAAGGAATATCATAGTTTATACTATGATTTTTATGAAATAAAACCTTCTTTAAAGAAAGTTAGTGTAATTCCTTCTAGTGTAAATTCTGATGCAAAGTCTGATATAAAGTCTGATAAAAAGCATGTTAGCATAAACTCTGAAACTAAATTCGCTGCAAATGCTAACAAACTTAACAAGGCCAAAGGATCCAAGCAAGTCCGGGTCCTTAAAACTAACCAATAGTGGTCTTTGTGATTGTAGGGTAACAGGAAAAACGTCCTGGTTCTGGACAGTGGATGTTCAGGACATATGACTGGAAATAAAGCCCTGCTATCAGACTTTGTGGATAAAGCTGGCCCAGGAGTTTCTTATGGAGATGGCAACATGGGAAAGACTCTGGGATATGGCAATATCAATCTTGGGAATGTCATAATTGAATCAGTAACTCTTGTCTCAAGACTTAAACACAATCTGCTAAGTGTGAGTTAAATCTGTGACAGAGGTTATCATATGGATTTCCTTGAAGAACACTGTGAAGTTGTAAGAAATTCTACAGGCAAAGTGGTTCTGAAAGGTTATAGACATGGTAACATATATGAAGCCAGACTTTCAACAAATTCTGATGGTTCTGCAAGCTGTCTGTTAAGCAGAACATTAATTGAAGAAAGCTGGAATTGGCACAAGAGACTCTCTCATTTAAATTTCAACAACATAAATGAGCTAGTAAAGAAAGATCTTGTGAGAGGACTGCCAAAATCAATATTTGCTCCTGATGGTCTTTGTGACTCATGTCAAAAGGAAAAACAAAGAAAATCTTCATTCAAGAGCAAAACTGAATCCTCAATACTTGAGCCTTATCACTTACTGCATGTTGATCTATTTGGTCCAGTCAATGTCATGTCTATTGCAAAGAAGAAATATGCTATGGTTATAGTGGATGAGTTCACAAGATACACTTGGGTGTATTTCTTGCACAAAAAGAATGAAACTGCATCTACTCTAACTGATCATGTCAGACAGCTGGATAAGTTAGTCAAAGATTCTGTTAAAGTAATAAGAAGTGATAATGGCACTGAGTTCAAGAATTCAATCATAGAAGAGTTCTGCAAAGAGCATGGAATAAAGCAAGAATTTTCTGCACCTGGAACTCCACAGTAGAATGGAGTTGTAGAAAGAAAGAACATGACTCTTATTGAAGCTACACGAACTATGCTTGATGAAGCAAAGCTACCAACCTATTTTTGGGCTGGAGCTGTGCAGACTGTTTGTTTTACACAGAATGCTACACCCATAAACAAGCATGGAAAAACACCATATGAGATGGTGAAGAAAAAGAAGCCAAATCTGAAATACTTTCATGTATTTGGATGCAAGTGTTTTGTTCTTAAGACTCATCCTGAACATGTGTCAAAATTTGATCTAAAAGCTGATGAAGGAATTTTTTTTGGATATCCACTTTCCACAAAAGCCTTTAGAGTCTACAATTTAAGAACAAGGGTTGTCATGGAATCTATCAATGTATCTTTTGATGATAAAAAGATTACTGGACTTGAAGATTCAATGATCATGATCAGCTGAGATTTGAAAATGAAGATGTAAATTCTGATTCTGTAAATTCTGATGACCTAAATCCTGATCCTGTAAGTTCTGACGGGTTAAATTCCGATGTCATTGAAACTGTGGTAACTGCTCTGAAGGAAAATGCACCTATTCAGGAGGAGCAAGCTGATGATCATACCACACCTCAAGATTCTCAGGAAGCATCAGAACCAGTCACTGGCTCGTCAAGTTCTGATTCATCAAGTTCTGATGAGCCAAATTTTGACAATTCTGGAAACTCTAATTCTTCAATTCCTGAAGGATCCAACTCAAATTCTGGAATCTCAGAGAGAATAACTTCAGGGGGAGCATCAGAAAATACTGATGGAGATAGCATGGATCATGGGGGAGGATCCAGTTCTAGAGATCAACTTCCATCCGCAAGGAAGTGGACTAAATCACACACACCTAACTAATAATTGGAGATCCTAAAGCAGGTGTTAGAAATAGAACAGCAACAACAAATGAATGTCTCTATCATTCCTTTCTATCTCAGACTGAACCAAAAAAAGTGGAAGAAGCTCATCAAGATGTTGATTGGGTGCAAGCAATGCAGGAAGAGTTAAATGAATTTGAAAGAAATAAAGTCTGGACCCTAGTGCCAAGACCAAAGAACAGATCCATTGTTGGCACAAAATGGGTGTTCAGAAACAAAACTAACAGTGATGGAATAATAACAAGGAATAAAGCAAGGCTGGTTGCTAAAGGTTACTCTCAACAGGAGGGTATTGATTATGATGAAACATATGCTCCAGTTGCTAGATTGGAAGCCATAAGAATCTTTTTGGATTATGCTGCTCACAAGAGGTTTAAAGTCTTTCAAATGGATGTAAAGAGTGTATTTCTAAATGGAGAATTAGAGGAAGAGGTATATGTTCAACAACCTCCAGGATTTGCAGATCCAAAATTTCCTAATCATGTCTACAGACTTGATAAAACACTATATGGCTTAAAGCAAGCTCCAAGAGCATGGTATGAAACTCTGGCACAATTTCTTCTGGAAAGTGGATTTACCAAAGGAATAATTGATAAAACTCTGTTCTATATTAACCATGGCAATGACTTACTTTTAGTCCAAATTTATGTTGATGATATCATTTTTGGTTCTACAAATGCCAAACTCTGTGAAAAGTTTTCAAAGCTAATGCAGTCAAGTTATCAAATGAGTATGATGGGGGAACTTAGCTATTTTCTGGGACTGCAAGTCAAGCAAACTGAAGAAGGTACTTTCATAAATCAATCCAAGTACACCAGAAATTTACTCAAGAAATTTGGAATGCAAGACAGTTCAAGTGCATCCACTCCCATGGCCACAGCCACAAAGTTAAATAAAGACACTGAAGCATCAGTAGATATTACTAACTACAGAGGTATGATTGGCTCACTTCTATATTTGACTGCAAGTAGACCTGTTATCATGTATGCTACCTGTCTTTGTACAAAATTTCAGGCTGATCCAAGAGAACCTCATCTAATAGCTGTGAAAAGAATTTTCAAGTACCTCAAGGGTACAGCTGATCTAGGATTGTGGTATCCTAGGGAATCATATTTTAAGCTAATAGGTTACTCTGATGCAGATTTTGCAGGATGCAAAATAGACAGGAAAAGCACTAGTGGAAGCTGCCAATTTCTTGGAGGCAGATTGGTTTCTTGGTTTAGCAAGAAACAGAAATCAATTTCCACATCAACTGCAGAAGCAAAATATATTGTTGCAGGAAGCTATTGTACACAGATTCTTTGGATGAAGAATCAAATACTGGACTATGGGTTAGAATTTTCTAAAATACCCATTTACTGTGATAATCAAAATGCTATTGCTATGACAGGAAATCCAGTTCAACACTTAATGACAAAGCACATCATCATTAGGTACCATTTCATAAGGGAACATGTAATGGAAGGGACAGTGGAATTACATTTTGTTCCAATAGATTAACAACTAGCAGATATATTCACAAAACCACTATATGAAGCTACTTTTACAAGACTGGTAAATGAACTTGGAATGGTTTCGGGTTCTTTCTTAAAATTTGTTTAGTTTTTGTTCTCATACATCAGACTTTATGATCAGTGTTTACAGATTTTCTTATCTCAATGTCATCTGTTCTTAAATTGTAACATATTAAACACTGCTTATTATCTGATGTGATTCTATAAAGTCTGAAAGTGTTTTGAATGTTCTATGTCTATTCAATCCAATGAGGATTATTTTATTAGATGCTGACTTAGTAGTCTTTAACAAACTTTGTATCCCATGTTTGAATTAGTTATTTATATGGAAATCAATAACACAAGCAAATTCTGATTTTGATCTTAGTCAAATTTACTTCCTGTATCTTATTACTAAGTCACAAACTAGATTATTGCTTCTTATCTGTCAAATTCTGATGTTAGTAAATCTTAAGGATGAACTACATGCTTGATAAGCCTCACTTATCTGAAGAAAAAAAATATGAAATCAGGTACTCCTTTGAGATCTAGAGTAAATATGTGAAAGGAAAGATCCAAGTGCATTGCTGGTATTATGTTATATGCATTAGAAAAGCAAATTAATTTTTCTTGGTGACTTTTCACATTCTCTGATTACTGGAGAAATATTCTGATAACAGCATAAATTCTGATGGCAGTTGTAACTTATTTACACTGAGAAGCCATTGTCAAAAGAATTTCAAAAGATGCATAAAATAAGCACAAACAGTTGAGGTGGATTCTTGCATAACTTTATTCTACAATAGACTTCAATTCAAGACATATTTTAAGCATTTTTCTTAGTTATGCCTTATTTCTAAGATATACTGAAGTTTATCAGACTTTAATCTTTATCTGATCATTTGCACATACACACACTATCACTCCATATGAATGATGAAAATTACTGTGGTGATTAAGTTGTTTCTGATAAACAGTTAAGTATTATTTGCATAAATTCTGAGGACAAGTTCTGATTATATTCTGCTGATTAAACTCTGAAGAAAATAGTCAGTATTTGTGTGAAGAAACACAGAAACAGTCATTCATCTTTTTGAGTACAGAAGCCATGTTCTGATGACCGTTAAACTCTGATAATAGTCAAGTTCTGATGCAAATCCTGATGCTTACGTGGCATTATTTATTTACTTGACTTATTTTTGATATTTACTGTAATGGTCATATTTTCAGAAAATACTTAAGTGAGATAAAAACATTGCTAATCTTTTGGTTAATGGGAAACGTGTTTATTTTGACAACTGCATGTGCACAATTATTACTGCACGTTTACTGTGCCCACTAATAATGTTTTGACTGATTACATGCTACCAGGTGTCAAAAGTTCGATTCAACTTCAGAAATTAGCCGGTGTAATAAGTGGAGCGTATATATATGAGAGATAAAAGAGTTTACAATCTTTTACCTACTTTCTCACTCTTTTCTCATCTCTCTTATTCTCTTACACTCTAACTATTTTCTGACACTACTTTCTTACAGGCATTTTATCAAACACTTTCTACACACATATTATTTCACTTAATTTCTCACAGAAATGGCACCAAAGGACGTTATCTTTAATGGAGCCAAGTTCGTCCCCAACAACTATATGGCTATTCTCAGCAAGGACGATGCTCCTTTAGATCTTCACTTTATTCAAGATTTTCTTGCTCGCAGTGAGATTGGGTATGCTTTGACCCAACCACAAGCACTCTCAGGAACACAAATACTGGAGTTTTGGAGGACTGGAGTCTATGATGATGGTGGTGAAGATGGGTCTCCAAGCATCATTTTCACAATTGGGGAAGATGAACACCTGGTTAACCTGTCTACTGTTCGAAAAGCTCTGCATTATCCAGAAAATTGTACTTTCAATGCTCATATTGGGGATCCACTTCTACAGAGCATGATGGCCAATCTTGGCTATGAGAAAAGTATGTCCAAGCTAGGACAGCTAAAGAGGCCCTACATCAAAAGGGAGTTGAGCTTCTTTTTCGATTGCATCACCAGAGCCTTTGCCAACAAATGCTCAAATTTTGATGCTATTCCAATTCTGAGTCAGCAAATAGGGTATGCACTTCTTAATCAAACTCATTTTGATTATGCTACTGCTATTTTGGGTTTTATTGGGGATAGGATGAAAGAGGACCCAAATACTATTTATTTTGCTAGGTTCTGTCAGCTTATTTACAGTTTTTGTTGTTCTGATAAGCCCCAAGTCTTTAGTGACTTGATTCAACCTTTTTAACTTTATAAAAGGGCCTTCACAGACTTTTTATCTGCTGATAATAAGAATGACATACTAAGACTTCTTCAAATTCCTCTATCTGTAAAACAGTTCTTAGTAAACTCTGACCCCAATGCATACACACCCAAATTTCCTGAAGTTGCACCCTCTCAACCACCACAATCCACTTCTGGCGTCTCTCAGCGTATACCAGTTGTCAGCACTTTCAAATCCAAAACCAAACCAACCTCTGGTACTTCTCAAAAGGTGCAAGTTGTAAAATCTGCTACAACGTCCAGACATAAATCTTCAAGAGCAAAATCTGTTCCTCAATCTCCACCAAGGAGAAAGAGAAGGCTGATTCTGAGAGATGAATCAAATGAGGAAGAACGGGTCCAGGTTCCTGCATCAGAACCTGTGACAATAGAAGCTGAAGTGGTAACTCCTCAGAAACAGAATGAAGCTGAGGGTTCTGGGATTTTGAAAAGGAAAAGACCTTCAAGTTCTGATACAGATCATGTCACTCCTCCATCTAGAAAATCAAGGAAGGTGAGAGCAAGTGTGCATTTTGCACAAACTTAATCTGAGGATACTGAAGATGCTGAGGAAGGGGACCAGGAATCTCTGATCTCATCAGAACCTATTGTGATTGAAGCCCTGCCAGCAGCTGAGGAAGTTCTGATAAAGGAATCTGAAATTCCTGAAGACCACAGATCAGAACCCGTACAAGAATCTGTGACTTCTCCACCTCACTCTCCAATCAAAGCTACAGATGATGTTGAAGAAAAAGAGACAAGTCCTGAAATAGATATTCATAATTTGAATATACCTTATGTTCTCTATCTGGAAGCTCCACCAGCAAAACAACCAACATCTCCTGTTTCACCAATTCTACAGGCTGAGATACCATCAAATCCAATTCTGGATATAGATACTGAAGATCATAATTTAGATGCTTCAGAGTCTCCTATAGCCACACACACCTTGATGTTATCTAAAGATGAGGAGATTTTAGGAAGTTCTGGAGAGTCAGCTCCAGTAAATACTTCATTGCCTACAAGAAAGGAGGCTTTGTTCCAGTTTAAGGAAGAAGCACCAATTCCATGGAAGGAAACCTTCAGAGGGGCTGAGTGGATGCACAAATGGAATGATACTAATTTTATTCCTAGCCCACATGTTCTGTCAGAGCATATTTCAAAAGCTGATGAGTTTCTGACAAGTTCTGACTTCAAGCACCAACTAAAAGTCAAAGCTCTCAGTACTAGAACTCTACAAGGACAACACTCCATGACTCATGCAAAGGTTGATAAACTTGAAGAGACAGCTGATAAGCTGGAAATGATGTAAAACCTAGACAAGAAGAGGTTTATCAGACCTATTCATGAAAAAGTAGAGGCTATTGAGCTTGTTCAAGTCCATCAACAAGCCCAACTGGATGAGGTATTACAAAATCAGGCTGCTCAACAGACTCAGTTATATGAGATCCAATCTTCAGTGGAACTTCTTCTTTCACTACTCATGACAGATGATGCCAAAAAGGGGGAGAAGGTAATTAAGTCCAAATGCTCACCAATCAAGACACTGAAGAAAAAGGATGATCATGGTGATGACCAGGGAAACTCTGATAAGAGTAGAGGTCACATTCAAGAAGAGCAATTGAGCATGATTCCTTCTCAACAGACAGGTTCTCATCAGAGATTGTCTGGTTCTACTCAAAGGAGGGATAAGGAAGGAAAGAAGCCTACAAATTAGGATGTTTCTTTGTTGATCACAAATTCTGATGATCAAGTTCTGACAACTACTTCTGATATAATGATTCAAGCTGGAAGCCAAGATTCACAAAAGTTTTTGCAGACTCTGAAATTCAAGGGAAAGAAAGCAACATTCTTTTACAAGGATCCCAAAATTCAAACTATTGATGAAGAACTGGCCAAGAGACTATTCCTTAAGAATAATCCAGGAGTGGATTTAGAGGAATTAAGAGAAGAAGAAGCTAAATTTGCTGCTGAGAAGAGCAAACCAAAGTTAAAAGCTTCTGATGCTAAAAAGCCACCAAGACCAAAAGAAAAGGGGATCGTGATAAAAGAAAGATCTGCCACAAAGATTCCTAGATCAAGGACTAGATCTCAAACTACTATTGATCCCAAAGACAAGGGAAAATGAAAAGTTAGGGAGACAGTCAAGAAGTAGAAAATGAAGATTCCTCAAATTATGATGGATCCTGTGTGCAAGATGGTTCAAGTCTTTGATGATGCTACTGCAGAAGATGATATTGTTGAAACTCTGAAAAGAAAAAAGATGACAGAAAAATCTTAGACAACCTCTGACATAGCTCAAGTTGTTTAGAGTGAAAAAGTTTAGAACTTGACAAATCCTGAAGAAATTTCAGAACAGCAAGCTACAGAAGAATCTGCAAATCCTGAACAAGTCATCAAGATATCAACCTCTGACAGAGCTCAAGTTTTTTTGGGCAAGATGACAATTGCTGATAAGAAGAAACTCCTATGGAAAAATGTTAAACCATCGATTCCTAAGAAAAGTCAACCGCTATCTGATTTCATGACTGTTGGAGTGAATGCCATAGAAGCAAGAGACAGATCTGGGTTAGGATCAAGCCAAGCCAAAAAGAAAATAGGAGTTGAAGTAACTATCAAAGATCCATTTTTATTAACTGACAAACCACTTGAGGAAGTTACACAGAAACACCTTGACAAGGTTATATCTACTCAAGTGGTAATGGATACTCATGATAAGAGTAAAGTCAAGGAAAAGCTGATTCTATTTCTTAAAGATGGAAGAACATACAGAATGTCAGAATCAGATGTGCTGAACAAATCTCTTAAAGAACTTTAATTCATTCATTATCTTTTGAAATAAAGTCCGAGGTTACCAGAAGATGGTCAAATTTCATGATGAAGACCATAAGGTATAAAGCCAGAATCTCTGGATCAAGGGTTACAAAATTTATTCCAAAGATAGTTGAAGATGATGGAAGAGAAATTCCAATGAAGAAGAATTCTGCTAAGATAGAAGTTATTCTGAAAGAGAAATGTTTATGCTACAATGAAGACTCCTCTCATCCAAGGGTAATCAGACTTGGTGATGGATTGGAAAGAAATCACATTTCAGCACTTAGGACTGCCATCTACCAGATTGAAAGTCAAGATGAAGAACTGTAGCAAGTCAAGGCTAAATTAACTCAAGTCCTGAGAAATGCAGAAGAGAAGCTGATATCAAACTTTGTCAAGAATCATTTTGGATTCAGATTGATTCAGTAAGATTGGTAAAAGCTGCAAGGACTGTAAGTTGTAGTTAGTTGTATAAATAAACTCCCATTGTATTTGTACTTAAATGTTTTTGACATCATTAGGTTTATAACTTGTACATTTTTCATAATATACAAGTTGGGGGAGATTGTTAGATATATTTGATGATGTCATGACTAATCTGATGTGTTTAGTTTCAGAACTTAATATCAGAACTTATCAGGACTTAGCTGGGAATCAGGATTTACTGAAGACAGGAAGATATCAGAACTTAAGGTATCTAAGCTTGTAATATCAGAACTTAAGGAAGGATATGCTTCAGAAGTAAAGTGCGGATGATTTCTAGGAGAGGATCTGGACTAAACAAAGGAAGATATGCTTTAGGAGTTGGACGACCAGAAGACTTGTAAGAAGATAATATCTGATCGATATATTTTAGGAAGAGATATATTTCATATCAATTAGAAGATATCTTGTAACTGTGTACTATATAAACACAACTTAGGGTTTACACTATATGTGTTATCATTCACGAGAATATTATTCATTGTAACCCTAGCAGCTCTTAGTGATATCATACATCACCGAGAGAGTAGAATAAACCTACTGTAACAGAGTTTGATGTATTGAATAAACTTGTTTTCTATTACATACTTGTGTTTAAAATCGAATTGATTGTAGATACTATATTCAACCCCCTTCTATAGTATCATTGAGGCCTAACAGCGTAACACAAGGGTCACCACCTCAAAATAAATATAATACCTACACAACTTATTTTAGATAATAACTCCCCGCTATTTCTTCAAAGTTGATGTAGAACCCTTGTGTGGACTTGGCTTCCTTAGCTTTTGTTGGTCTTGGATCTTAGTGATACGGTCTTGGGTCTTTCCACTTCTTCACAGTGCAAATACTATACTCCCCGTTAGTACGTATATGACTTGGGTCTTAGAACGAGAATCACGTCACTTCACCTCACTAAAAAACTAATAAGACAATCCATAAAACACCAAGTATAGAGAAAAGATGGGTTGAACTAGTATGTTACGGTCTAGTCCAAAAGATAATATAATATTCAAATAAGAATATTAAATATCAAATATGTATACTTGTCTTGAGATATAGAATAATATGTCAAGTATACTTTCGATTACTCCGTCTTTATTGAATATATGTTTATCAGAGTAATATAAGAAATCTTTTATATATATAAGCAATATAGCTTATAACTTCTTTAGTATTCTTCTTCTTTCGATTGTGTATTTATAAATCAAAAAATACTTTAGTTACAATCTCAGAATTGTAACTTATTCTTTTTAAGCTCGTAGGCTTAAGGATGTTAGTATATTTATATTTTGACAATTATAGAGCCAAAGTATACTTTTAACTTCGTGCATAATTTATAGGTTCTATATAAGCCAAGATCGAGATAAAAGAAGTGCAAGTAATTGGCTTTGGATTTGTGCTTTTGAAGTTTAGGTGGATGATTACGGAGTTTACTATTTATCGATTTATAATCCCACAGAACACTAAAGATGTGGGGATTATATGATACATTTCATAAATATACTATATACACGAACTATGCATTGGCCACGATCCAAATAAATGAAGTGCAAGTAATTGGCCAACTCGTGTGACTAAATCCACCTTTGAAGCTTAGACGGATGATTATGAAATTTACTATTTATCGATTTATAATCCCATGGAACACTAAAGATGTTAGTGGGGATTATACGATACTTTTCGTAATGATACTATATACACGCACTATACGTTGGCCAAGATCCAAATAAATGAAGTCAAGTAATTGGCCAACTCGTGTGATTAAATATGTCTTTGATATTTGACAAAATTACGAAGCTTACTATTGATCGAATTATAATCCCACGGAACACTAAAGATGTTAGTAAGGATTATACGACACCTTTTGTAATTATTTCTATATTCACGAAATATGTTGGCCAAGATAGAGATAAATAAAGTGCAAGTAATTGGCCAACTCACGAGGTTTGTCAAATATGAAATCTCACTCGTGAGGAGTTATAGAGATATATGAAATCTCACTCATGAGGAGTTATAGAGATTTAAGTACTTGTATTTTATAGATCTTCTTCTTTTAAAGCTTCTTTTAAAAGATCAAGTGTTTGAATCTTTGTTCTCTTTTCTTTGAGAACCTTCTTTATAGGAGATCTAGTATTAGAGCTTGAGATGAAGTAGAGAAGTTAAGTACAAAGCTCAGATAAAAGAAACTCAAAAAAGAAGCTAAAAATTACCACTTTTGGAAAACGGTCTAAAAAGTTCACCGGAAAAATTCGCCGGAGGTTCGGCCGGATTTTGGCACTATGAATGAACTTGGGCAGCCCTTTGGGAGACTGGTAAGTGGTAGTGGATGAGCTCACTTAGTGGGATGAAGCTAGGTTGGGTGAAGCTAAGCTTGGGTTTCAAAAACCTTGTATATATGTAAGTATATAGAAGAGAGAGAAGGTTTTTAGAATAAGTGTGTGTATATAATTTGAAAGAGATGAAGAGAAACACTTCTTGAAAAATCCCAGAAACTTTATGGCTCTTTAGCTTTTTGAAAATGGGTTAGGTTTTTCCTCTTCCTTACGGTGCAAATACTACTAACTCCCCGTTAGTATTTATAGGACTTGGGTCTTAGAACGAGAATCACCTCACGTTACTTCACCTCACTACAAAACTAATAAGACAATCCACAAAACACCAAGTATAGAGAAAAGATGGTTTGAACTAGAATGTTACGGTACTAGCCCACAAGATAATATAATATTCAAATAAGAATATCAAATATCAACTATGTATATTTGACTTGAGATATAGAATAATATGTCAAGTATACTTTCGATTACTCCGTCTTTATAAAATATATTTTAATCGGAGTAATATAAGAAGTCTTTTATATATATAAGCAATATAGCTTATGACTTCTTTAGTATTCTTCTTCTTTCGATTATGTATTTATAAATCAAATAATACTTTTGTTACAATCTTGGAATTGTAACTTATCCTTTTTAAGCTCGCAGGCTTAAGGATTTTAGTATACTTATATTTTGACAATTATAGAGCCAAAGTATACTTTTAACTTCATGCATAATTTATAGGTTCTATATAAGCCAAGATCAAGATAAAAGAAGTGCAAGTAATTGGATTTGGATTTGTGCTTTTGAAGTTTAGGTGGATGATTACGAAGTTTACTATTTATCGATTTATAATCCCACGGAACACTAAAGATGTTAGTGGGGATTATACAATACTTTTTGTAATGATACTATATACACGAACTATGCGTTGGCCTAGATCCAAATAAATGAAGTGCAAGTAATTGGCTAACTCGGGTGATTAAATCCACCTTTGAAGCTTAGACGGATGATTACGAAGTTTAATATTTATCAATTTATAATCCCACAGAACACTAAAGATGTTAGTGGGGATTATACAATACTTTTCGTAATGATACTATATACATAAACTATGCGTTGGCCAAGATCCAAATAAATGAAGTGCAAGTAATTGGCCAACTCGTGTGATTAAATACGTCTTTGATATTTGACAAAATTACGAAGCTTACAATTGATCGAATTATAATCCCACCGAACACTAAAGATGTTAGTGAGGATTATACGATACCTTTCGTAATTATTTCTATATTCACGAAACATGTTGGCCAAGATCGAGATAAATAAAGTGCAAGTAATTGGCCAACTCACGAGGTTTGTCAAATATGAAATCTCACTCGTGAGGAGTTATAGATATTTATGAAATATCAGTCATGAGGAGTTATAGAGATTTAAGTACTTGTATTTTATAGATCTTCTTCTTTTAAAGCTTCTTTTTGAAGATCAAGTACTTTATTCGAATTCCGAGTTCGAATCTTTGTTCTCTTTTCTTTGAGAAGCTTCTTTATATGAGATCTAGTATTAGAGCTTGAGATGAATTATGGAAATTAAGTAGAAAGCTCAAATAAAAGAAACTCAAAGAAGAAGCTAAAAATTACCACTTTTCGAAAACGGTCAAAAAAGTTCACCAGAAAAATTCGCCGGAGGTTCGGCCAGATTTTGGCACTATGAACGAACTTGGGCATCCCTTCAGGAGGCCAAGAAGTGGTAGTGGATGAGCTCACTTGGTGGGATTAAGCTAGGTTGGGTGAAGCTAAGCTTGGGTTTCAAAAACCTTATATATATGTAATTATATAGAAGAGAGAGAAGGTTTTTGAGAAGAAGTGTGTGTATAGAATTTGAAAGAGATGAAGAGAAGCACTTCTTAAAAACCCCGAAACTTTGTGGCTCTTTTGATTTTTGAAAATGGGTTGGGGTGGGGGTTTATTATAGGAAAAGTTAGGTGGATTGAATGGTGGAGATTTGAGAAAAATGGATGGTGGATGTTGTATGTCACATGGATTGATGATATGGAAAGTAGGTCGTGTTTCTTTGCTATCCATATAAGATATAAACAACTTTTTGGGATTCAAAACTCAGCTGATATATTTGATTAAATTTATATTTTCCTTTTCTTTTAATCATTGTTTTATCATTTTAATTAAGCATTAAGCACCATTAAATATGACCACCCTAAAAACTATTAAATAAATACCATATAAAAGGCATATGTCATAGCTATTTGTTTATTCGAGGATTTAACTCAACTCAAATAAGAATGTAACAAGTAAATAGTGGATCTACCATCAAAGAGATCTCACAAAGTAACATATGTCAAAGGATTCAAAAACAATGTTCATCTACAGACTTGAGGAATTACTTCACTGGAAGAAGTTCAAGAAATTGATCAAGCCTCAGTGATATAAATCAAGATTGTGGATTTAATCAAGTGACAGAGATCTTGTGAGGGTATCAGATAATTACAGGGATTTAATCTGAAGAAAATCAAGTTATCAAAGTCAAGACATGAAGAAACGTCACGAAAGTTAGTCACTCATGAACCAGACAGTACATCGAGTGTCAACATTGAAGTGGTGGAATTGATTCATAATTGACAGTGATTTTCAGAAGATTTTCAGAAGAATGGTTGATGTTCAAGAGTAGTATTAATTCTCTATTAATTAATTAAGTCATATAATTTAATTAAGAAAATAAATTATATCTGCAAAGATTAATTTATTGATTAATTGAATTAATTGATTAATTAATTCTGAATTAATATTATGAATTTTCAGAATTGATTTTGAATTTATATTCAATATTAATTCAGCATGACAATCAATTGAACTGGTATAACAATCAGATTGTCATACCGAAAGTCATAAATTCAAATTGATTGTCATACCGAAAGTTCTACCAGCCATGGGATTGTCTTTCCAGTTCAAACAATTGTCTCACCGATTGCCATGCTAGTTCAAGCAATTGTCATACCGATTGTCTTGCTAGTTCAAAAGATTGTCTCACCGAAAGTCATGCCAATTCTCAGATAGTCATACTAGTTCAAGTGGATTCTGTTGATTGAATTATAAAAGACAGAAGCAGCAGAAGACATTAAAAAAAATCAATACACTCAAGAACATAACAGCAGCAGCCGCACAAATATTTCATCTCTCTGCTGAATTCAAGATCATCAATTTCTAGTTTTAAAGTTAAATCCAAACCACTAGAAATCATTCTCTTGTTCTTGTGTAACTATCTAGCGGATCAAAATCCCTAGAACTTAATCTCAAATTGCTTTTAGCATTTGATCTTTTTATTGCAAAAATAGAAAAAGTTCATGTCGAATTTATTCTAAATTTGTGATAATCTATTTGAGATTAATCCCTTGTAAATGATACCGTTGTTGTAACACCTTTCAAGTTTAATAATAGTTTTATTTAACTTGAATTTTGTTTCACTTTTTTATTCCGCATTAAATTCGATTAAACGGTATAGTTTGTATTCAACCCCCCCTTCTACAAACATATTGGGACCTAACAATTGGTATCAGAGCCTTCTGATTAACGAACAAATCAAGATCCTAGACCTTTGTGATTTTTCAACTCCTTAAATTTTTATTTATTCAAAAATTCATAATGACTTTACAAAAAGTTGGAACCATTAAAATTCCACTATTTGATAAAGAAAATTATTTTATGTGGAAGAAGAAGATGTTCTTGTTTTTACAAGTTGCAAATCCCAAATATCTGAACTTGTTAAAGAAGGGTCCAAAAATTCTGATGGTTATTGAACCAGAGGTGATAGAAGATGATGTTGTAATTACCAAAGCTAGAACCTATACAAAAAGGCCTGAGGATTTTACTCCTGTTGAAAAGGAAGAAGCCTCCTTGGATGCCAGCCTTCAATTAATTTTAGTTGATTCCCTTGATCCCTTGATGAACAGACATGTGATGAACTGTAAAAATTCCAAACACATGTGGGAAACTATTGAGGTGATTAATGAAGGCACATAGGAAGTTAGGGAGAACAAGTTAGAGATCCTAACCTCTGAGTATGAACATTTTAAATCCAATCCAGAGAAGGAATTACTGAAGTGTTCGAGAGGTACAATGCATTGATCAACAACCTGAATGTAAATGGAAAATATTATTCAATCAGGGAGATCAACAAAAAGTTCCTTTTAACACTGCCAACTCATCTTGAACATTGAATCACTGCCATAGGAGAAGCGAGAGATCTGAGTGAGATTTCTTTGGAAAGGCTCTATGGTGTGTTAAAAACTTATGAGTTGGAGCAGATTCAGCAAAAGGAAGTCTACGGGAAAGATAGAGTGGTCAGCACATCTACTGTTCTAGTAGCTAAAGGTCAACAACAACAACAACAATTTCAACAGTCAGAGAGAATGGTACAGTCTTCCAAGGCTGAGGAAAATGTGATAGTAGCAGAATATGATCCTCCTACTACAAATCAATCCAGTGATGATTTTTACTCCTTGGAAGAGCTGGAGCAATTGGAAGATGAGTCAATGGCCCAGATTGTCAAGAGATTCTCCAATGTCAGATTTAAGAGAAATCCCAAGTTCAAGTACAAGTCCAACTACAACAGATTCCAGAAAGGTGGATCTTCATCCTCTAACACCAGCAGTGGTAGATATAAAACATGGATGGTTGATCGGAGCACCATTCGATGCTTTAACTACAATGAGTTGGGACACTTTGCCCCATAATGCAGGAAGCCAAAGCAAGTAAGGAAGAACTCTTATGATTCAAATCAGAAGAGTAACTCTGAAAGGGCTTATCTGGCAAAGGGAAGAAGCTGGGATGATACTGATAGTAAAGATGAAGAAGTTGGGAATCTTGCTCTTATGGCTATTGATGGAAATACTTCATCGTCAAGAAAAGAGGTAAAATTTACTGATGCTGAATTAGTTTATCATCTAGGAGGTTCCTTAGATTGTGCTCGTCGTGATAATGAACTGTTAAGTCAGCAGATCAAAGACCTTGAGAAAGAGGTCAATGAATTAAGACTTGTGCACATTAATCAAAACAAATTAAAAGAACAAGTATCTTTTCTAGAGAATAGAGTTAACTGTTATAGACAACTCGAAACTATTCTCAAAGACAAGATCACCGATCTTGAGACTAAGGTTAAAGCTTACTTTAATTCTTGTTCGTAGGCTAAAAAGTTCTACAGTAAGCAAGCTGTTAATCAAACATCTGGAATAGTATTGATTACAATGCTGCTATTGGAGAATTAGGCATAAACTCCCCTCCTCATGTCTGTGCTAAAGGTAGGGAAGTACCACATGTGCTTAAAGGTGTTGATAAACCCCTCTATAAAGGATCAATTGCTGAACCATTTGATGAGACCTCCTTTAATATTCAAGAAGAAATACGTGCTGAAGATCGTGCTAATGAGAAGGTTGTTTCCAAGCCAAGTGTGTCTAAAGTTCCAGTCAAAGTTGTGAAAGCAACTGAGACTAACTTAGACACACATGAGTTGGATAACAAAAATGCCATGTCTACCATGCATAATTTGCTTGTTGTTAATCCCTTTCATAAAGTTTGTGGTGTTCCTAATTGTATGTCTTGTGCTTTTAATTTGATGTATGCTTATTTTAATGGTAAGCATGTTTCTAGTGATAAGACTACTCCTCGTCAGCATGTGAATAATAGGAAGCATGATAGGTGTAAGACTGCTAGTCCTCCTAAGGCTAGAAAGGAGACATTTGTGCCTAAGCCTAAATAGAAATTTGTTAAGGCTGTTTACAAGGTCAAATGTCCAGTCATTGAGAAAGTTGAGAAAATTAAAGTTAAGAATGTTGTTTTGCCTGACAAAGGTCAATTATACAAGTATGCCGGACCCAACCAAGTTTGGGTTCCAAAGAAGGTTTAATCCATTTGTGTTGTAGGGCATTAAAAAGGTGGAACCGGTAGTGTGGATTCTTGACAGTGGATCGTCAAGACATATGACTGAAGATAGAGCCCTGCTATCAAATGTGGTGGAGAAAGCTGGCCCAGTGGTTACCTTTGGAGATAACATCAAAGGTTTAACTGAGGGATATTGTTGTTTGCAAGCTGGTAATGTTATCATTGAACTCAAACTTCTTTCAACATTAGTGATTTCTAATTTCATTTTAAATCTTTTGAAATCACTATTGTACATCATTTCTCTCAAAAGATTAAATGTATAATTTTCATTCATTATAGATCTTAAGTACATTTTATCTCTATATTGCCATATGTTCTGCGATACAGGTGCAGTCTCCAATGGCTTTCTTTCATTGACAGTCATGAGGTTGAAAACCCACAACATCTATCCCAGACTGTAAAGACAAACATAGAAACAGAACCAACCAACACTCTCTTACCACTAAAATATAGTATGAATGAGCGTGAGGGAGATAGTGCCTTAGTGCACCACATAAGGAAGGTTCTGAAGTCAACCCAACAGCTCTGTCTCCTACAAAGATGAGTATTATTTAAACCGAGATAACTACTAGCCCCCATACATCTTCTCAAAAAGATGTAATGGCTGAAAAGGCAAAAAAACAGTTACTAGATTCATGCTCTCAACAGGGTGCGTCTATTGAAATTTACATGTGGGCCAAGGTATCCGATGTAGTGTCACCACCTCAAACATAAACAATTCTTGATGCACAAGGAAAGGTTACACACACAAAGGATGAGTTGATGGAAACAAGAGTTTTGACCATTTTAAGGTCAGATTCGATTGTTCAAGGTTCTTTAGTGGACCAATTGCCTTTACAGGTGTTAGGAGAGGATACTGATCCAAAAGCCATATGTCAGTGGTCAGTGTCTACCTCCCCAGGCTTAAATCCCCTGGATGCATCTGCGGATAGTGGATCTGACATAGGCGCAGATCGGCAACTTGTTGACAATGATTCAGATATTACCTGATGAGTCACAAGGAAATGTCTTCACAGACATTAGAAGGGAACTTTGATCTTTATGCTAAATTCGTTGGATCATTGTTAACCTTCCCAGAATTCAAATCTAGAACCCTAAAAGGGAAACTAGCAACTTGTAGATTATGACTCAGATTCATATGACGAGTTTAACAAGGATGGGGATTTGCGAACTCCCATTGCACCACCTGTGACATCCTTAAGGATGGCTAAGGTGATTTTCCTTGCAGGTACAGCTGAATTTTGGAGCTATGAGAGGAGTGATACACTTGTGAGAATGAGTGTAAACACGAGTAGAGAGAAGAGTGAAACACATGTGAGGTACACTAAACAGAATCACACACTCATAGTAAGGAAGAAAGAGAAACTACTTGTTATTTCTTTTCCAACCAAGTGAAATATGAGAACTCCTTCAGACAACGGCATACAATCCTTCTCTAAGGGGGAGATAAAAGCTTAAGTAATAGTTTGGAGGATTCCTCAACTAAGGGGGATAAATAGCAGGGAGGAAAGAAAAAGAAAAAGGTAAAGCATATGTGCACTACACCACACCATTGTTGTTTGTAACTACGGATCCTATTGTACGGGAAAGGTGGTAAACACAAGGTGATTTTCTAGTAAGGGAAGAAGCTGTTTTCCAAAAGGGGAGTATCATTGGTTTTTATCTGCGGATCCTATTGTACGGGAGATGTGGTAAACAAAGGTGATCTCCTTTAAGCAGTTGATTCTCATAGGGGGAGAAGCAAGAGAGATATGCGCTTCTCAACAGGAAATGTGGTTGTAAAAAAGAAGATGAAACTACTTGAAGATATGCTCAGTCTAGAGGAACATCTATTTGGAATCTGGAAAATGTTAAATATTATCCAGAACTTTTCTGCTATTTACTTTGCATTTTTGTTTACATCTTTTTCTTATTTGTTAGTTGAGTTATCCTCTAGGTATTTGTTGTTATTATCTAACAAACAAATATGGGGATATTGAAAAGCATATGTTATAGCCTATTTGTTTATTCGAGGATTTAACTCAACTCAAATAAGAATGTAACAAGTCAATAGTGGATCTACCGTCAAAGAGATCTCACAAAGTAACATCTGTCAAAGGATTCAGAAATAATGTTCATCTACAGACTTGAGGAATTACTTCACTGGAAGAAGTTCAAGAAATTGATCAAGCCTCAGTGATATAAATCAAGATTGTGGATTTAATCAAGTGACATAGATCTTGTCAGGGTATCAGATAATTACAGGGATTTAATCTGAAGAAAATCAAGTTATCAAAGTCAAGACATGAAGAAACGTCATGAAAGTTAGTCACTCATGAACCAGACAGTACATCAAGTGTCAACATTGAAGTGGTGGAATTGATTCATAACTGACAGTGATCTTCAGAAGATTTTCAGAAGAATGGTTGTTGTTCAAGAGTAGTATTAATTCTCTATTAATTAATTAAGTCATATAATTTAATTAAGAAAATAAATTATATCTACAAAGATTAATTTATTGATTAATTGAATTAATTGATTAATTAATTCTGAATTAATATTATGAATTTTCAGAATTGATTTTAAATTTATATTCAATATTAATTCAGCATGACCATCAATTAAACTGGTATGACAATCAGATTGTCATACCGAAAGTCATACTAATTCAAATTGATTGTCATACTGAAAATTCTACCAGCCATAGGATTGTCTTGCCAGTTCAAACAATTGTCTCACCGATTGTCATGCTAGTTCAAGCAATTGTCATACCGATTGTCTTGCTAGTTCAAAAGATTGTCTCACCGAAAGTCATGCCAATTCTCAGATAGTCATGCTAGTTCAAGTGGATTCTATTGATTGAATTATAAAAGACAGAAGCTGCAAAAGACATTAAAAAAATCAACACACTCAAGAACATAACAGCAGTAGCCGCACAAATATTTCATCTCTCTGCTGAATTCAAGATCATCAATTTCTAGTTTTAAAGTTAAATTCAAACCACTAGAAATCATTCTCTTGTTCTTGTGTAACTATCTAGCGGATCAAAATCCCTAGAACTTAATCTCAAATTGCTTTTAGCATTTGATCTTTTTATTGCAAAAATAGAAAAAGTTCATGTCGAATTTATTCTAAATTTGTGATAATCTATTTAAGATTAATCCCTTGTAAATGATACCGTTGTTGTAACACCTTTTAAGTTTAATAATAGTTTTATTTAACTTGAATTTTATTTCACTTTTTTATTCCGTATTAAATTCGATTAAACGGTATAGTTTGTATTCAACCCCCCTTGTACAAACATATTGGGACCTAACACCATAAAAACATGATAATTACTTAAATATTATAAAATGATGTCCTGAAATTTTTGGTCAACTTTGGTCAATGGTAACTAGGTCAAACGTGGTCGACTGTGGGACCAACTGCCTCGAAATTTGTGCCCGGAAAAATTTTATCGAAATGTAACGAAATTTTTACCATGCATAAAAAAATACCATTTAAATGATCCATAACAAATTTCAAGTCATTATAGGGAGTGAAAGTATTTTATTTAAAATATAGACTGTTCTGTTAGCCTTTTCTTCCGAGTAAAAATACCATTGGTCTTGTATTTAAATATATGGAACTTTTGACCAAAGTTTTGACTTGAATAAATACTTAAAATATATTTCCTAATATATAAAATATATTTGGATGGTAGGAAATATCTTAGAGTATTTTTGAATTATTTTCTCCGAGAAATCCTGATTTTACGAAACGAGAGAAAATTACTTCACGTATACATGTAATGGGTTATAAAAATGGATATTAATATTTCAATCATGAATATTAATAAAATTTGGATAAAAAATCTTTTGATGGATGTAAAAATATATTTTGGAGCGAAGAGTAAAATATTTTTGATATAACACGAGTCTTCAAAGGAATATATCTGATATATCCCCTTTTCGAGCTTGTTGCCTTATGGATGTTGCAACTGAGAACTAAGAAATATCATATCTTGATATTTCTTCTTTGATCATATTTTCTTAGAGATATATTCCATAACGATATAATTTTGATGTTTTAGAATAATGGAATATCTATTTTATATGAATATACTTGAAAATAATTTTGTTAGTTTGACTATTTTGACTTGATTTGGATCAATTAAAATCATGTCTTAATGGAGAGGATCTAAGTGTATTTAAATTTTATGTTTAATCGTACAAATATCAAAATAAATAATTTATCAAAGATATCCTTTCACATCTCATTCAACCCTAGACTACTCATAAAAATATGAACCGGCTACTAGCCATTTAACGCCTAGCCTTATTCACAACTAGCAATGAAATCCTGCTTTTCTCCAGACTAAAATTTAGCGCTCCTACGTCATTACGAGAATACCAAAAATTCTAAATATAAACAAGTGATTAAATCTCAACAAATAAACAAGTATGATCATGATCTAGCTCAGAAGCTATCCTATAAGACTTGTGATTTTTTTTGGCATACAAATCAATTCATTAGGACTTAAATAACCCTCTATTCGTCATCACCACACTCAAATTAACATCAACTTATCAGATAACAATAGCTCAACCTAAGGGATCATGTTATATGCATGCACATGAAACTATATGAACTCACATAAAAACACAAACAAATATGTCATATATGAACAACTAAACATGTAACATAACTATATATGAATCTATATGAACACACACAAACTAATCCTTACATTATCACCCTCAAGCTTAACATTTTCAGTGTCCTCATTGAAGGTAGTAATAAGGATACAAGGCATACCTAGTCGTCGGGAGGATCACCCTCTTCGGGTGGAGGATCAGGTGGCCAATCAACCTCGACACCAGTGGCTCGAAAAACAGTGCCCAAAGCATATGTCAAATCTACAACAAAATGACTGTGAGTGTCGTGCATGGCCTCCATTCTCCTAGTCAATCGCCTGTACTGCTCATCACCAATACCAGTCTTATCAACTGCCTGCTGCGCACGAGAAAAACCCTCTGTAGGCACGGGAGGATTCGTCCGACCACCCTCTACATCATCAAAAATATATCCCAACCCCTTATCATGGGGTGCATCTAAGAATGCATAACTCAAGTGATCTGGTAGTGGGTTGAGCTCAAGTGTGGGAGCTTCTTCAATAGACAACTCGAGACGTTCCTGAGAAATTTTCAGTTCTGCTAACCCAAGAGAATCGAATGGCATATCCAACTTCCTCTTCCACGGAGGTGCATTCAAAACCTGCAGTTGCTCTGCACCTTCTTCGTCTTCAATAACTGATTCCCCTATTAAGGCTCTCTCTAAGGTATCTAACTTCGGCAATTGATCAAGCTCTGAATTCACGACAGAAAATCATTATAATAGCAAGGTCAGGAAGTATCATTCTGCACCAATAAATTAAACACAATGCAGATTATATTTACATGAAGCAAAAGTGTTCATATCAATCAGTGTGGTTCACTGATTAATTAGAATAAGGTTCTGCACCTGTTTAAAGATTACAAAGCATTAGGAGTGCATACTCCATAAATTTAAAGTGAAGTTAAGGTTACAGTCATCCAAACAGAAACACAAGAGTATAGTTCGAATTATACTAAGAAAAAGTACAACATATCAGTCATAGATCAGCAAAAGAAGTGCAGAAGCAGCAACACAACAAGGTACATAATCACTCAGTAGCAAGAACATCAACACAGATCATCCAATAACATTACCATCAGCATCACACACATGAATCAAATCAGGAAGAGGTTCAATCATTGGTCCATTAGCATTCGTTCCTATATCTTCTAATTCATGAACCATGGCCAAGTCATCAGAGATTGGAACTTGGTATGAGTTCACAACCTCTTGATCAGTCAAGAAAGTGGTTCCTAAAGTAGATGTAACTAGGGATTCAAGATATGCAATTCTTTATTTACGGGATGCAGTGATTCCCTCTAAATATGCAACCTTTTTCTTAATTTCACAATTTTCAGTTTTGATGCTTTTTAATTCATTTTTAAGCTCATTTATTATGACTCTCATAGACTCATAATTAGAGATGAGTATATCTTTTTCTCTAATTACTTAAGGTATTACAATGGGTTCAACCTCTTGTGGTTCACCGTGCATGATTGGGATATGTGGCCTAATGTGCTCAGTTGTGATGTGTGAATCACCTAGGTTTGCAAATTTTTCAGGAAGATGAATGTTGCACATTTGAAAGAAGCAAGTAATAAGGAGACCATAAGGCATGTATTCTACCAGATTAGTGTTTATCATATTGAGAAGAATGACATAAGAAATGCTAAAGTTGACTTTGTTGTTATAAAGAAGATAAATCAATTTAACATCATAAAAGTCAAAGTATTTACTTTGATCGGGGTTGGGCATGATATTTGCCCTTATGATGAGTGCAAGATGCTGAAAAACTCCTTTAAATATTTGAAATGTATGCCACAATCAACATCACAGAGACCAGAAGGAATGTCAGACTCACAGAGAACATCAAATATGAGTTCAAACTCAATTTTGTTATACACAAACATAGAATAGATATCTAGAAAAGGCAAATCACACAAGTGCAGTGGTAAGTGTAGTGCTCTATTTAGACTTTTATTATCAACACAAATTACTTTCTTGTTAACTGTGGTTGCGAAATGCAAGACACCATCTACACCATTTATTATGTTCATGTTACAATAAAACTCACCCATGAGATGAATGAAATATTGTCTATACAAGTGAAATGCCAATCCTTCCCACTTAGCATGCCTAATTACCCTTTTCACTTCACCAGTTAAGTTCACACAACTGACAGGCTGAACATTTTTGACTAATTCAAGAAATTTCTTGGAATTAGAAGGATTAACAAGGTCTGGTAGTGGAGCCTTGGATGTGTTAGTGTTTGTGTTTGTGTTGGGTTCTTGTCTTAGGTGTGTTTTTCTGGTATAAACTCTGGCTTGAAACGGTTTGGTAGGTCTAGAGTTTGGTGAGTGTGGAACTTGAAATTTCCTACTCTGATAGAAAGGGATAGTGTGATTTTTAAAACCTTTTCTGTGGTTCTTGGGGTGAAATTATTTCTGGTGTGGGTGTTTAGGGTTTCCAAGGTTTACAAATTTGAAAGAAGAAAGTCTGTGATGGTGAAACTATTTCTTTTCCATATCTTCAAGAAGATATGGATTGGTAATGGTTGGTCTTGTCTTAGGAATGAAGGGCCTGGCATTTGGATTCATCACTGATAAAGTGAATATGAAAATGCAGTGTATTAGTGTGTGTGAATGCAAGTGTGGATAATAGTATATATGCATGAACTTAACACAGAAATCCATATCAGTTAGAAAATAAATTGTACAATTTGCTTTGTATTGTTCATGAATAGTGTTTCGCATTAAATGAAATTTGTAAAGAATTGATGTGTAGAGGCATGGTTTGCATAAATCTGGGTCCTATGTATGTGTATAATGCAGCTAAGGTATGATGTTTGGTAGGTGACATATGCATATAGTGACCACTAGTACCTAGGAAATACTGTTTTAGTACTGTTATAAGTACAAAAAGTACACATATTTGGGAGAATATGTGACATAAAGGTGAAATGCAGCTCACTCTACAACCTAAGACCTATGCAAGAGAAAAACAATGCATTTAAGAATGTTCAGAATTGAGAAAAGATCAGTGTAGAAAGTTTGTCACCTTTTGTAAAGAAATAAATTTTCTGGAAACTTCTGAGTTTTAATAAAGTATGTTATATATATTTCTTAAGGCACTTGTTTTAAATGAAATTAGGAGAATATTATCCATATTCAACATACACTGATGCATTCTATATTAATGTGTAGTCACTTAACATTTATTTCAAATAGCATTTAGTATAACATACCATACAGAATAATCATAATATTAATAACATATATAACACATTATCTGCATTGTTTTTTTGAAATTCCACCTAGAATTCTCAGTGGCCATTAATCACAAAAGTGATCCAGATACATGGATGCAAGGCTCCCCTGCCAGGTCTTTCTGTGAGGGCTGGTGTATGAGTGATTAATTTTGTCTTAGTAAATCTGAGATTACACAAACCAGTCTTGATTATACCTTACTTGAGTTCTTTTTACTGCACAAGCAATTATAAAATGCATAGTACAGTAAACAGTGTTGCACTCAAGTTCACAGATCATATATATATTCAAGTAAGTATGATGCATATAGACTTAGTACAACTTTCAGTAGACAAGTAGAGATTGAAGTTAACAAGACAGTTCTTATCCAGATACATTCAGCTCAAAACAGTAATCAGGACAGCTTGCATATACTAAGGTGTTTAGATATGTTAATAATTTTTTTACTATATGAAGAGCTTTTATTAATACAATTTAGGGCACATACTTATACAGACTGATTACTTAATTAAATCAACCAATTTGTTAAACTTCACCATTCTATACTTAGAGTTATCTTTGTATTTTACTCATTACTTAGCAAGATGTCTCACCTGTTGCTACTAATAGATTTTAAATCACCTAGAGTACACAATTAGTATTAACACTTTATATTTTACATTATCAATAATGATTTATTAATTAACTGTGCATTTTAAGTTTTAGCATATTTTATAATGACCTTATTAGTGACAAATTAATAAAGCATGTAAATTTCAGAATTAAGTTGATTACTTAATTAATATCTTAGTAAGTATAGGTTAATCAGGTAGATTTTGAACAATCAAGATTTTATCAAGGACAATCATAGATAACATATAAAGAGTCCAGTTCAAACAAGCAAGCAAGACTATCAAGTGATAGCATATACTTAAGTATATATATTAATTCAGTATTCCAATTATCATACATTTAATCACATTTTATCATTTAAGAATTAACAATCCAGGTTCAATTTTTCACTAGGCTTTATTCTGATATTAGTAATAATATTATCTGAATTCAAATTATGTGACAACACACAGTCATACTATATATTAGCTTTAATGCACATAGATCACACAAGATTCAGTTTTGCACAGTCTTAGGATAAATACAATGACTTCACAGTTGACATAATCAATTAAGTTCATTTGTTGGATCTTTATACATATATATATCTATAATCATCATTCATAAGTTATCTTTCAAATTGCCATAACATATGTTGATTTTCAAAGATAGCACATACTGCATTCAATTGTATAGGTTTAGAGACAACTGAATCACTTGATGATCAATTCGAATATCAATTTCGAATTGCACACCACTTTTCAAGCACATGCACATCTCACATAAATCATACAAACACCTTTCTTCAACAGGATAATCTATTTTCGAATTTTCACATATCAAAACCCTTTATCACATCATTTTCACACATCGAAGTAAAAGTATCAATCGAAACACACTTAATCACATAGATTCAAAGATTTAAAGGGTTCAATTAAATGAGATTCTCATACCTTAGCCTACCGCCTGGCCTGGCGAGTAGGTCTTACCTGGTTGACTTAGTCGTGGACTGAGTCAACCTCCGAGTCCCGAGTTTCACCCGAGTTTTGCCACATGCAATAGTGTTTCTCCTTCTTTGACTCGATTTTGCTCTGATTCCGGTCTTCTCCTGTCATTAACTTCAGGAATTTGTTAGGGTTTTTGAAAATCGATTAATCAAACAAAAATAAAAGTATTTCTATATATATTGATTAATCGAATGTTTGAATTGATTATTCTCGTCCGATTTATGTACAAATCGATGATTTTTATCATCAAATGTATTTCTATATAACCAACCAAAAAGAAATGTTTCAAAATCGTATAAACTGAGTACGAAAGTTGATATAAGTATAGTATTTGTATATAATTCATCGAAGATTTGAAGAATTATCGATAATTAGATCTAGGGTTTCGGAGAAAGAAAGAGAGAGAGAGTGGCCAAAGAAAACGGAGAAGAGGCGAGAGAGAATAGATTTAGGTCAAGAAAATGAGCCGATTGCAACATTGTTTTCAATGGTGTTTCTTTATATATCAACCGAAATCAACGGTTGTGATGTGTTAGGATGATGGACGGTTCAGATTAGAAGATAATAACTAGTTGGGCTTTGAATAGAATTTGGGCTGGATTTAAAATTTTGTTTGGGCTGGATATAATACTCATAAAATTATTCCAGAAAATATATTTTTCTTTAATATTTTTGTAAAAAATATTTTCCAAAATATCCATATATATAATAAGATTATATATTGATATATAATTATATTTTATGATAATATAAAAAGCCTTTATAAATCTCACTGAGAAAAAATATTAACTCAAAATTATTTTATTTTCCCGGTTAATCTAAGCTGTTTAAGATCTCATTAAATCCGATCAATAAATTTCTTTATTGACAAATATGAATTTACGAGACTTAACAACTTGATCGGGAAAATATCTTTTTTGTGAGATGGCTTAAATAAACCTCAGAAGGTAGATAATATACTTTTTTTTAGTGTCCATCTATTTTACTGATTCCAGCATTCCTAAATCCAGACGGAGTTTAGTGAATCTTTCGGAATTCAGTGGTTTTGTGAATATGTAAGCGAGATTAAACTCAGTATCTATGTGAGTCACTTTTACATCGCCTTTATTGACATGATCACATAAGAAGTGTGTCTCACATCTATATATTTAGATCTTGAATGTAATACGGGATTTTTGCTAAGATCAATAACACTCGTATTATCACATAAGATTGAGATCACATCAAACTTTATATTATAGTCAGCTAGTGTTTGCTTCATCCACAATATTTGAGCATAACATTTTGCAGCTACTATATATTCAGCTTCTGTTGTCGAGATGGATACGGAATTTTGTTTCTTTGAAAACCAAGAAACTAGGCATCCCCCGAGAAACTGACAAGTACCAATAGTACTTTTTCTGTCGACTAAATGCCCGACATAGTCTGAATCAGAAAAACATACTAAGTCAAATGGTATTCCTTTTGGATACCAAAGACCAACATCAGTGGTTCCCTTAAGATATCTCAATATCCTTTTTACCGCGGATAAATGAGATTCTCTTGGTGTTACTTGAAATCTAGCACACTTACAAACACTATATTGAATATCGGGACGACTTGTAGTGATATAGAGCAAGCTACCAATCATTCCCTAATATTTCTTTGTGTCTACAGGATTTCCTTTTGGATCTTCCGTTAATTTATCGGATGTAGTTAGAGATGGGTTTGGCATTATCCATTTCAATTTTTTTCAACATCTCTTTATAATATTTTAATTGAGAGATATGGATGCCTTCATCAGATTGCTTTATTTGCAATCCTAAAAAGAAGTTTAATTCTCCCATCATACTCATCTAGAATTCTTTACACATATTATCATAGAATTCTTTACATAGTGCATCATTTGTTGAACTAAATATGATGTCATCTACGTATATTTGTATGAGAAATATATCATCTTTTTCTTACCTCGTAAATAAGGTTTTATCGACCGTTCCTATCTTAAATTTATTTTCTAAAAGGAACTTGCTCAACCTTTCATACCAAGCTCTTAGAGCTTGTTTTAACCCATATAGGGATTTATATAATTTATAGACATAATCTGGATGGTTTGCATCTTCAAAATCGGGAGGTTGTTTTACAAATACTTCTTCTTCTAATACCCCGTTTAAGAATGCAGATTTCACATACATTTGGTATACTTTGATAATTTTATGACATGCATAAGCCAATAGCATTCGAATTGATTCAATTCTTGCTACTGGTGCATATGTTTCATCAAAGTCTATACCTTCCATATGGGAATATCCTTGTGCAACTAATCTTGATTTATTTCAAACTACCATTCCATTTTCATCTAATTTATTTTGAAATACCCATTTTGTACCAATTATAGAGGTATCACGAGGTTTTAGGACAAGTTCCCAAACTTTACTACGAGAAAATTGGAGTAATTCCTCTTGCATTGCAGAGATCCAATCCTCGTCTATTAAAGCCTCTTTCGCGGTCTTAAGTTCTATCTGAGATAGAAAAATAAGATGATTTACAACATTTTGAACTTGTGACCGCGTTTGAACTCCCTTCCTTAAGTCTCCAAAAACATTATCTAGTGGATGACTTTTTATAGTAGGAATTACTTTGGGAAATTCATCTTCCTTTTCATCTAATTCTAATGGATTTTTGTGAATGAGAGTCCCGAAATCCATATTTTCGAATTATCGAATAATATTTTCAATATCATCTTGTTCGACATTTTCTTGGTCAACAAGATATTTATATTTCGCGGGCGGTTTACTTTCATCAAATGCCACATTCATTGTTTCTTCCACCATGAGCGACTTTAGATTAAACACTCTATAAGCTTTACTATTATTCGAGTATCCAAGAAATATACCTTCGTCCGATTTCGGATCAAATTTTGTAAGGTATTCTTTTGAATTTAGTATGAAGCATTTGCTTTTGAATATTCAAAAGTAGCTTAACTTCGGAGTTTTGCCAAAATAGAGCTCGTAAGGAGTCTTTTGCTTTATAGGTCGTAGCAAAACCCGATTAAGAATATGGCAAGCCGTTGACATAGCTTTGGCCCAAAAATATTTAGGTCGATGATATTCATTTAGCATTGTGCTAGCCATTTCTTGGAGTTTTCTATTTTTCCGTTCAACTACTCCTTTTGATTGTGGAGTATATGGAGCGGAAAAATTATGTGTGATGCCATGTTCATCACAGAAGTTGGTAAAAGTGGAATTCTCAAATTCTTTACCATGATCAGTCCTTATATAGACTATGATTTTATTTTGTTGATTTTGAATCCTTTTACATAAAGAAGAGAAGGATTCAAAAGCATCACTTTTGGCTTTGAGAAATTCCGTCCATGTAAATCATGAATAATCATCTACGATTACCAACGTATATGAGCAACCTCCGAGACTTTGTATAGGAACCGGACCAATAAGACCCATATGTAATAGCTCGAGAGATCTTGAGGTAGATACCATGAATTTTGCTTTGTGAGAGGCTGAATTTATTTACCAATTTCGCAAGCTTCACAAGTATGATCTTTATGATAGTTTAGCTTAGGTATACCTCGTACATGGTCTTTAGTTGATATATTCTTTATCAACTTCATGTTGGCATGTCCTAATCTTTGATGCCATAGCCATGGATAATCATTTATAATGATTAGGCATACGCTCACTTGCTTGCTTATCTCGCATGTGAAGGGTTTTTAGCACATAAACGCAGTGAAAACGTAAATTTAATCTTAAAAAAAAACCGAAACCCTCCGCAGGATCCATGCGAAAAATAATATTTAATGCGTAGTTCAGTGTGTTTATCTTAAGAAGCTTTACGTTAATGGAAAGATGGAGGTCTTTAATAGCGATCCAAGAACGATGAACGGAGATCCTTAGCAGCTGCTCCTCAAGTGTGAAGCACTCCACCGGTATCCACCAAGAAAATGATGTAATGAAGGAGGAGGAGATGGAGAGAATTACGGTTTTGTAAATCTTTTTGGTTGAGGCAAAAATAGGGTTTATAATAGTATATTTATAGGCAAAATTTTCAGCTGAAAATTTTCCCATAAAATATTATTATTATTAACCCTTTATTATTCTCACTAATAATTAAAACACCTTTTAATTATTAATCCTTTTTCTAAACTCTTTAGAAATAATTCTCTCACTTGATTTAATTTCCAAAAATTAAATTCTTAATTAATAATATGAAGAACCTTTTCTTAATTAATTTATAATCAATTAAATCTCATTTAATCAATTATTAAATTTACCAATTAATTATTTATTTCATAAATAAATAATTATCAGCCATTATTAATTAATTCCTCCACCATTAAATCATTCTCTTTTATGGTGTGACCCTGTAGGTTCAATATTAAGCCGGTAGTAGAAATAAATAATAATAAAACTATTTTATCATTATTTATATAAATTCTCTAATTCATTAAATATGATTAATTAATTAATCATATTTATTCTACATCGTGAGGGATACTTCTCAGCATATCGCGACTATCCGGATAATACGAATTCACTGCTTAGAATACCAAGAACCTATTAAGTGAGTAGTTACCGTACAATTAATTCCTTCTACCCTGCAATGTCACGATTAAATATAAGGCATGGAACTTGTGTCAAGCCTATCTTATTTAATCACTTGCTTTCCCATTCACTATGCTTAGTTCTATTTAATGTAAATTAGAAACTCATTTCTAATTTTATTCACTCTGGCCAGAGATTCCTGAACTAACATAAGTGGATCAGTATTGAACATTCTCTTCCTACACTGGAAGGGGTAGATCCTTTATTGATCATACACTATCTTCGTGTACAAATTCCTATACCCAGTAGAGCCCTTATAATTGTCCCTTGAGACTAAGAACTAAACCAAAGCGTAGTTCAGTGTACACAAGATGACTATGATGATCTCAAGTCTAAGGATACTTGTACAACTATCACTATATGAACAACTGCTGACACGTGAGTGAACTCCATCAGTTGTTCAGCTGTGTGAGTAATGTTCAGTGAACTTATTCTATAATAAGCACCTACATACTAGCTATAGTGTCACCACACAAATGTCTATGAGAACAGACATCCTTCATAATGAAGCAAGCATAGTATGTACCGATCTTTGTAAATTATTAATTACCAGTTAGTAATCCTACGACCAGGAACTATTTAAGTTTAGAGTTATCATCTTTTAGGTCTCATTATTATGATCTCATCACAATCCATAAAAAGCTTTACTCTAAACTGTGGTATATCTTATTTAAACATTTAAATAGATAGAGTCCGCAATAAAAACAAAACAAGCCTTTTATTAATATCAATGAAATCAAAATATATTACATAAAAGTTATTCCTAAATCCTCATACATGATTGGACTTATTACATATCTCTTTCAATCTCCCACTTGTACTAAAGCCAATCACTCTGGTATCTAATACCCATATTGTCTTTATGACGATCAAAGTGACTCTGAGAAAGTGGCTTTGTGAGTGGGTCTGCTACGTTGTTATGTGTGTCAACTCTCTCGACGTTGACATCTCCTCTTTCAACAATCTGAAGTGCACCACCATTCAGAGTAAACACGTACCCTGACATGGATTTGTTATCACTTTCTGATTGAAAACTATAGTCAGTATAACCCTCTATTTTCAACTCAGATTCACCACCAAAAACAAGAAAAATGTCCTGAATCCTTCGCAAGTACTTAAGGATGTTTTTCACGGCTTTCCAGTGGTCTTCACCTGGATTGGACTAATATCTGCTCGTCACACTAATTGAATAAGCAACATCAGGCCTTGTACACAACATCACGTACATGATAGATCCTATTGCTGAAGCATAAGGAATCTTACTCATATGCTCTCTTTCCTCAGGTGTCTTAGGAGACATTTTTCGGAAAGGGACACTCCATGGCTCATCGGTATGAGACCTTTTTTGGAGTTTTCCATGCTAAATCTTTTAAGCACTTTCTGGATGTATATACCCTGGGTAAGACCTATCATTCTTCTAGATCTATCTCTATAGATCTTCATACCGAGAACGTAGGATGCTTCTCCCAAGTCCTTCATGGTGAAGTTCTTTGATAGCCATACTTTGACTGATTGTAGCATCGATATATCATTTCATATAAGAAGTATGTCATCCACATACAATACAAGAAATGTTACCGCGCTCTCACTAACCTTCTTGAAGACACATGGTTTATCTATATTTTTGATAAAACCAAACTCTTTGATTGTCTCATCAAAATGGATGTTCCATCTACGAGAAGCTTTCCTTAAACCATATATGGTTCACAGCAGCTTACACACTAGGTGTTCATTTCCCTTGGAAAGAAAACCCTTTGGCTATCTCATATACACTTCCTCCTCAAGTTCCCCATTGAGGAAGGCCGTTTTCACGTCCATTTGCCAAATCTCATAGTCGTAGTAAGCAGCATTCGCAAGCAAAATCCGAATTGATTTTAACAGGGCTACAGGCGAAAAAGTTTCATCAAAGTCAATCCCTTGCCTTTGTTTGAATCCTTTTGCCACGAGCCTGGCCTTATAGGTCTCCACCTGGCCATATGCTCCAATCTTTCTTTTGTATACCCACTTGCACCCAATAGGCTTAACACCTTCAGGTGCCTCAACCAGAGTCCATACTTGGTTGGTATACATAGATTCCATTTCGGATTTCATGGCACTATGCCATTTCTCTGAGTCAACACTACCCATAGCCTCATTATAGGTCACAGGGTTGTCATCATCAATGATTGACAACTCATTATCATTCTCAATGACAATGCCATAATACCTCTCAGGTTGGCGAGACACTCTCCCTATCCTACGAATGGGCTGTTCCACAGAAGGTTGTTCAGTCTGAACAGGTGTTTCCACTTGATCCGTAGTAGTTTGTGCTTCTTGAACTTCATCAAGTTCAATTTTGCTCCCACTGTTTCCTTCAAGGATAAACTCCTTTTCCAAGAACGTAGCATGTCTGGAGACAAACACCCGATGATCGGTGTAAAAGTAATACCCCAAAGTCTCTTTAGGATATCACACAAAATTACATTTTACGGATCGAGATTCCAGCTTATTATTAGTGTATACTGAAAATATTTATTTGAAGTATGTACATTTATTTCTGGCCAGTTTATTTGAGAATCATTTGAATGTTTACATGTTGTCTAATATTATATATTGTGAACAATCTAGTATCAAATGGGATACAGAATATTAGATTGTTAAATACGGTTATATAATATAATTAGGTTCACAACACAGGTGGTGTTGGACAATCCACTGGTATGGATGTAGTATTATTTAGATTAGTTTATATTGACTAATAAATAATACTAGTATACTTTGTGTATATTGAACAAGATCAAATTTAGAATTGTTCCCTTAATACTGATTAAGAAGGAGAACTAAGATTCTATGTTATTATTAATGCTTAGGTTCTTAATCCGGAAATAGTAATTGACACGTGTATATTATTTACATGCTTTGATTTACATATGAAGTAATTCTTTTGAATTATATCATTATATTTTGGGTGATGGAATTATATACATGGTGGATATTATTTATTGAAGGAATCCATGTCCTGATAATATTCGGGTTAATGATGTCCCCTTGAAAGCTCAAAAAGATTTAATTATGTGAAACCCTGTAGGTGGAATTTATTCTGGCATAATTAAATAAAGGTTGAGTGGATGATCAAGGATAAAAGATATTAATTAAATAAATTATCAGTAATTTATTTAATTAATGGACATATGATATTTTAAACATGGAGAATTTAATAAGCAAATAATATTGGAACCGAATTAATTAAATTACGGTATTAGGAAAGGTAGTGCAAATATTAATTCTTTAGTGGATTGAATTAATATTTAATTACATTAGGCTAGGCTCAAGATGTAATCAGAAGGCCCAACATAATTATCCATGGTCCCTATTGTAGCCTATATATATTCTTATTCTCTTCTTGCTTGGAATTGTGTGAAAACATATTGTAGCCACCAAGGAGCAAGAAGAGAGGATAACTTGAGAAGACGGAGGTCACACTTCGCTCAAGGGAATTTGGGAATACAATAGAAGAGCGTGGAATCAACCATTAACAAGGTAATCCTCTTTTCGAAATCTTTATCGTAAAACGTAGTAACACCCTAAGTCTGTGGTTCCCAACAATTGGTATCAAGAGCCTGGTAATGGGTTCTACGTTTTATGATATAATGTCCATGTCGTAATTATATATGAGTGTATATAGTGTTTTGCTTGTATTGGTTTTGATGCAGGTTGTTAATCCACTATTATGGCCATGTATATTTTAATTATGTGTTTGGATCCCACGTGGTTTAATCGTGGTTAATTTTTATTTTAGTTTCCACGTGGTTTAATCGTGGTTGTAATTTACACGAGGGTTGATCGTGTTAGAATAGATTTTACAATATTAGTTTTGTATTAGATCTATTTTTTTTGTAATTGTTCCGGGTATTTTGTAATAGTCATGTGCGATCGGAAATCAATTCCGGTAGTTTTTTGTTCCGCTGTGCGATTACAAGGGGCTGCTGGGGCCGCTGCGGCAGCTGGGACTGCTGGGGCTGCTGGAGGCGTCGGGACGCGCTTGGGACAGATTTTTTTTTAGAGCTGGATTTTTTTTCAAGGGCCATAATAGTGGAAAATTTATTTTAATTTTTTCCATTAAATTTTAATTATTGCTTTAATTTATTGATTATGTGTGTCGTTAATTATGTGTGTAATTCTTTTAAAATTGCATGTTTAACTTAATTAGGACGACATGGACATAAAATTTTTTTATTGCTTTAATTAAATGTTATATGTTGCTAAAATTATGTGTGTATCTTGAATGCATGATTAGACATAATTATAACAACATAGGGCCCCATTTAATTTTAAAATTCCTCAATTTTAATAATAAAAAATTCTAAGTGGGAGAGGGAATTAATATGAAATCCCATGGTCTCCATTATTGGTTGTAGGTAATTTAACATAAAGACGAATATAAATTATATATACGTCACCCATCGTGGCATGTAATTTATGGTGTCTAGAATGTTATAGAAATTACTAGAAAAACTTCTTAAATTAATTTTAAAAGGAATAAAATACGGTTTTTCTTTATTTCTGATTTGGGACGATTTTGTCAAAAACGAGTTCATCGAACTTGTAAGGCTGTGGGTTTTAAGCGAGACCGATGTGACTCCTCCACTACCTGGAAATCAAACCATTGATGAATATTGAATTGAAGTATTCTATTCAAGGAAAAATTACGAATATTGGAAGGTATACACACCACCCATCGTGGCGTACCAAGTTCCATAGATTTCAAATAATTTAAGATTTGATGATGGTATATACTTAGCTATGAAAAATAATATAGTCCACCCCAACATGGCATATTGTTTAGTAATAGGACCGAAGTAACATTTAAATAAAATTAGGTGGTATACATGTCACACATCGTGGCGTACCAGAAGCTTATGGTGTTTATATGTTAGTGCATTAAATTTTAATAATTGTTAGAGGAATCAATAGATCTTAATAATTAATGCACCCTTATTTATGTGATGTTTTTATGCATGATTCTCAGGATAAAATGGGTTTTAATCCACTATTCACCATACTTAAGGATAACAAACTTACCGGACCTAACTATATTGAATGGAAACGAAATTTGGACATTGTGTTGACTGCTGAGGAGTACAAGTTTTGCACTTATGAACCCAAGCCTGAACAGCCTGCTGCTGATGCTCCTGAAGATGAGAAAGAGTATTATAAATGGTGGATTAAGGCTGATGAGATGTCGCGATGTTACATTCTGGCAGCAATGTCGGGTGTTTTGCAACATCAGCATCAGTCTATGGCCACTACTTCGGATATGCTCTTTAATCTCAAGGAACTTTTTGGAGATCAGAATAGGGCTGCTAGGCAAGTAGCCATGAAGACTTTAATGAACACTCAGATGGCTGAAGGCACACCTGTAAGGGATCATGTTCTCAAGATGATGTCGCATCTGAATGAGATAGAGATCCTTGGTGCTGAACTTGACGGGGAAACCCAGATTGACATTATCCTTATGAGCTTGTCCAAGAGTTTTGAGCAGTTTCGCTTGAATTACAACATGAACAAGAGGCAGTATAGTCTCGCGGAACTGCTGACAGAACTTCAGGCAGCTGAAGGATTATTTCGGCAGAGTGTTCAAGTGAATGTGGCTGAGAAAGGTTCTTCCTCTAAGCCGAAAGGTATTAAGAAGAAGAAAAAGGCTCAGACACAGAAAGCTGTGAAGGCAGTGGGAGTTCAGGGTGGTGTGAAAAAGCCTAAGGGAAAGTGCTTCAGATGCAAACAGTCAGGTCACTGGAAACATGATTGTCCTCTTCCTAAGAAGACAAGCAATACTGGTATGTCTCTTTCTCTAGTTACAGAAACATTTATAGCGGCTATATCTACGAGCACTTGGTGTGTAGATACATGAGCCACTGATCATGTTTGTAATTCTATGTAGGGGTTCCAACTATCCAGAATGCTTAGAGATGGTGAGATATACGTGTTCATGGGAGATGCTACGAAAGTAGCAGTAGTTGCAGTAGGAGTTATTCATTTATCTTTTGGTTCTGATAGGATTTTGGTTTTGAACAATTGTCTTTATGTACCTTCTTTTAGAAGGAATTTAATTTCGGTTTCTAAACTTACTTTGGATGGTTATAATGTTTGTTTGGATCGTAATGTTTCTATTATGATGAATAAATGAATTATATGTTCTGGTACATTGCAAGACAATTTGTATATAATTAATCCTAGTCAACCTGCACTGCAACTGCAATTTAGGGAATTGAACAACACATCTTCTAACTCTACTAAAAAAAAGGAACCTTCTAGTTTGAACCAAACATATCTTTGGCACTTGAGATTAGGTCATATTAACTTGAGGAAGATTCAAAGACTGGTAGTAGACGGGCCTTTAAGCTCATTGGCAGTGGAGCCATTTCCAGTTTGTGAATCCTGCTTGGAAGGTAAAATGACTAATAGGCCTTTCAAGGCAAAAGGGAATAGAGCCAAACAACTGTTAGAATTGGTTCACTCTGATTTATGTGGACCCATAAATATCCAAGCAAGAGGTGGTTATGAATATTTCGTCACTTTCATTGATGATAATTCTAGATATGGGTACGTTTATTTGTTGCACCGTAAGTCTGAGTGCTTTGATAAGTTCAAAGAGTACAAAGCTAAAACGGAGAAGCGACTTAATAAAAGTATCAAGTCACTGATCAGATCGTGGTGGCGAATACTTGCTTGGAGAATTTAGGGAATATTTATCAGAAAATGGGATAGAATCCCAGTTAACTGCACCAGGCACACCCCAGCAGAACGGTGTAGCAGAGAGAAGGAACCAGACTCTTTTAGAGAGTGTTAGATCGATGATGAGTTATTCGGATTTACCCAAGTCGTTTTGGGGACATGCCTTAGAGACAGCAGCTTATCTTCTGAACTTAGTACCTTCTAAGTCGGTTCCTAAAACCCCCTTAGAATTGTGGACCGGGGATAAACCGAGTCTAAGACATATTCGAATATGGGGTTGTCCAGCACATGTGCTGAACAAGAACGCGACTAAGTTAGAATCTCGTACAGAAGTAAGGTTGTTTGTAGGCTACCCCATGGGAATGAAAGGATATTTATTTTATAGTCCGAAGAATCGGGATGTCATTGTTAGCACCAATGCAAGATTCTTAGAGGAGGAATATATAATGAATCACAAACCCATGAGTAGTGTCGTTTTAGAGGAACTAGTGGGTGGGACAAATAATACCCATGAAGCTGTAGTACAAGTAGAACAACCACAACATAATGTACAACCTGTCACTAATACCGCACCAGTGCCTCGTCGTAGTGGGAGGGTTGTTCAACAGCCTGATAGATTCATGTTTTTGGGAGAGTCTTCAGACTTGGTCTCTGGTGAACATGATGATGATCCCCGTACATATGAAGAGGCATCACAAGACAAAGATGCAGATCTTTGGCAAAAGGCGATGTAATCTGAGATAGAATCAATGTATTCAAATCAGGTCTGGGAGCTCGTGGAACCACCCAAAGGTATAAAACCTATTGGATGTAAGTGGATCTACAAGAAAAAGAGGGGATTAGATAAAAAGGTGAAAACCTGGAAAGCAAGACTTGTTGCGAAAGGGTATACTCAGAAAGAAGGTATCGATTATGAGGAAACCTTTTCACCGGTAGTCATGCTTAAGTCAATCCGTATTCTTTTATCTATAGCAGCTCATCTCGATTATGAGATTTGGCAAATGGATGTCAAGACAGCTTTTCTTAATGGAAGTCTTGAAGAAACCATCTATATGCAGCAACCAAAAGGATTCATTAAGGAAGGCCAAGAGCATCTGGTATGTAAGCTTAAGAGGTCTATTTATGGACTTAAACAAGCTTCTAGAGACTGGAATATTCGTTTTGACCAGGCAGTCCAGTCATATGGATTTGATCAAAGTCCAAGCGAATCGTGCGTGTATAAGAGAAGTGAAGGTAATGCAGTGGTTTTTCTAGTACTATATGTAGATGATATTTTACTCATTGGAAACAATGTTGAGATGTTGTCATCAGTAAAGGCATGGTTGTTCAAAAAATTTGACATGAAGGACTTAGGTGAAGCGGCATACATCCTTGGGTTCAAAGTTATAAGGGATCGCAAGAAAAGGATGTTGGATTTATCTCAAGAGCCCTACATTGATGAAGTATTAGCTCGTTTTAACATGCAGAACTCCAAGAAAGGTTTTCTACCTTTTAAGCATGGAGTTGCTCTATCTAAGAAGCAGTGTCCTTCGACACCTAAGGATATAGAGAGCATGAAAGCAGTTCCTTATGCTTCAGCATGTGGAAGCTTAATGTATGCTATGTTATGTACGAGGCCTGACATCTGCTTTGCTATAGGCATGGTTAGTAGATATCAGTCGAACCCAGGTCAGGAATATTGGAGTGCAGTAAAAACTATACTCAAGTACCTGAGAAGGACTAAGGAGTATATGTTAATTTGCAAGGCCTCAGATCTATTTCCTTTGAGATATACTGATTCAGATTTCCAATCAGATAGGGATAAGAGGAAATTAACCTCGGGATATGTTTTTACTTTGGGAGGTGGAGCCGTTATATGGAGGAGTGTAAAGCAGAAATGCATTGCAGACTCCACCATGGAGGCCGAGTACGTGGCGGCCTCTGAGGCTGCCAAGGAGGCTGTATGGTTCAGGAACTTCCTTTTGGACTTAGATGTGGTACCTAATTTGCCTAGGAGCTTGACGGTGTATTGTGATAACACTGGTGCTGTGGCAAATTCAAAGGAACCGCGAGACCACAAAGCAGCTAAACATATTGAACGTAAGTATCATCTCATACGAGGAATCGTAAAGCGAGGGGATATAGTTGTGGCTCACATATCATCAGAAGACAACCGAGCAGATCCTTTCACAAAGAGCTTGCCAACCAAGGTTTTTGACAAGCATGTGGAAGCGATAGGAGTCAGATGGATGGACACATAGATTTTATGTAATAGTTGATTAAATAAACACTGATGTACACATAGAATATTTTGAGTATAAGTGGGAGATTGTTAGTGTATACTGAAAATATTTATTTGAAGTATGTACATTTATTTCTGGCCAGTTTATTTGAGAATCATTTGAATGTTTACATGTTGTCTAATATTATATATTGTGAACAATCTAGTATCAAATGGGATACAGAATATTAGATTGTTAAATACGGTTATATAATATAATAAGGTTCACATCACAGGTGGTGTTGGACAATCCACTGGTATGGCTGTAGTATTATTTAGATTAGTTTATATTGACTAATAAATAATACTAGTATACTTTGTGTATATTGAACAGGATCAAATTTAGAATTGTTCCCTTAATACTGATTAAGAAGGAGAACTAAGATTCTATGTTATTATTAATGCTTAGGTTCTTAATCCGGAAATAGTAATTGACACGTGTATATTATTTACATGCTTTGATTTATATATGAAATAATTCTTTTGAATTATATCATTATATTTTGGGTGATGGAATTATATACATGGTGGATATTATTTATTGAAGGAATCCATGTCCTGATAATATTCGGGTTAATGATGTCCCCTTGAAAGCTCAAAAAGATTTAATTATGTGAAACCCTGCAGGTGGAATTTATTCTGGCATAATTAAATAAAGGTTGAGTGGATGATCAAGGATAAAAGATATTAATTAAATAAATTATCAGTAATTTATTTAATTAATGGACATATGATAATTTAAACATGGGGAATTTAATAAGCAAATAATATTGGAACCGAATTAATTAAATTACGGTATTAGGAAAGGTAGTGCAAATATTAATTCTTTAGTGGATTGAATTAATATTTAATTACATTGGGCTAGGCTCAAGATGTAATTAGAAGGTCCAACCTAATTATCCATGGTCCCTATTGTAGCCTATATATATTCTTATTCTCTTCTTGCTTGGAATTGTGTGAAAACATATTGTAGCCACCAAGGAGCAAGAAGAGAGGATAACTTGAGAAGACGGAGGCCACACTTCGCTCAAGGGAATTTGGGAATACAATAGAAGAGCGTGGAATCAACCATTAACAAGGTAATCCTCTTTTCGTAATCTTTATCGTAAAACGTAGTAACACCCTAAGTCCGTGGTTCCCAACACTTATCTGGGTCAACTTTCTTGACATAAGCTGGACATCCCCAAATCTTAACGTGTTTAAGACTCGGTTTCCTTTCTTTCCATATCTCATATGGTGTTTTAGGAACAGATTTGGAAGGCATCTTATTCAGTAAATATGCTGAGGTTTCCAATGCATAAACCCATAGGAATACTGGAAGATTCGCATAGCTCATCATGGACCGAACCATGTCTAACAAAGTTCGATTTCTCCTTTCAGATACCCCATTTAACTGTGGAGTATATGGAGGAGTCCATTGGGAGACTATACCATTTTCTTTGAGATAATCTAGAAACTCTCCATTCAAGTATTCACCACCTCGATCTGATCGAAGAGTTATAATACTGTGTTTGGTTTGTTTCTCCACTTCATGTTTATATTCTTTGAACTTTTCAAAGGCTTCAGACTTGTGTTTCATCAAATACACATATCCGAATCTAGATTTATCATCTATGAAAGTAATGAAGTACGAATATCCACCCATGGCTTGCGTAGACATTGGTCCACATACATCCGTGTGTACCAATCCTAGCAAATCTGCATCCCTCTCTCCATGTCCACTAAATGGAGATTTGGTCATTTTACCCAATAGACAAGACTCGCATGTAGGATATGATTCAAAATCAAAGGGGTCAAGTAACCCTTCCTTATGCAATGTCCGCAGTCTATTTTCACTAATATGACCTAGCCTACAGTGCCATAAATAGGTCAAATTTTCATCATCTCGTTTTCTTTTATTAGTTTGTTCAATCTGAAGTAAATCATGCTCTACGTCACATACATACAGACCATTATTTAAAATGCCACGTCCAAAAAGAATATTATCTCTAAGGATAGAACATTCATTATTCTTAATAATAAATGAAAAACCATCCACATCCAATATAGGAATAGAAACAATATTCCTCACAATAGAGGGAACGTAATAACAATTATATAAAATAATAGTCTTGCCCGTAGGCATATGTAAACTAAATGATCCTACATATATGGCCGCAACCCTTGCTCCATTGCCCATACGTAGAATCACCTCATCTTTTTCAAGAGTCCTACTTCCCTTTAGTCCTTGCAACGAATTGAAAATACGAGAATCACAGGCAGTATCTAATACCCAAGTAGAAATTTGACCTAGTGACATATTAACTTCGATCATGAACATGCTTGAATCAGAAGCGGTAGTCTTACGACCCTTCTTCTTCTTCAATTCTGCAAGGTAAACCTTGTAGTTCCTCTTCCAGTGCCCCAACTTGTTACAGTGAAAACAAATAGCAAAATTAGGACCAGTCAACTTGTGAGCATCTAGTATGCTCCGGAGTGATAGTGCAGAAGACATGACAAATATAGTAAATCTGTAAATGATAAACACATAACAACACTTAGCAAATATTCAATTTCATTTCAAAACACTATATGAATCGGGTCTTTATTCATAAGTGTCTCCCACTAGTTTATCTAATTTTTTCAACCCCTAAGTGAAAATTAAGCATTCATAATACTAGTGGGAATAGGGATCCTACATTCCATCACACAACCTCGGCTGTGGCATGAAACGTCATGTGATGTTCAATAGGCAGACAACTCTTGTCAATTACATCTTATGTTATTCCCTAATATAAGTTTAGCCTCTTGAATAATTGAGTCACGGCTGTGGCACGACAAAATTAATATTCTAAGTCAAGTCTAACCCAACATTTCGTACAATTGAATCAGTCTCGAACGGCCCACGGCTTTAGCACGTACCGACCTTTAGATTCTAATTTAATGTACACATCTCTATGTAATAGACAGGTATTTCTTATTTCGAAATCAAAGCCCTCGGCTGTAGCACGAAACGACAATGATTTAAAAATAAGAACCACTTTCTACCATGTTGGAAGGCTATGACTGACACAAGCCCGTTGTGTCATTGGCCAATTACTACTTGATATTATGTAATTTTAGAGGGATTATATTACATTACAATCATAATCATATTATAAAGAGATTCTTCCTTTTAAATTAAATATTTCAAATCAATAATCGATAATCAGATGATTCCCAGATCGGGTGGAGCATTGTCAAGAGGCGTCACTTAATAACCCTTTTTACAAATAGAAATCTGTTGTTGACAGAATCATCCTTTCTCTCAATATTGAAAATTCATATTCAATTACGTGTTTCATAAACACAGGAATCTCATGATCATATTCATAATATTTATTGTTAAGGTAAGAAATGATTCATATTCTAGATTTTCTAGAGCACGCCTTATATTGATTTAAGTTTACCTAAATCTATCATCACATGGTAAACATAGGCATATATCTCATATATAAAATTAAATAAACAAGTAAATATAAAGTGCAATAAAGCAAATGTGTTTGGTTATGGCCCCATCCTATGTGATCTTTATCAAGCTCATGATAAAGATCAAGGTCAATCTTATATGGTGATGGAAATAAATACAACTACTTATTACATAAGTCTTCTTCTTTGTTTAAACTTCTTATATGCATCGTCTTCTTCTTTGTATCACCTCTATTGGATAGCCTTCTTGAGTCTTCAATTACATTACATGATTGAAAGTAAAACTAATCTAATGAACTTACAAGAATAACTCGAGTTACATTCGAGATTTATGATTACAAAGATTGACGACATGCAAGTCATATTTAAAACCAAAACCAAAACCATTACACTAAGGTCGAAAGGCCATAACCATCCATCATTTAAAGCATGTTAAAACACATAATCTGATCTTAACATATCATATTATCCATGATCTAATCATAAAAAGAAAATATGACAAAAATCAGAAAAATCAGAATCAAATCAGAAAAACAAGAATCACTGTTTAAGGGAAGTAAACGACGTCAAACGCCTTACAGATGAGTCGTTGATAGATTTAGCTATCAGGTTTGTTCAGACGCTCGTTTACCGATGGAATAGGGTATTAGTTTGCGTAAATCGGATACCAGACCCAGATTTCAGCAAATCTGCAGCAGCCAATTCAGAATCCGTATCTAATATGATTCTCAAAATTAGAACAAACATAAATCATGTATATATCAGTATATATACAGATTACATAATCATCTTATGATTATACAACTCACATGAATATCATATATTCAAAACCATACATATATAAGCATATTATATCAACATCAAATCATGGCGAATCACGTACATGCTCATATATCGAAAACAGTTAAACACATAAACGAATTAAAAACTTTTCGCAAGTAGCTCTGATGCCATTGAAGGGTTTTTAGCACATAAACGCAGCGAAAACGTAAATTTAATCTTAAAAAAATGAAACCCTTTGCAGGATCCATGCGAAAAATAATATTTAATTCGTAGTTCAATGTGTTTACCTTAAGAAGCTTTACGTTAATGGAAAGATGGAGGTATTTAATAGCGATCCAAGAACGATGAACGGAGATCCTTAGCAGCTGCTCCTCAAGTGTGAAGCACTCCACTGGTATCCACCAAGAAAACGATGTAATGAAGGAGGAGATGGAGAGAATTAGGGTTTTGTAAATCTTTTTGGTTGAGGCAAAAATAGGGTTAATAATAGTATATTTATAGGCAAAATTTTCAGCTGAAAATTTTCCCATAAAATATTATTATTATTAACCCTTTATTATTCTCACTAATAATTAAAACACCTTTTAATTATTAATCCTTTTTTTAAACTCTTTAGAAATAATTCTCTCACTTGATTTAATTTCCAAAAATTAAATTCTTAATTAATCATATTAAGAACCTTTTCTTAATTAATTTATAATCAATTAAATCTCATTTAATCAATTATTAAATTTACCAATTAATTATTTATTTCATAAATAAATAATTATCAGCCATTATTAATTAATTCCTCCACCATTAAATCATTCTCTTTTATGGTGTAACCCTGTAGGTTCAATATTAAGCCGGTAGTAGAAATAAATAATAATAAAACTATTTTATCATTATTTATATAAATTCTCTAATTCATTAAATATGATTAATTAATTAATCATATTTATTCTACATCGTGAGGGATACTTCTTAGCATATCGCGACTATCCGGATAATACGAATTCACTGCTTAGAATACCAAGAACCTATTTAGTGAGTAGTTACCGTACAATTAATTCCTTCTACCCTGCAATGTCACGATTAAATACAAGGCATGGAACTTGTGTCAAGCCTATCTTATTTAATCATTTGCTTTCCCATTCACTATGCTTAGTTCTATTTAATGTAAATTAGAAACTCCTTTCTAATTTCATTCACTCTGGCCAGAGATTCCTGAACTAACATAAGTGGACCAGCATTGAACATTCTCTTCCTACACTGGAAGGGGTAGATCCTTTATTGATCATACACTATCTTCGTGTACAAATTCCTATACCCAGTAGAGCCCTTATAATTGTCCCTTGAGACTAAGAACTAAACCAAAGCGTAGTTCAGTGTACACAAGATGACTATGATGATCTCAAGTCTAAGGATACTTGTACAACTATCACTATATGAACAACTGCTGACACGTGAGTGAACACCATCAGTTGTTCAGCTGTGTGAGTTATGTTCAGTGAACTTCTCCTATAATAAGCACCTACATACTAGCTATAGTGTCACCACACAAATGTCTATGAGAACAGACATCCTTCATAATGAAGCAAGCATAGTATGTACCGATCTTTGTGAATTATTAATTACCAGTTAATAATCCTACGACTAGGAACTATTTAAGTTTAGAGTTATCATCTTTTAGGTCTCATTATTATGATCTCATCACAATCCATAAAAAGCTTTACTCTAAACTGTGGTATATCTTATTTAAACATTTAAATAGATAGAGCCCGCAATAAAAACAAAACAAGCCTTTTATTAATATCAATGAAATCAAAACAGATTACATAAAAGTTATTCCTAAATCTTCATACATGATTGGACTTAGGACATATCTCTTTCAACATGTATAGACATTCTTATTTCGAGGACAAGTGAGGACCAACTTTCCGAATTTATCCAGAATCGAACAATGAGTAGTGTAGAAATTACCTTGTATTCATTGTCACATAGTTGACTAATGGAGAGAAGATTGTACTTTAATCCGGTGAATAATTGAACGTCAGAAATTTTAACTTTATCATTCCCGATATCTCCAATGCCGACAATGTTTCCTTTGCTATTATCTCCAAATGTTATGTTCCCGCGGTGACCCTTTTAATGTTATTCAAGAGTGACTTGTTTCCGGTCATATATCTTGGACACCCACTATCAATATACCGTATGTCTTGTTTCACGGCAAGACAAACCTATAAAACTGATTAATTAAATTTATAGGTACCCCTTTGTCTTGAGGGTCCTCGGGTTAGTACATCATACATAACATTTGATTTTTCATGAAACATTCTAGGCATAGTATACTTATCATTAGGCATATAAAAATTTCTAGATACATAATGCCTAGTTTGAGGTTGATAATACCTAGAGCTATCATGAAATCTGGGAGGATCATGATAAACAATATGTCTATTATTAGTATGGTAATTTGCATACATATTCCTATTGAGAGGTTATTTTCTTCTAGATGTATTCCCATTGACATGATATTTTATGTTCCTATCTTGAAATATGGGAGATTGATGAGAACTTTTTTACCTTTGATCTTTATATTCACTATTCTTATAAGGCATTCATTTATCATCTTTCTTGTATGATTCCTTGAGAATCCATACATAGTTCCCCTTAATTTCACCATTCTTGAATTTGCAATATTGAATGGTATGTCCCATTTTATTGCAATAAGAACATTTATAAGATGGTGATTCGGGTGAAGTCTTTATTGGTGATATAAATCTCCGAGTATTTCCTTTAGGAGGAGAATTCTTATTATATCCCAAACCTTCATGATTATATGAGGTTTTTGTATGCACTATTTGATCCAACATCGTATTGCCTTTTATAAATCTTTGAATGACTTCTTCAAGATTTTCATTTTCTTTCTTTAAGGCATCAATCTTGTTGTTAAGGATTCTTTCTTGATCCATAACTTGAGCTATGAGTTTATGATTTTATTCTTTTAACCTTAGAGCTTCACTTTTAAGCTCTTTGGTTTCTAATAGCTCATTTTCTTTATCAAGATTGTCTTTATAAGATGTTTCTTTATCTTGAACAATATATTCTTTTAGAATCTTTAAGTTCAATAGATCAACGTGAAGTTTATAAATATTATCATTCAATTGTATCTTTTCACGTTCCATCTCTTCGTCTTTGAGAATTAATGATATATTCTTTGTCTCAAGATTGAGTATATTTTCTTGAAGTTTATTTACCTCAATCTTGATGAGATGGTTTTGACCTTTTAGAAATGTAATCTCATTCTCATCTTGGACTTTTGAGTCCATCATCCGAGTATATTCTTTATTTTAAGTATGATGAATTTCCTCAATTCTCATCTTCTCCGACCATAGCAAGTGAAACCTTTGTTCAACATCTTTATACTTATTTTTATAACTTACTACGAGTTCAATTAAATCATGCTTATTCATATCTAAGAGGGATAAGTTAGATTCATCTAATAAAGATTTAATTGAGACATAGTTAGATTTTACCTCTTGATTTGAAGAGGAGATTTCCGTTGAGGTAGTTTCATCTCCGAGAGCCATTAAGCATAGATTGACCACTTCTTCACTAGCTTCAGGAGCTTCTTCATCTTCACTTAGATCCCAACCATTTTCGGCCACGATACTTCATTCCTTTGAGAGTTTAGGACATTCTCTTTTATAATGATTGGATTGTTTACACTCAAAACACACATCTTGTGTTTCCTCCGGAGATGGACCTTTAGGTTTTGGAGGAATGTAAACATGATAGGGATAAATAAATTATGATAGTATAATTTATTACTGCAAGGTGTGGGCTGCTAGGCCCAATAAAAAGATATATGATACTCAGACCAGAAAGGTTAAACCTGATGGACCAGATCAGGCCTGATGGAATAAAGAAGGCCCAAAAGCCCTGATTATTAATTAATTTCGTAATTAATTAATAAGGGAAAAATCAGCTATTGAGAAGAGTCCCGATAAGGATATAAATCCTTATAGTTTAGCCTCAAGGCCACCTAAAAGGATAAGGAATCAGTTTCCTACTATCTAGGACTCCAAAGTCCATTCTAATTATGAGACTTGCCCACCAAGTCTCCTATACCAAGTCCAATTCAAGGACTCCCAACATCTATATAAGGGGCCTCACCCCATAAATCAGAACTACGTTTTTGGCTTGATTCTCTAATTCACAGAGATACGTAGGCATCTCGTAAAGGCAGAATTAAGCTACGATACACGAGAGCAGCCATTAAAGGCCTTGAGCTCCCGAATCTTAGTAATAAATACAGCAAATAATAACCTTAGTTTTTTATACATAACATTTGGCGCCGTCTGTGGGGAACGAACAACAACCATGGCAAGAACACGGAGAACAACTAGCGCTCTAGAGGAGGGAACACCATCAGGGACAACTCAGGTGATTTCATCAACCGTGGAGATTCCTCCCCACTCAACTTATGCATCTACTCAAGCGGAAACCCAGATAGGGGCAACTCAATCTCAGCCACAAGGGACGACTCCCCCGACTATTCAAGGTACGAATCCTCAAGTTCAACAAGTACATATACCTGTGAATTCTCGACCCGTCGGGTATGAATATTCAACTACTGTTACCACTAACCCCCCTTATGGGATGCCCCTTTACCCCGAGGTTGGAGGAAGTGGATATGCTGGGCGAAGTGAAGCACGAGGGCAATCGCCCCCTTATATACGAGGTTTGGCTCCTATCCCCGAGGATCGGGAATTTTCTGGTCCTTACACTGAGAGAGATTCCGAATCTTTGGATGATGAAGTGGCCCCAAGAAGGAGACGTCCAGGCAAGGAGCCGATGGCCGATGGAAGGCAACGCCCTTGAAGCACCCAAGGGGCGAATCCCCAGGAAGTGCAGGAAAGGATAAGGGCTCATGAGGCTGAGATCCAAAGGCTGAGGCGTGACTTGGAAGCTCACCAGGCCACCAGACCCCAGATGCCTCCTAGGGGGAGAAATCCTCCTCCTGTCATAGACCTGGATGGTCCGATACGAAGAAGGGCTGCTGTCCCAAGAACTGATCCCAGCAATCTCCTTCCCCTTGGAGATCCTGATGATCCAACTCCACCCTTCACAGAAGAGATAATGAATGCCCATATCTCAAGGAAATTCAAGATGCCCACTATCAAAGCCTATGATGGCACGGGAGACCCCGCTAATCATGTTAGGACATTCTCTAATGCACTGCTGCTGCAACCCGTGAATGATGCTATAAAGTGTCGGGCCTTCCCTCAAACCCTGTCGGGTATGGCTCAAAGATGGTACAGTCGCCTGCCCCCAAATTCTATTGGATCGTTCAGAGAATTAAGTCAGGCTTTTATTAAGCAATTCATCAGTGGAAGAGTCCATGAGAAAAGTTCAGCATCTCTTATGAGTCTTGTGCAGGGAGCTAAGGAATCCTTGAGAGATTACCTGAATCGTTTCACAAAGGAGGCTTTAAAAGTCCCGGACCTTGATGATAAGGTAGCCATGATAGCTCTGCAACAAGGAACTAGGGATGAGTTTTTTAAGATGTCCTTGGCCAAACGTCCCCCTGAAAGCATGTTGCAGCTCCAAGAGAGGGCAGGGAAGTATATCAAGGTTGAAGAAAGTATGAGAAAGACCGTAGTAAGTAATGAGCCCACTGGAGGCAAGAAGCGGAAAACTGATTTAGAATATATTGCAAAAGACAAATATCCTAGGACCGAATAAAACCCTGATTCAACCCCCAAGAGGGGAGGACCTGGGCAAAAGTTCACTGAATACGCTAAGCTGAATGCTCCTAGAAGTCAGATTTTGATGGAGATTGAGAAAGACAGAGATATTCGCTGGCCTAAGCCCTTGAAGGCTGATCCCGCCAAGCTAGATAAGGGCAAGTATTGCAGGTTTCACAAAGATGTTGGCCATGACACCGATGAGTGTAGGCAATTGAAAGATGAAATTGAGTTTTTGATTCGAAAAGGAAGATTGAACAAGTATACTGGAGATGGAGGGGACAGAAATAATAATGGAAGGAAGAACTTTGAAGATCGTAGGAGGGACCAAGACGATCAGGGGCGGAATCCCCAACCTAGAGGGCCGGTTATAAATGCAATTTTTGGAGGACCGCGACGCCCTCGAGGGCCTGTGATAAACACGATCTTTGGAGGTCCAACTGCTGCTGGATTGTCTAAAAATTCCAGGATGGCATATACTAGGGAGGTTATGCATATTGTTGGAGAAGCCCCGAAGAGGGCCAGGACAGAAGTAACATTGGCTTTTGATGATTCCGACCTAGAAGGTGTGAAGTTTCCCCATGATGACCAGCTGGTCATAACACCGATAATAGGAAATAGCCCGGTTAAGAGGGTCCTTGTGGATAATGGTGCTTCTGTGGATATCTTGCTCCACGACACCTTTCTAAGAATGGGGTATAACGACTCCCAGTTGACACTAACCGACATGCCGATATATGGATTTGCTGGAGTAGAATGTCTTGTGGAAGGGATAATCAAATTACCGACCACCATAGGTACGGAACCAAGGCAAGCAACGCAGATGCTGGATTTCGTGGTGGTAAAGGCTAGTTCAACTTATAATGCTATCATGGGGAGAACAGGGATACATGCCTTCAAGGCAGTCCCCTCTTCCTATCATTCAGTCATGAAGTTTCCCACCCGAAACGGGATTGGAGAAGAGAGAGGAGATCAAAAAATGGCTAGAAGCTGTTATGTTGCCTCTTTGAGGGCAGATGGAGTCGGGGGGCAGGTTCTTCCTATTGAAGATATGGATGTTCGAGAAAATGAAGAGAATAGAGGAAGGCCAGCAGAAGAATTGGTTTCGGTTCCTTTAGACCCCGAGAATCCTGAGAGGATGACTTTCATTGGAGCCACATTAGAGGAGCCCCTTAGAAGGAAGTTAGTGAAATTTTTGCAAGAAAATAGTGATGTGTTTGCATGGTCAGCAGCTGATATGTCAGGCATAGACCCGGAGTTAATTACTCACAAGCTAAACGTGGATCCAAGCCGGAAGACAGTGAAACAAAAGAAAAGAAATTTTGCCCCAGAAAGACAAGAGGCTATAAAACAGGAAGTAGAAAAGCTCTTAGAGGCTGGTTTCATTGAGGAGATTCAATTTCCGGAGTGGTTAGCAAACCCTGTAATGGTGAAGAAGGCTAATGGAAAGTGGAGGATGTGTATAGACTTCACTGATCTGAATGATGCATGCCCCAAAGACTGTTTTCCGCTGCCTAGAATTGATACTTTAATTGATGCCACTGCTGGACATGAGATGCTAAGTTTCATGGATGGATTTAGCAGATATAACCAGATCAAAATGCATAAGGATGACATTCCGAAGGTATCATTTATCACTGACTTTGGTATTTATTGTTATCTTGTTATGGCGTTTGGTCTCAAGAATGCAGGAGCCACCTATCAAAGGTTGGTGAATAGAATTTTTAAGGATCTTATTGGTAAGACTATGGAAGTCTATATTGATGACATGTTAGTCAAGAGTCTAGTAAAGACTGATTATATAGCCCATTTAAGGGAAGCTTTTGAGGTCCTGAGGTACCACAAGATGATGTTGAATCCTACGAAGTGTGCTTTCGGAGTAGGATCTGGAAAATTCTTGGGATTGATGGTCTTAAAAAGAGGAATTGAGGCTAACCCCGATAAAATAAAGGCGATCCTGGACATGGAATCACCAAAAACTATCAAGGATGTTCAGAAGCTCACAGGAAGGGTTGCTGCGCTAGGACGATTCATCTCCAAGTCAGGAGACAAGTGCTTGTCATTCTTCAAGTCACTAAAGAACATTAAAGACTTTGTATGGAGTGAGGAAAATCAGAAGGCATTTGAAGAGTTAAAGAAGTATATGGGCCAGGCCCCGTTGTTGGCCAAGCCAGTTCTGAGTGAAGTTTTATTCTTGTACTTGGCTGTTTCAGAGAGCGCCTTGAGCGCGGTGTTGGTTAAGGAGGAACTGAAAGTCCAGAAACCCGTATACTATGTCAGCAAAATCTTGCATGGTGCTGAGTTGAATTATTCAACTATTGAGAAATTCGCTTCAGCCTTGGTAATGGCTTCAAGAAAGCTGCGTCCTTATTTTCAAGCTCACCAGATTGAAGTGCTAACAAATCAGCCACTGAGAAATATCATTCACAGTCCCAAGGCAAGTGGGAGACTGATTAAGTGGGAAATAGAGTTGGGAGAGTTCGATCTCAAGTATAAGCCACGTACGGCTATAAAAGCCCAGGCACTAGCTGACTTCGTGGTGGAATGTACCATACCCAACCAAGAAGTCGGGGGGCAGGAAGATACCATACCTCAAGACAAGGGAGTCGACAATAGGGACAGAGAAAAGGATGATAAGGAGAAAGAATATTGGGTTCTCTATTTTGATGGAGCATCAAAAACAAATTCCAGTGGAGCAGGGTTGGTTTTGCAAAGCCCTGATGGATTCTTAATTGAGTATGCTATGAAGCGAGACTTCCCAACCACAAACAATGAGGCAGAGTATGAAGCCCTGATTGCTGGCCTTGGTCTAGCTGGGACACTTAGAGTCAAAAACTTAAAGGTCCGGGGAGACTCGAAGCTGATCATATCCCAGGTAAAGGGAGAATTTGAGGCAAGGGATGATACGATGACTAAGTATGTCCGCCTAGTAAGGGCTGTGATGACCCAATTTAATGAATGTCATGTTGAGCACATTCCAAGGGAAGAAAATGCTAAAGCAGATGCGCTATCAAAGTTTGCTTCATCTGAGATTGAAGAAAGTTCAGGAAGTGTGTACTTCCGTGTTTTGAAGACACGAAGCATAGATGTTAAGCTTGTGGCTCCCATAGGCTTGGGGACGTCATGGATTGATCCCATCAAGGCTCACAGTCAGACCGGTTGGTTGCCAAGCGATGCAACTGAGGCACGGAAGCTAACTATTCGAGCACTAAGGTACTCCTTGATGTAGATGGAATTTTGTATAAGAGATCTTTCGTGGTTCCTTACTTGAGGTGTCTCAGGCCCGATGAGGCACGCTTGGCTCTTGAGGAAGTGCATGAAGGTATTTGTGGGAAACACTTGGGGGGCAGGGCCTTGGCTCATAAGATAACCCGTTTAGGCTTCTATTGGCCAGAAATGATGGCTGATGCCAAAGAATATGTGAAGAAGTGTGATCACTGTCAGAAGCATGCACCAGTTGTTAGACAACCCCCCGAGATGCTGACCTCTATCAACTCACCTATTCCCTTTGCTATGTGGGGGATGGATATTCTAGGGCCTTTTCCTATGGCCACGGCACAAAGGAAGTTTCTGATTGTAGCCATTGATTATTTCACTAAGTGGATTGAAGCCAAACCCTTGGCCAAAATCACAACTAAACAATTTGCACAATTCCTGTGGGAAAACATTATGTGCCGATATGGAATTCCCCGTGTCCTAGTCACCGACAATGGAACGCAGTTTAACAACGAGGAATTCAAGAAGTATTGTGAAGAAAATGAAATTGAGTTACGGTTCACCTCCGTGGCTCACCCACAAGCCAATGGGCAAGCAGAAGTAGCAAATCGAATAATCCTGGATGGACTAAAGAAGAGGATCGAGAAGTCAAGAAATAATTGGGTGGATGAGATACTTCCCATATTGTGGGCCTATAGGACTACTTGTAGAGTCACGACAGGAGCAACTCCCTTCATGTTGGCGTATGGGGCAGAAGCAGTAGTTCCAGTGGAGATATCACATTCCTCTCCAAGGATTCAGGCTTTTAATGCCGAGGAAAATGAGGAAGGACAAAGATTGGCTCTAGACTTAATCGATGAAGTGCGAGATGAAGCACATGCAAAGATAGTAGAGTATCAGAAGAAAGCTTCATTCTACTACAACTTAAGGGTTAAAGAAAGGTTCTTTAAACAAGGTGACCTAGTCTTGAGGAAGATAGAAGCTTCTGGGGTAGGACAGAAAGGGAAACTTGCCCCAAATTGGGAAGGGCCGTACAAAGTCAAGAGCGTTCAGGGTAGAGGAACCTACAAGCTGGAGACTACGGATGGTTTTGAAGTCCCGAGAACCTGGCACGCACAAAACCTGAAGGTTTACTACGTGTAAGATGGTCGAAGTACGATTCTCACTTGTCATTGTGACAAGTAGGTTTAAAAGCACCTCGAAGCTTTGTTTGCATAGGATTTTTTAGCTATTATAGATCAAGGTCGAACCCATATCATGTAAGGTTTTGGAAAACCAGACTTGAAATTGAAGAGTTCGAAATTATTTCAACCTATGGATGTTTGAGTTGTGATAATACTTGTGTGGCCCATTAAGCCAAGTTTGAATATTAAAGTATCGGAAAAATAAAGGAGAGAATGCAAATAAGGAAAGTAGCATATAAAATAGCCCCGGAAGGTAATAAGTTTTAATACAAACAAAAGTCCAGACATAAGTTAAGGATAAAATTACAGAATAGAAAAACTACTCCTCCATGCGGGAGCCTTCATTCTCTTGCTCCTTATCAGCGCCTTCAGCATCCTTCGCAGGAGAAGCGAGAGGAGAAGCAGTGTTAGGATCCAAGATGTGATCATCTGGCTGAGGGGAGTTGAAGAGGGCGTCTATGCTGTCCTCCAACTCAGCCTGCTCGGGACTTATAAAGTCCTTAGGGTCGACTAAGCCCGGGTGCTTCTCAAAAACCGCCTTTACGGCCGCATCCCATCCCTGAGTAAACTGTAGGGAATAAAGACCCTCATCATGAATCTCCATGAGATTCTTAAACTTGTCAGAATCCATGTAGTCATCAATGAGCTTATCCTTATCGCTCCTAAGTTTCACCAGCTCGGAATGAGCCTTAGCCAGCTCCTCTTTCTTCGTGTCCAGCTTCTTCTCCAGGACCTTGGCTCTCTCTTCCCATTTTTTCATCTCCTTCTCAAACCCATCTGAGTTATCCTTCCAGGACCTAGCCTGGTGGAGGGCCGCCTGGAAGTAGGTATTACTCTGCAAAGAAATATGTATGAGTTAGCACAAGTTCGTTGAAATACGAGAAAGTTGGGATTCAAAGAAAAGAAAAAAAAGAAAGTTACCGCAGCATGGGCTTGAGAACCCAGAAGCTCAATAGTCTCGATATCACTCCCCGTAACAATGTCAGTGAAATCGTGAGGAGTGATGGAATGGTATGACCAATCCTTAGCATGTTTGGTGGATCCAACCACCGTATCGCTCCTCCTGAAGCCCCAGTTAGGCCTGAAGGAATGTGCCTTAAGTGGAGGATCCACATCGTCCCCCAGCTCGACCACCGGGACGTGGGGCTTAAGAAAAGAAGGACCGTCAGGTTTGCTCCTGGGGTCCCTGTTCAGCTTGGCCCTCTTCTGGCGGCCTGACTCCCCTTCCTTGGGCCTGTTGACATTATTGATGGCCTCGCAAGCTGAAAAAGAAAGATAGAAAGAATATTAAATTGCAGGAGATAAAATGTTACAATTAAAGGGAAGGAAAAATGGTTATCCAGTTATAAATTTACCCTTATCACTGACCTGAGAGAGACCAACTTTCTTCAAGGAAAACTCCTCTAAAAGGGTCCAGGTGTCTGTTTTCCCATCATCCGAAATTAAGGCTTGGTAGGCCACCTCCTCCTCATCAGATAATCTGATGCTACCTGGACTCCCATCTGACACTTTGCAAAAGGGCCTACGGAAGAGTGTGGCCCAATCACCCCCAGCCCAGGTCAGCCTCACAAACTCGTCCCTCCATTTAGGGTTGTTCTCAACTATGGAATTACTATCAAAGATATGAGGGATTTTGGGCCGTTGACGAATTAAGATCCAACCTGGTTGACTCATGGCGCTATTATAGAATTGGAAAACTTTCCTAAAGACAGCTACGGAAAGAGGAAAATTGTTTCTAAGACAAAGGACCATAAAACAGATAATGTTCCTCCAAGCGTTAGGAGGGAGTTGACAAGGGTTAATTTGTACATCTGCAAGTAAGCGAGGAATAAATTCATGGAATGGGAACCTGAGACCCGCGGTCAGAGCTCCTCGATAGATAAACAAAGTATCCCCCTCCCAATTACAAGTCCTATCCCCAGGGGCGGCTGGAGTAATCCTAAGGTGGGGTGGAAGTCTGTACAGGGTGTTCATAGACTCTATCCTACCATCTAACTCATGAAAGGTGTTACCATGATTATACGAATCTAACTCAGATAGAGAGGGATATTCATCACCTCTCGAGTTAATCATATCAAGTAGGGAAGTATATGGAGATTGAATTTGAATGTTTGTACCTCTCTTAGAGACATTCATCTTCTGCAAACGAGCCAAGTCACGATCCGCCATTGATATGCTTCGGTTGAAGGCTTGAAACCCAGAAAAACCTGAGAAAGGTGGAGCTGCGGTGGCTGAGGTCGCCGGAAATCGCCTTCTCAAAGGGAGAACTCTAGAGAGATTTGTGAGAGAAAATGAGAAATGAGAAGTGAAGTGAGGATTCTCACTTCACACTACACTTATATAGGCGAAAAGCTCGGAATACGAGGCGTTTCTAGGCCCATTTAGCCAGGCCCAACCTAAAAGCCCATCTACTAGAAATATCAGGAATAATCTAGAAGCTCCTATGGAAAATGAAGGGTCAAAAATCGACTAGAATTTTAAATTGGTTCGATCAGAGTCCTGATCGACGCAGAAGAGAGTCCTGATCGATATCTCATTCGAACAGGAGGGAAGAAATCCCCTAAGTTTGATCAGAGTCCTGATCGACGTAAAAAAGGATCCTCATCGATATCTCATTCGAACAGGAGGGAAGAAATCCCCTAAGATCGATCAGAGTCCTGATCGACACAGAAGAGAGTCCTGATCGATACGCAAAAAAGGATCCTGATCGATATCTCATTCGAACAGGAGGGAAGAAATCCCCTAAGATCGATCAGAGTCCTGATCGACACAGAAGAGAGTCCTGATCGATATTCTATTCAATCAGAATGGTAGAAAGCCACTTAATTCGATCAGGAATCCTGGTCGATTAAGCCCATGTATCAGTCGACTAGGGTGTCACTTTGAAGGCCAATTCGATCAGAATCCTGATCGAAATCGATCAGGAATCCTGTCGACCAGAATGTAAGTTCCTGAGCTAATTCGATCAGGATTCTAATCGAAATCGGTCAGGAATCCTGATCGATTTTGTATACATCCTGATCGATTTTAAGCCAGAAAAATAAGGATGAATCCCAGAAATTAAGGGAAAAAAATCCAGAAAAATAAGGATAAATCCCAGAAATTAGGGAAAAATCCAGAAAAATAGGGATAAATCCCAGAAATTAGGGAAAAATCCAGAAAATTAAGGATAAATCCCGGAAAATTAGGGAAAAATCCAGAAATTAAAGGAAAAATCCCAGAAAATTAGGGAAAAATCCAGGAAATTAGGGAAAATCCTGGAAATTAGGGAAAAATCCCGGAAATAAGGGAAAAATTCCTGGAAATTAAGATAATTCCTGAATAAAAGGAAAATTCATTGTAAATGTGTAGGTCGTTCCACACTTTACGCGAAAACGAAACCCTGTAAGGGAATGAACAGTCTTAACTTCTGCGAAACCTAATCAATGTTTCCCAAAAGTTGGGGGGCAAATGATAGGGATAAATAAATTATGATAGTATAATTTATTACTGCAAGGTGTGGGCTGCTAGGCCCAATAAAAAGATATATGATACTCAGACCAGAAAGGTTAAACCTGATGGACCAGATCAGGCCTGATGGAATAAAGAAGACCCAAAAGCCCTGATTATTAATTAATTTCGTAATTAATTAATAAGGGAAAAATCAGCTATTGAGAAGAGTCCCGATAAGGATATAAATCCTTATAGATTAGCCTCAAGGCCACCTAAAAGGATAAGGAATCAGTTTCCTACTATCTAGGACTCCAAAGTCCATTCTAATTATGAGACTTGCCCACCAAGTCTCCTATACCAAGTCCAATTCAAGGACTCCCAACATCTATATAAGGGGCCTCACCCCATAAATCAGAACTACGTTTTTGGCTTGATTCTCTAATTCACAGAGATACGTAGGCATCTCGTAAAGGCAGAATTAAGCTACGATACACGAGAGCAGCCATTAAAGGCCTTGAGCTCCCGAATCTTAGTAATAAATACAGCAAATAATAACCTTAGTTTTTTATACATAACAGATGGTTTGTAGAGGCATTGGCATTACTATAGGTATTTATATTTTGATTACATTTGCCTTTATTGTAGCTCGTTGACGGATAATTACTCTTATAGTTGGAAGAATAATTTTGAGAGTAATTTGGCCTTCCATTAGAGTTAAAAACTTTTTGTTGATTATTTGATTTTAGGAAGCATTTTCCGTATCTTTGAGCTTTGCTTTGAAGCACACGATGAAGTTGTCTCGTGAGTAGAGCAATTTCACTCTCATCGAGATTTTGGAGTTCCTCATTTATCTCCTCGTTGTTTTCATCTTCATCAATTAATATGGCCTTTAGAGCCATATTTTTCTTTTTATCCTCCACTTTTGGAGCAACTTTTTCCGGAATATTATCTTCTTCGTAAGCACGAAGATTTCCGAATAGGTTATCGATCTTATACTCATTTAAATTGTGCATCTCTTTTATAGTAGTAACTTTGACCTTCCAACTAGGGGGAGAGATTTGAGCACTCTTCTATTCTTTTTATTTTTAGTATAATTCTTTCCAAGTTGAGATAACTCATCGATTATACGAGTGAATCTTGTTTCCATATCGATGATATTTTCTCCTTCTTGGAGTTTAAAGTTCTCTTATTCTTGGATCAATATTTCCATCCGAGAATCTTTTATATCAGTGGTTCCTTCGTAGGTTACCACTAATTTGTTCCACATTTCTTGTACAGACTTGCAATTATTTACTCTTTTATATTCTTTTTCTGCAAGTGCACTTGTGAGAACCATTTTCGCCTTGGTGGCTATATTCGTTGTGGCTTCTTCCTCTAAGTTATATTCATTAACCTTCTTTTCGACGACGATGTCATCGACAATTTTTGTAGGATTGCGAACACCATCTTCGATAGCTATCCAAACTTTGACTCCTTGAGATCTAGCATAAATGGGAAACTTCGTTTTCCATGTTGCAGAGTTGGTGCCATCAAATATAGGAGGTCGTGAGCTTGACAGTCCTTCTCCACAACCAACGGGATTAATATACGCCATTTAGAATCACTTTTTGTTATGCCTGTAAATCTGCAAATAACTCAACAAACACGTTAAAAAGCACCGCTCTAATACCAATTGATAGGTCCTATAAAAGGGCTATATTAAGCTAGAAGGGGGGTTACATAGCTTAATTACCAATTTAAAAATTATTATGGCGTTTTAAAATAATTTATCCTTTTTTAAAACTTTACCGAGTGGCTATGCAGTTTATATATGCGGAAAATAAAGTGCAAGGAAAGAAAATACCACACGACGATTTTATCCTGATTCACGATGGCGCAACCTCTAATAGATTCGCTCACCCCTACGTCCAGTCCCCGAGCTCCCCTCCCAGACTCAGGATTTTCCCTTATAATAAACTCACTCCTTTAATAGGCGGAGAAGCATTTACACCCTTACAAATATTTGTCTTAGTGTGTAACACAAGGGTCACCACCTCAAAATAAATGTAATACCTACACAACTTATCTTAGACAATAACTCCCCACTATTTCTTCAAAGTTGATGTAGAACCCTTGTGTGGACTTGGCTTCCTTAGCTTTTGTCGGTCTTGGATCTTAGTGATCCGGTCTTGGGCCTTCCTCTTCTTAACAGTGCAAATACTACTAAATCCCCGTCAGTACTTATAGGACTTGGGTCTTAGAACGAGAATCACGTCACGTCACTTCACCTCACTACAAAACTATAAGACAATCCACAAAACACCAAGTATAGAGAAAAGATGGGTTGAACTAGTATGTTACGGTACTAGCCCACAAGATAATATAATATTCAAATAAGAATATTAAATATCAACTATGTATACTTGACTTGAGATATAGAATAATATGTCAAGTATACTTTTGATTACTCCGTCTTTATAGAGTATATTTTTATCGGAGTAATATAAGAAGTCTTTTATATAAATAAGCAATATAGCTTATGACTTCTTTAGTATTTTTCTTCTTTCGATTAGGTATTTATAAATCAAAGAATACTTTAGTTACAATCTCGGAATTGTAACTTATCCTTTTAAAGCTCGTAGGCTTAAGGATTTTAGTATACTTATATTTTGATAATTATAGAGCCAAAGTATACTTTTAACTTCGTGCACAATTTATAGGTTCTATATAAGCCAAGATCGAGTTAAAAGAAGTGCAAGTAATTGGCTTTGGATTTGTGCTTTTGAAGTTTAGGTGGATGATTACGAGGTTTACTATTTATCGATTTATAATCCCACGGAACACTAAAGATGTGGGGATTATACGATACACTTCGTAATTATACTATGTACATGAACTATGCATTGGCCAAGATCCAAATAAATGAAGTGCAAGTAATTGGCCAACTCGTGTGATTAAATCCACCTTTGAAGCTTAGACGGATGATTACGAAGTTTACTATTTATCGATTAATAATCCCACGGAACACTAATGATGTTAGTGGGGATTATACGATACTTTTCGTAATGATACTATATACATGCACTATACGTTGGCCAAGATCCAAATAAATGAAGTCAAGTAATTGGCCAACTCGTGTGATTAAATATGTCTTTGATATTTGACAAAATTATGAAGCTTACTATTGATCGAATTATAATCCCACGGAACACTAAGATGTTAGTAAGGATTATACGATACCTTTTGTAATTATTTCTATATTCACGAAATATGTTGGCCAAGATCGAGATAAATAAAGTGCAAGTAATTGGCCAACTCACGAGGTTTGTCAAATATGAAATCTCATTCATGAGGAGTTATAGAGATTTATGAAATCTCACTCATGAGGAGTTATAGAGATTTAAGTACTTGTATTTTATAGATCTTCTTCTTTTAAAGCTTCTTTTTGAAGATCAAGTACTTTATTCGAATTCCGAGTTCGAATCTTTGTTCTCTTTTCTTTGAGAACCTTCTTTATAGGAGATCTAGTATTAGAGCTTGAGATGAAGTGGAGAATTTAAGTACAAAGCTTAAATAAAAGAAACTCAAAAAAGAAGCTAAAAATTACCACTTTTGGAAAACGGTCGAAAAAGTTCACCGCAAAAATTCGCCGGAGGTTCGGACGGATTTTGGCACTATGAACGAACTTGGGCAGCCTTTGGGAGGCTGGTAAGTGGTAGTGGATGAGCTCACTTAGTGGGATGAAGCTAGGTTGGGTGAAGCTAAGCTTGGGTTTTAAAAACCTTGTGTATATGTAAGTATATAGAAGAGAGAGAAGGTTTTTTAGAAGAAGTGTGTGTTTAGAATTTGAAATAGATGAATAGAAGCACTTCTTGAACAAATCCCAGAAACTTTGTGGCTCTTTAGCTTTTTGAAAATGGGTTGGGGTGGGGGTTTATTTATAGGAAAAGTTAGGTGGATTAAATGGTGGAGATTTGAGGAAAATGGATGGTGGATGTTGTATGTCACATGGATTGATGACATGGCAAGTAGGTTGTGTTTCTTTGTGTTATTCCCAAACAATACAACAAGAATTACAGAAGGGGGTTGAATGTAATCCTGGCTTCTTTTTTAGATTTTAAAGATGTTAGATATATTTGATAATGTCATGGCTAATATGTTTTATGTTTAGCTTTCAGATCTTACTTGAACAGGATAAATCAGTACTTAACTGTTGATCAGTACTTATACCGGAAGTCAGGACTTAAGGATATCGGTACTTATGTTATCAGGAGATAATCATCAGAAGATAGATATCAGAACTTAAGTGCTGAAGGACGATCAGATAAGGACAGTAGCTGATTAAAGGAAAGAAGATCAAGATAAACATAAGAAGAGATATGCATGAAGAAGGAATTCCGTGAAGAATGGAATACTTGGAAGAAAAGATATCTGATTGATATATTTTAGGAAGCAGAATTATATTCCATATCAATTAGCGATTATCTTGTAACTGTGTAGTATATAAACACAGACATAGGGTTTACACTATAAGTGTTATCATTATTCGAGAAGATTATTCATTGTAACCCTAGCAGCTCGCGTGATATTTGTTCATCACTGAGAGGTAACAGTTCCATACTGTAACAGAGTTTATTGTTTCAATAAAGTTTGTTTTCTGTTACTTAAGTTCTTAAAGTTTGATTTGAGTGTACTATACACTGTATTCACCCCCTCTACAGTGTGTGTGACCTAACAAGTGGTATCAGAGCCTATCTGTTAACACACATACAGTTAAAGATCCAAACACAATCATGTCGGACACAGAAACTCCAACTAAGCCTACCAAAACTGAGGAACCACCAAAGACACAAATTCAGAGTTGGTATGAGACCATCAGAGTTCCCATACTGAGACCATCTGAATATCCCATATGGAAGGTAAGGATGACCATGTTCCTGGAAGCAACAGATCCAGAATACCTTGATAGAATCAAGGAAGGCCCTCACAAACCAACCAAGCTCGCTGTTGCAGTTGCAGGTGAAGCAGCAAAGACCGTACCAAAGGAGAAGAGTGATTATACTGCTGAAGATATAGCATCAATTGCTAAGGATGCCAAGGTACGACACTTACTGCATAGTGCCATTGATAATGTAATGTCAAACAGGGTAATCAACTGCAAGACTGCTAAGGAGATATGGGATGCTGTGGAAACAAGGTGTCAGGGAACGGAGAAAATTAAGAAGAACAGGAAGACAATACTCACTCAAGAGTATGAACACTTTGACTCAAAGATTAATGAGTCATTGAATGATTTATATGATAGATTTGTCAAACTTTTGAATGATTTGTCATTGGTTGATAAAGAGTATGATCTTGAAGATTCAAACCTTAAGTTCCTGTTAGCTCTTCCTGAATGCTGGGATTTGAAGGCAACGATAATAAGAGACAACTACAATCTTGATGAAACAACTCTTGACGAAATCTATGGAATGCTCAAGACTCATGAGCTTGAGATGGAACAAAGAAGCAAGAGGAAAGGAGGAAAGTCAAGGACAGTTGCTCTTAAGGCTGAAGAAGAATCCCCCAAAGCAGCTTCCTCAAAGAAAGACAAGGGTAAAGCTCTTTTCATAAAGTCTGATACTGAGTCATCAAGTTCTGAGAGTGATGATGACTCAGATTCTGAAAGCTTGCCTGAGACTGATGCTGATGAAGAGATGATGAAGCTGTGTGCTCTTATGGTGAAAGGAATCACAAAGATTGCATACAGAAAGTTCAGGAAGGGAAAGAAGTTTTCCAGGAAAGGCATAAGTTCTGATAAGAAGAATTTCAGAAGATCTGAAGGTAGAGGAGGAAAGTCTGACAGAGGAGATTACACCAATGTTAAATGTTATAACTGTGGTGAGAAAGGCCACATATCTCCTGATTGCAAGAAGGTAAAGGGTGACAAAGGCAAGGCTCTTGTCACAAAGCAGAAAAGCTGGACAGACACCTCAGACTCTGAAAGTGAGGAAAACTATGCATTGATGGCAAATGCTGATAAAGAAAGTGCTGAGAGCAGTTCTGAAGCTGCTGAAACAAAGGTACCTCAGACTACTTATGCTTTTCATACTGATGATATTAATGAGTTAAGATGATATCTTAAAACCATGTTTGTTAGTTATAGAGATCAAACTTTAACATGTGAAAGATTAACTTCTGAAAATCTTGCATTTAAGAAAAGAAATGATTTTTTAGAAAAAGAGTTAGTCATGTTCCATCAAACTCAGAAGGATAGAGATGATGCTTTTTATGTTAGGGATGAAGTGCTAAAAATGAATGAATCTCTAAAAACTGAGTTAGAAAAGGAAAGAGAGATTATCAGGACTTGGACTAACTCTGGCAAAACAACTCAAAATTTGCTAAGTAGTGGAAACTGGAAAGAGGGCTTAGGTTATGGAGAAGATAAGAATGATAAAGGAACTGAAGAAATTAAGCCTGTTGATAAGCAAAAGCCAAAGTTAAAACCTGTTAAGTTTGTAACTGTAAAGTCTGAAAATGAGAAATCAGATGTTACAAAGGAATTAACTTCTGACAAACTAAAACAGGAAAAGACAGTTGAAGTGAACATAGGCTTAATGACAAAGAAGCAGCTTAAGTATAAGCTGAAAAATGTTAAGAATGCAAACAAGGTAAAATCACCTAGAAAAAATAGGAATGGAAAGGAAGGTGTGAATAAAAGCAATAATTATAAACCTATTCATGATGCTTCTAGGAAAACATGTCATAACTGTGGAAGTTCTAACCATCTGGCTTCTTTTTGCAGGAAGAATAAGAATATTAACTCCTTACCTTCAAAATCAGGAGTTAAGAGTCAGTCTGTTAGATACAAACCACAAAATCCTTGTTTTCATTGTGGTAGTTTATGGCATTCCATTTATACTTGTAAGGAATATCATAGCTTGTACTATAATTATTATCAAATAAAACCTTCTTTGAAGAAAGTTTCCATTGTTCCTTCTAGTGTAAATTCTGATTCAAAGTCTGATAGTGTAAGTTCTGATAAGAAAAATGTTAACATAAACTCTGATGCTAAATCCGCTGCAAATGTTAACAAACTTAATAAGGCCAAAGGATCCCAGCAAGTCTGGGTCCTTAAAACTAATAATTAGTGGTCTTTGTGATTGCAGGGCAACAGGAAAAATATTCTAGTTCTGGACAGTGGATGTTCAGGACATATGACTGGAAATAAGGCCCTGCTATCAGACTTTGTGGAGAAAGCTGGCCCAAGTATTTCTTATGGAGATGGCAATATTGGAAAAACATTGGGATATGGCAATATCAATCTTGGAAATGTCATAATTAAAGAAGTAGCTCTGGTCTCAGGACTTAAACACAACCTACTGAGTATAAGTCAAATCTGTGACAGAGGTTATCATGTTGATTTCTTTGAAGAACACTGTGAAATTGTGAGTAAATCTAAAGGCAAAGTTGTTCTGAAAGGATACAGACGTGGTAACATTTATGAAGCTAAGCTTTCAACAAGTATTGATGGTTCCGCAATCTGTCTGATGAGTAGAGCATCAATTGAAGAAAGCTGGAATTGGCATAAGAAACTCTCTCATTTAAATTTCAACAATATAAATGAACTGGTCAAGAAAAATCTTGTGAGAGGACTGCCAAAGTCAGTATTTGCTCCTGATGGTCTTTGTGATTCCTGTCAAAAGGCCAAACATAGAAAATCTTCATTCAAGAGCAAGACTGAATCATCAATTCTTGAACCTTATCATCTACTACATGTTGATCTATTTGGTCCAGTAAATGTCATGTCTATTGCAAAGAAGAAGTATGCGTTGGTCATAGTGGATGAGTTCACCAGATACACATGGGTGTATTTCTTGCACACAAAAAGTGAAACTGTATCTATCTTGATTGATCATGTCAAACATCTGGATAAAATGGTCAAAGATTCTGTGAAAGTTTTAAGGAGTGATAATGGCACTGAGTTCAAATATTTGATAATGGAAGAGTTCTGCAAAAACCATGGAATAAAGCAGGAATTTTCTGCTCCTGGAACACCACAGCAAAATGGAGTTGTTGAAAGGAAGAATAGAACTCTCATTGAAGCTACACGTACAATGCTTGAAGAAGCGAATCTTCCAACCTATTTCTGGGCTGAAGCTGTGCAGACTGCTTGTTTTACTCAAAATGCAACACTCATTAACAAGCATGGAAAAACACCATATGAGATGGTGAAGAAAAAGAAGCCAAATCTGAAATATTTTCATGTATTTGGATGCAAGTGTTTTGTTCTCAAGACTCATCCTGAACAGCTATCAAAGTTTGATCTAAAAGCTGATGAAGGAATCTTTGTTGGATATCCACTTTCCACAAAAGCCTTTAGAGTCTATAATTTAAGAACAAAAGTGGTCATGGAATCTATCAATGTCTCTTTTGATGACAAGAAGATTACTGGTCTTGAAGATTTCATTGACCATGATCAGCTGAGATTTAAAAATGAAGACTCAAATTCTGATACTGAAAATCCTGACAGTCTAAGTCCTAATACTGTAAACTCTGATGGATTAAACTCTGATGTTATTGAAACTGTGATAACTACGTCAGAGGAAGATGCACCTATGCAGGGGGAGCATACTCAAGATCCTACCACAGCTCAAGAAACATCAGAACATACATCTGGCTCTTCAAGTTCTGATTCGTCAAGTTCTATTAAGCCAAGTTCTGATAATGCTAAAAATCTAAATACTGAAGACTCCAACTCAGAGAGCATAGTTTCAGGGGGAGCATCAGAAAATGAAAATGAAGATAGCATGGATAATAGGGGAGCATCCAGTTCTAGAGACAACCTTCCATCTGCAAGGAAGTGGACAAAATCACATACACCTGATTTGATAATTGGAAATCCTGATGCAGGTGTCAGAACTAGAATAGGTACTTCAAATGAATGTCTCTACAATTCTTTTCTCTCTCAGACTGAGCCAAAGAAAGTTGAAGAAGCTCTTCAAGATGCTGATTGGGTGCAAGCAATGCAGGAAGAGTTAAATGAATTTGAAAGAAACAAAGTCTGGACCCTAGTGCCAAGACCAAAGAATAGATCTGTTGTTGGTACAAAATGGGTATTCAGAAACAAAACTGACAGTGATGGCATAATTACAAGGAATAAGGCAATACTGGTCGCAAAAGGATATTCTCAACATGAGGGAATTGATTATGATGAAACATTTGCACCAGTTGCTAGGTTAGAAGCCATAAGGATATTTTTGGCTTATGCTGCTCACAACAAGTTTACTGTCTTTCAAATGGATGTGAAAAGTGCTTTTCTCAATGAAGAATTGGAGGAGGAAGTATATGTTGAACAACCTCCAGGCTTTATAGATTCCAAACATCCAGATTATGTCTACAAGCTTGATAAAGCACTTTATGGACTTAAGCAAGCTCCTAGAGCATGGTATGAGACTTTAGCTCAGTTTCTTCTGGAAAGTGGATTCAACAGAGGAACAATAGACAAAACACTATTCTACCTCAACCATGGAAAGGACTTACTTCTTGTCCAGATTTATGTTGATGATATTATCTTTGGATCTACAAATGACAGACTTTACAAGAAGTTTGCCAAACTGATGCAGTCAAGATATCAGATGAGTATGATGGGGGAACTTAGCTACTTTCTGGGCCTTCAAGTCAAGCAGAATGAAGAAGGCACTTTCATTTGTCAATCTAAGTACACCAGAAACTTGTTGAAGAAATTTGGAATGCAAGATTGTTCAAGTGCATCTACTCCCATGGCCACTGCAACAAAACTGGATAAGGATACTGGTAAATCAGTAGATATTACTGATTACAGAGGTATGATTGGCTCTCTACTCTATCTAACTGCTAGTAGACCTGATATCATGTATGCTACCTGTCTTTGTGCAAGATTTCAAGCAGATCCAAAAGAACCTCACTTAACAGCTGTGAAAAGAATCTTTAAGTATCTTAACGGAACAGCTGATCTGGGATTGTGGTATCCTAGAGAATCAGACTTTAAACTAATAGGTTACTCAGATACAGATTTTGCAGGCTGCAAAATTGACAGGAAAAGCACAAGTGGAAGCTGCCAATTTCTTGGAGGCAGATTGGTTTCTTGGTTCAGCAAGAAATAAAAGTCAATTTCCACATCAACTGCAGAAGCAGAGTATATTGCTGCAGGAAGCTGTTGTGCATAGATTCTTTGGATGAAAAATCAGTTACTGGATTATGGGTTAACATATTTCAAAATCCCTATTTACTGTGATAATCAAAGTGCTATTGCTATGACAGGTAATCCAGTTCAACACTCTATGACAAAGCACATCAGCATCAGGTACCACTTCATCAGGGAACATGTGGATGAAGGTACAGTGGAATTGCATTTTGTTCCCACAGATCAACAACTAGCAGATATCTTCACAAAACCACTATGTGAAGCTACTTTTACAAGATTGGTAAATGAACTTGGAATGGTTTCAGGTTCTTTCTCTAAATCTGCTTAGTCTTGTTCTGTGTTATCAGACTTTATGCTCAGTATTTACAGAATTAATCTCATTGTGTATTCTGTGCTTAATTGATAAATGTTTTTAAGTACTGACTGTTGTCTGATATATATTTCTCAACTCTGATAAGTGATATGTCTGTTTAAGTAATTATTCAATCCTATGAGGATAACTGTGCTAGATACTGACCTAGTAGTCTTCAATAAACAAATGATTCCATGTAAGAAGTAATTATTTCAGTGGAAATCTTATGACACTAGCAAATTCTGATAATTGAGCTTAGTTGAGTTTACTTTGTATATCTTATTACTAAGTCACAAATTAGAATAATGCTACTCATCTGTTAAGTTCTGATACTAGTAAAACTGCTGAATGTACTAAGTGCTGATAAACCTCACTTATCAAAAGAAAAAGCAAAAAGATCAAAGAATAAAATCAGGTACTCCTTTGAGATCCAGAGTAAAAATGTGGAAGGGACGACCCAAGTGCATTGCTGGTATTAAGTAAATATGCATTAGAAAAGCAAAATATTTTCTTGGTGACTTTTCACACTCTATGATTACTGGAGAAATACTCTGATAATAGCATAAATTCTGATAAGCAGTCGTGACTCACTTACACTGAGAAGCCACTATAAAATAGAATTTCAAAAGATGCATAAAATTAGCACAAAACTGTTGAGGTGGACTCAAGCATGAACTCATTCATCAGTAGGTTTCAGGACAATGACAGCTCTTTAGCAAAATTTTAATTATGCCTTATTTCTAAGATGTCCTGAAGTGAATCAGACTTTACTCTTTGTCTATTATTTAGCTTAATACACACACTAATCACTCCATATGAATGATGAAAATTACTGTGGTGGTCTATGTTATTTTTGATAAACAGTCACTGTGTCACTTTGCACAAATTCTGAGGACAAGTTCTAGTTACATGTTCTGATGATTAAGTTCTGAAGTCTATAACTCAGAACTTGTATGAGGATTTACTAAGATGGGCATTCCTTTTTCGAGTTAAGAAATTATGTTCTGATGACTGTTAAGTTCTGGTATAGGTCTAAGTTCTGATTTCTCAGTCTAATCCTTTACTTGGCTTATCTGTGAATAAAATTTGGTAACAGTCTCAGTTCGAACTAGAATATGTTGAAGTGGAAGATTAATAGTCACTATGATTAGGATTAATGGTATTCGTACTTGAACAGTCCACTGTTTCTTGTTTCTTGTGCATTTTAAACCATGATTCCTCTTTCCAATGAATGTTATTCTTTTTCAAAGTCTAGGGAGACGAGGTAGAATTAATTCTACCTATCAGCATTCAATTTCTTTGCGTCTCTTGGCATTCTCTTGCCTATATAAGCAACCACTTCACATCAGCCTTCCCATCACACTTTTATCACAAACTCACTCTCGTTTTTCATTTATCATCACAAATGGCTACATTTGGCTGGTTCTACAATTATGGTGATGAGACTGTGCATGTCTTTTTGAATGGAATTCCAACTCCATACCCTATCACCAATATTCCTCACAATCTCTGGATTCAATTTCCAAAGGTTATCAAACGTGATCTGGTGGCCGTTCGAAGAGAACTTCATCTTCATCGTCTCCGCCAGCAAGAGCGAATCATCCGACTCGCCATTCTGTTTGTCGAGAGTAGGAAGAAGAAGATGACTTAATCTCGTCTTCTTCCTGTTTTTCTTCATCATCAGCTTTGTCAGGCTTCTTAGCTAGGACTAAGGCTGTTGATGTTAGGTTTAGAAGCTTAGGGAAAATCTTGTATAAGTATTGATGTAATTTCCATTTCATGAATGTATTATCTTGATATATTAATGAAAGTTGTTTTTACTTCAAGATTTTGTCTCTGAGTTATTTTATCTTGTGTTGATAAATCCTGATTGATATTCTGATGACCATATAAATTTTGTTTTATATTAAGTTCTGATTCGTTTTCAGCACTTACTTATCTAATTTATCTTGGTCATTTTCATGTGATTTATTTTCAGAATATTAATGATGCAGTGCAAAATAATTCAATCAGTGATAACGGTTTAAATTTTGAATTAAAACTGTTTCTCTTGATAAATGGAACGGTTTTTCCTTAAAACTAGGCAAAAGGGTAAGTAATGATTCCTGTTTTCTCGAGCCCAGTAACTGTCCGTTATTACTGCATGTCTGACAGATGTCCAACGGTAACATTTTTTGTTCAGAGTATAAGTACAACAGAGAGAAGATTTCTTTAATCTTTTATTTTTCTTCATATTTTATCTCTCTCCTTACTTTTACTCTCTTTCTCTTTATTTCTCACGTTGGTTTTTCATACAGACATTATATCAAACACCTAACAGACATACTTGAATCTCAATTTTTTCACATGGCACCAAAGGATTTAATCATTGATGGAGCTAAGTTTGTCCCCAACAACTATGCTGCAGTTCTTGATCATACTGAAGCTCCATCTGAATTGCACTTTGTGAAAGATCTTCTTGCACATAGTGAGGTTGGGTATGCATTAACACAACCTGAATTCTAGTTCTGATACTGGGAAAAGAATAAGTTCTGCTGCTGGTAAAAAGTTAAGTTCTGATGAACTTTTAGATCTTGATGAGGAAATGTCAAGACGGTTATTTCTTCAAGAAAATCCGGGAATGGACTTGGAAAGTTTAAAGGAAGAAGAAGCCAGACTTAAATCAGAGAAAGTCACATCTAAATCTGAAGCTTCTGGTAAAAAGCCACTTCCAAAACTCAAAGGTATTGTGATCAAAGAAAGGACACATACTGAAGCAACATTGGCTAGATCACAACCACAGATAGATCCAAGATCCAAGGGTAAAGAAAAGGTTGGTGAACCTATCAAGGTTTATGTACCTCCTGAGGATGAAGAAATTACTGATGAAAAGGATGATCTTGCTCTGACTTCAAGAAAAGTTCTCAAAACAACCTCTGATATGGCTCAAGTTGTTCAGAGTCAAGAAATTATAAGTTCTGATATTCAAAAGAAGCAAGTAACCTCTGACACAGCTCAAGTTAACTTGATATCATAAGATAGACCAAAGACACTCCTACCAGGATTCACTAAAGCAAAACAGACTCAATCTTTGAAGACTACTGCAAGTGGTTTTGAAGCAAGAGTAGTTATTGGAAAGGAAGCAAGAGATAAAACTGGATTGGGAAGTGCTGATGAAAGAAGAGTACACAACACTACCAATGATCTAACTTCCTTGAGTGAACCAGGTATTGGAGCAACTCCTGAGAGATTGAATCAACTGGAATCTGTACAGATGGTTTACCATACCTACTTGAAAGAATACATCATGTTGTATTTCATGACAGATGGTAGGGTTTATCATATAAGACAAAATGTCATTCCATTGAAGTATTTTGAAGAATTGGAGCATGTACTTTTCTTACTTCAAGTGGATGACAGAATAACAGGGACTGCTGCAAACTACTTAAAAGAACAGATTCAGAGACAGAAAAGGCTTTATTCTGTTAAGTCTGACAGCACATATGTTCCAAAGTACAGAGATCACAATGGTGATATTGTTGATATGAAGCCTAATACTGCACAGATCAGAACATATCTTGGTATTAGGGGACTTGAATTCAATCTGGAGTCTGACAAAGCTTATGTCATAAGACTAGATCAGGAGTTGAGAAAAGCAAAGATCAATGATCTCAGAGCTGCAATCTTTCAAACTGGTGAAGATACTGCAGAGCTTAAAGATGTCAAAAGGAGAATGATTGATGAACTCAGATATGCTGAGAAATGTTTGTTGAAGAACTATCTCAGAACAACTCCTGACATCAGAGAGATCAGAAGATGATGAAACCAAGTCGAAGATCTACAACTGCTTAAATTCTGATATTTGTACAGACTGAAGTTGTTATCAAAAGTTGAATATTGGTAAAGCTTTAAGGACTGTAAGTTGTAGTTATCTAGTCTAATTCTCATGCATTTGTACTTAATGTTTTTGACATCATCAAATATCTGTTAAACTTGTATATTATGCTAATTTACAAGTTGGGGGAGATTGTTAGATATATTTGATAATGTCATGGCTAATATGTTTTATGTTTAGCTTTCAGATCTTACTTGAACAGGATAAATCAGTACTTAACTGTTGATCAGTACTTATACTGGAAGTCAGGACTTAAGGATATCGGTACTTATGTTATCAGGAGATAATCATCAAAAGATAGATATCAGAACTTAAGTGCTGAAGGACGATCAGATAAGGACAGTAGCTGATTAAAGGAAAAAAGATCAAGATAAACATAAGAAGAGATATGCATGAAGAAGGAATTCCGTAAAGAATGGAATACTTGGAAGAAAAGATATCTGATTGATATATTTTAGGAAGCAGAATTATATTCCATATCAATTAGCGATTATCTTGTAACTGTGTAGTATATAAACACAAACATAGGGTTTACACTATAAGTGTTATCATTATTCGAGAAGATTATTCATTGTAACCCTAGCAGCTCTCGTGATATTTGTTCATCACTGAGAGGTAACAGTTCCATACTGTAACAGAGTTTATTGTTTCAATAAAGTTTGTTTTCTGTTACTTAAGTTCTTAAAGTTCGATTTGAGTGTACTATACACTGTATTCACCCCCTCTACAGTGTGTGTGTGACCTAACAAAAGATGTTCTAACTTAATATATAAAATAGTGTTTGATTTGTAGTAATGCGGAATGGAAGAATAATAGAAATCAAAACACTAAGTAATAAAACATAAAGCTTTAAAATTTTCTGGTGGATTTAAATGTATCCACCAGATATATATATATATATATATATATATATATATATCAGATTGAGAATTTTGTGATACTTTGAATAGCACACAGCTGCTTACAAGTGAACAAACAAACTTACAGAGAAATTTTTAACAGATACAGCCTTATCTATTTATCTGGAAAAATAAGCTTTCTTAGTTTCATGTTCTACTTGCTACACTTGGTTTATATATTACCAAGTTAAATGACAGTAAGACAAGATAATAAGATAAACTATATCTAGTTTAAATCCATGCTATTTCACTACTCTATTTCAGCATCTTTGAATATCTTCGTAATTGCATAGAAATGGTCATGCTTCTTTGTTCTCTAAAACATGTAATTAGGCTACCAGATTCCATTTGCAATCACCCGACGCATGTGACTGTGTTGGAACTGTCAACTGCTAATTTGAATATTGTTATTCGTTAGGATTATGTTGATCATCCGTCGGGAGTCTTGTTGATTATCCGTCGGGAGTCTTGTTGATTATCCGTCGGGAGTCTTTGTAGATTATCCGTCGGGAGTCTTTCTATCACTTGACTCCATTTCACTTATACAGAATTACAAGACATCTCATATTTACAATAAGTCAACCTATTTTGTATATCAATCTAGTAGTCAACATGACTTAGAGAATTCTACAGAATATACTAGACTAAAACATTGTTGTTTGCAGAAATATGCTGCAATACTTATTGTTACATAAGCTACACTCTCGATGGATGTTCAGTTATCATCCGTCGGGACTATAATAAAACATCCGTCGAGAGCTACAAATAAACACTAAGTTAAATATACTAAGGTGTTTTATTTACCTTATCATCAAGTTCACAACATATTTCTAACACTTTGCTAGCCATATAAGAAAAACAACTTTATGGGATTCAAAACTCAGCTGATATATTTCATTAAATATATATTTTCCTTTTTCTTTTAATCATTGTTTAATAATTTAAATTAAGCATTAAGCACCATTAAATATGACCACCCTAAAAACTATTAAATAAATATCATAAAATTTTTGATAATTACTTAAATATTATAAAATTATGTCCTTCAAGTTTTGGTCTACTTTGGTCAATGGTAACTAGGTCAAACGTGGTCGACTGTGGGACCAGCTGCCTCGAAATTTGTGCCCAGACAAAAATTATCGAAATGTAACGAAATTTTTACCATGCATAGAAAATACCATTTAAATGATCCATACCAAATTTCAAGTCATTCTAGTGAGTGGAAGTAGTTTATTTAAAATATAGACTGTTCTGTCAGCCTTTTCTTCCGAGTAAAAATACCATTGGTCTTGAATTTAAATATATGGAACTTTTGACTAAATTTTTGACTTGAATAAATACTTAAAATATATTTCCTATATATAAAAAATATTTGTATGGTAGGAAATATCTTAGAGTATTTTTTAATAATTTTCTATAAGAAATGCTGATTTTATGAAATGAGAGAAAATTACTTCACGTATACATAGAATGGGTTATAAAAATGGATATTAATATTTCAATCATGAACATTAATAAAATTTGGATCAAAACTCTTTTAATGGATGTAAAAATATATTTTGGAGCGAAGAGTAAAATATTTTTGATACAGCACGAGTCTTCTAAGGAATATATCTGATATATCCCTTTTTCGAGCTTGTTGCCTTATTGATGTTGCAACTGAGATCTAAGAAATATCGTCTTGATATTTCTTCTTTGATCATATTTTATTAGAGATATATTTCATAATGATATAATTTTTGTCACACCCCAACTTAAACAGCAATTTAAATATAACTATTACAACATTTAATAATAAATAAACATACCCAAATCCAAGATCTTACAGTTTAGGGTTTGGAACAGCCCAACACTACCATCTATTACAACTGATTTTAAATATCGAGTCCTCACACAAACTACTATCACTTATTCTACCTGAGCTCGAACATAGGCATCAGCATCACAGGTCTTAAGGGCAGTCTGCTTGAATCTAACTATAGCTGCTAGCTGTAATATCAGGGTAAAGCAAGGAGTGAGCCAAATGCTCAACAAGTGCTAAACAATACGATACAAAACATAAATCGAGATATATATTAAAGAATGTCAATGGGAGGACATGACCAATGATAATGAGAGATAAAACTTTGGGTGATGGCATCATTTTGTTGGTATCAAAAGAAATCATATCTTAATTAAAATTATTTTATGACGCTACGGATTACAGCCGGTGATCAGCCGCGAAGTAATACCGAACCTCGCTGGGTTCTAAAACATTAATGGGAATCCCTAAGCAACTTTTAAGCCTAATATAAGTGTGGAAAGGACTCGCGTCTCAGTCCAGATCCACTATTCAAAGAAAACATTTATCCCCCTTTGGGACTGAAAACCCACATTTTATTTATTTCAAAAACTGATGCCGATTTATAACAAAATCTCTTTTACAGTAAACATTTTTTATCAAGGGATTACAGATCAACTCGAAACACGGGGAATATGGTACTGAATCTCAGGGCCATGATTCACAAAACTATACTCTATTAAAGTAATTGAATGGTTTTCATATATCAAAGATTGGACAAGGGGATTTAGTGAGGCTATTGGATATTATAAAGGGTAATGCCAAATTGGGATTAAAGCAATGGTTTCTCATCAAGGTTCAAGTGCTGGATCATCAAGAAGATAAGCTTCATGAATACTAAGGGTGTTAAGGTATGCAAAAATGATCTTTAACACAGGATATATCAGAATTGTCAAGCTTCAGGATAAGAAAGAGGGGTATCAATCAATGAGGAATCACTTTGATAAGTATCTGGCTTTTAGAGTTCAAGGTAATGTTCTATAGGGGTTCAAGTATCAGGATGAGATATCAATACTTAGGAATCATCAGCATGTAAATCAAGAGAATCAACCAAGAGTTATAACTACCCTTTCTTTTATCCTGGCATTCGAATTACTTTAATATACTATCATGATAAGACCACTTTGCAATACGTACTCGAGGGTTCATGGCATTTTTATATAATTCAAAGATAAACATAAGATACGCTTGATTTAATATATCAAATGACACAGGATAGTTACAACAATGTATGAACTATTAGCAGTAAATATGAAGGACAAGTTGAATCACTTGCCTTGAGAAAGGCTGGTCTGGTCTGACTGGTAGGAGCAACTGGAGCTTCACTCGACCTTTATGGCAAGTTTTCCCTCGTCTCGAGATCCTACATAAATAATAATAATAATCCTCATTATAATATATTCTCACCAACTTAACCTATTTACAACCCGAATTTAAACACGGATGGCACTTAGGCCTATATGCACTTAATTTATATTCACCTTTAATTTATAGTTGCACACACATAGCCACATAATCACATATCATATATTAATACCAAATAACACCATATACACCATAATGCAACACTAGGCTTGGATGATCTCGATCCCCCAACTTAAGTCACTTGGTCGCTAAACTAGACAAAGTCTTCTAATTTTGGCTTCCTAACTCGATGTGCCTTTACTAAACTATCCAAGACCTATTGACCCTCACTTGTGCCTTTTATTCTACTGACCTTATACTATCTTACAACTATGGTGGTCAACCTAAATCTCACTCCTAAGTGTTCTAAAACTATGTGCTAAGTAAAAGTGTTCACTGGTGCAAATTTCAGAATGACATCTATGGTTTCTTGAGTGCATTTGACACCCTTAAACTATAGGTTTTCCTTCAAAACTCTTACACAAGACTCTCCTGACCTAAGGGCATCTCCCAAACTTGATGTGGCTCAAGGGCCTGCCTTGGGCCTTCTTGGGCCTAAGCTCAAAGTCCATGGTTCCCCTGTTTTCCTGGGCAGAAACACCCTAACTTGAATTAACTTGTGACACATGGTTCTAACTCATATCCTATGAACTATGGTTGGAAAAACTTCTCTGACACTCCCTCTAACTAAGGCCCAACAGGTCCTAATGAGGGCCTACCCATGACATGGTCAAATCTCCCTATTTCTAAGTTGCAACAAAACTGTCCCCTGCTGGACATATTTTGTTATTCTACTTGTGCACCTAACCAAAAGACATGCAAACCTCCAACCAACACCTAAAACCTTTTATATACTCCCAATACTAACTTCTAGTGGCTTCGGCCTCAAAGTGCACATCAATGACATGGTCAAAACTCACTCTAAACCTCAGGGTACTAAACTGATTTTCTGCAGAAATTATAACTCTCCTTTCTCCAAGGTTTTGACTTGACAAACTCAACCACCAACAACCCAATACCCAAACCAAGACTTAAACATGGTGATCTACTAAACTAACTCCCTTATACTCAAAATAATCTTGGTGGAGATCATCCTTACCCAAGGTGCAATCATGGCAAAACAAAAGAAACCACATTTCACAACTCACAAATTATCAAGTTTTTGAAACAATAAGTTATGCATTTTATAAAAGATATACACGACTTATTACCATGCATCAAGAAGTATTAATCAATATTAACACATTATTCCTACTGAAATTAAAGCTTACTAATAAAATCTTTCCAAATGATCAAAATGTTATAACATTATAAGTGAAATCCACATGCATGCATGTCTTCGAGTTTTGCAAGCCAAACAACATGTTTTCTAAATATGTTTTACCAAGAAATTTACATGCAAGCCTAGCATGAGCTATATCTAGATGATCACTTATCATTCAAGGAGTTTCATCAAATTTGTACTACAAAATTCAAGCCATTATCACATAAACATACAAAAATTGAATAAAGCAACAAGAATGGTCTCAAGAACCATTCATTCGGCTCCCCTATGGTCATGGCCGAATGAAATGGAAGGGAATGGCCATTTAACATCAAGAGTTTCCTTCTCAAGACTTGGCACTTCACCATTCCTTGTAGTCCTCTCAAAAACAACCTTAAACTCACAAGAATCAAGGTTGTACTTTGAGTTTCAACTAAAACCTTAACATGCAACCTTAAAACTTAAACTTTCTACTCAAAACTCTTTGAAATATATGTGATCATGGTATGGGAAGTAACATTTACTTGTGTAGGAGGTGGGAACTTGATTGAGAAAGAAAGAAAATGGGGAGGGGGGTGGTTTCGGCTGAAAAGCCGAGAGTGACGGGGTAGGAGTCGAGAGTGAGAGAGGGGAGGGAGAGAAGAAAGAGTGTGGTGTGGGTGATGTGTGAAATGATCATGTCTTTTACTTGTTTTATGGTTTTTGTTTTGACAAATGTGAGTGGGAATAGGAATTGACATGACTACCCTTCCACTTATACTTGGATCATTTTGCATGCAAGGGTAAAGGAGGAATTTGGCTAGAAAAATAAGGGTTAGTGGGGTGGTAATTGTCTCTTTAGCCCTTTTGGATTGAATAGAAAGGGTTTGCATGCAAGGACAACTATGTAATTTGCTAATTATAACAATTAACATTTATAAAGATTTATTTTTGTAAAATAAAACACAAGTTCAAAAATTATAAAATTTATACCATAAAATAATTTGGATTTTTAGAAATTTTATAAAACTAATTTTGAAATTTGTGAACAAAATAACTTTTAAAGAGAAATTTATTCAAGGTTTAAAATATTCCTTATAAGTCAAAAATGAAAGAAATAAATAAACTTTTGCTTTGAAAATTCATATACCACATAACGAAAATTTAAGACGCAGAGTTCTCATTCACACAAGCATACAATAGTTGCATATATTGGCATTCGGCTTTTAAAGTTGTACTAAATTTATAATTAATATTACACAGAAATGCCGGTTGTAACAATTTTGATATTTTAGAATAATGGAATATCTCTTTGATAGGTCCTGTAAGAGGGCTATTTTAAGCTAGAAGGGGGGTTGAATAGCTTAATTACCAATTTTAAAATTATTGTGGTGTTTTAAAATAATTTATCCCTTTTTAAACATTTACCGAGTGGTTATGTAGTTTATATGTGCGGAAAATATAGTACAAGGAAAGAAAATACCACACGGTGATTTTATCCTGGTTCGCGATGGCGCAACCTCTAATAGATTCACTCACCCCTACTCCAGTGCCCGAGCTCCTCTCCCGGACTCGGGATTTTCTCTTATAATAAACTCGCTCCTTTAGTAGGCAGAGAAGCCTTTACACCCTTACAAATATTTGTCTCGGTGTGTAATATAAGGGTCACCACCTCAAAATAAATGTAATACCTACACAACTTATCTTAGACAATAACTCCCCGCTATTTCTTCAAAGTTGATGTAGAACCCTTGTGTGGACTTGGCTTCCTTAGCTTTTATCGGTCTTGGATCTTAGTGATCCGGTCTTGGGTCTTTCATCTTCTTCACTGTGCAAATACTACTAACTCCTTGCTAGTACGCATAGTACTTGGGTCTTAGAACGAGAATCTCCTCACGTCACTTCACCTCACTACAAAACTAATAAGACAATCCATAAAATAAAAAGTATAGAGAAAAGATGGATTGAACTAGTATGCTACGTTACTAGCCCACAAGATAATATAATATTCAAATAAGAATATTAAATATCAACTATGTATACTTGACTTGAGATATAGAATAATATGTCAAGTATACTTTCGATTACTCCGTCTTTATAGAATATATGTTTATCGGAGTAATATAAGAAGTCTTATATATATAAGCAATATAGCTTATGATTTATTTAGTATTCTTCTTCTTTCGATTATGTATTCTTCTTCTTTATTTAGTATTCTTCTTCTTTCGATTTAGTATTCTTCGACCTTAGGGTTCCTCCAAAGTACTTTTACTAACTTTACTGACTTATTTCTAAGACTCTTCTCTTGCCAGTCGAGTATTTTGACCGGTTGCTCCACAAATGACAGGTCTGCCTGAATTTCTACTGGTTCATATTCTATTACATGGCTAGCGTCAGGATTGTACTTCTTAAGCAATGACACATGGAACACATTATGCACGTGCTGATACTGAGGTGGTAAGGCCAACTCGTAGGCCACCTTCCCTACTTGACTCAAAATTTCAAAAGGACCTATGTATCTAGGTGCTAACTTCCCTTTCTTGCCAAATCTAGACAACCCTTTTCTAAGTGACACCTTCAACAAAACAGCTTCGCCAATTTGGAATTGAACATCCTTACGTGCCGGATCCGCATACTTCCTCTGTCTATCTTGAGCAGCAAGTAGCCTTTTCTGAATTAACTTGACTGAGTCATGTAATTTTTGTACCAATTTCGAGCCGAGAATCCTTCCTTCTCCTACTTCATCCCAACTTGTTGGTGATTTACATTTTTGCCTGTACAAAGCTTCGTATGGTGGCATGCCGATACTGGAATGATAGCTATTGTTGTAAGAGAATTCAATCAACGGCAAGTGGTCGTCCCAACTTCCTGCAAAATCGATTGCACAACTGCGCAACATGTCTTCGATTATTTGAATTGTCCTTTCGCTTTGTCCATCAGTCTGCGGGTGGTACGCCGTGCTCATATTCAATTTCGTGCCAAGACATTCTTGAAATTGCTTCCAAAATCTCGAGTTAAATCGGGGATCTCTGTCTGAAACTATTGATACAGGTACTCCATGCCTTAATACGATTTCGCGCACATACAGATGAACCAAATTGTCTAATGATGACTTCTCGTTAATTGGAAGGAAATGCGCTGACTTTGTAAGACGGTCAACTATAACCCATATAGCGTCATGCCCGGATTTCGTTCGCGGTAGTCCTACTATAAAGTCCATAACAATATTTTCCCATTTCCATTCTGGAATCTTTAGGGGCTGAATTAATCCGCTTGGTCGTTGATGTTCTGCCTTCACTTTCTGACAAGTATAACACTTCACAACCCATTCCGCTACGTCTCGCTTCATGTTTGGCCACCAAAAGTTTTTCTTTAAGTCCCGATACAACTTGGTACTTCCCGGGTGGATTGAAAATTTCGAATTGTGGGCTTCATGTAGGATCTCATTCTTTATTTCAGGTACACGAGGAATCCATATTCTGGAAGAAAACCTTAGTATCCCTTGCTCATCCCTTTGAGTATTAATCTCCTCTCCAGATAACTGATTCTTCTCTTTCTCCATTACTTCTTCTTGACATTTCTTTATCTTTTCCACTAGTGTTGGCTGAAAAGTCATTGCACGACAAACTTCTTCAACTTTTCCACAATCACAAAGTTCCAGTTCAAATCTCTTGATTTCTTCAGATAATTCCTTTGATGTTGTCATCATATTCAGTCTCTCCTTCCTACTTAGAGCATCGGCCACAATATTCGCCTTTCCAGGATGGTAATTTATCGAACAGTCATAGTCCTTGATCAATTCCAGCCATCTCCTCTGCCTCATATTGAGCTCTTTCTGAGTGAAAATGTACTTTAAACTCTTGTGATCCGTGTAGATTTCACACATTTCTCCGTAGAGGTAATGTCTCCAAATCTTAAGTGCGAACACTATGGCGGCTAGTTCCAAGTCATGTGTCGGGTACTTCAACTCATGCGGTTTCAACTGTCTTGACGCATACGCGATCACCTTACTGTGTTGCATTAACACACAACCCAATCCCTTATGTGAAGTGAAAGGCATATGTCATAGCCTACTCGTTTATTCGAGTATTTAACTCAACTCAAATAAGAATGTAATAAGTAAATAGTGGATCAAGCATCAGAGAGATCTCACAAAGTAACATCTGTCAAAGAATAAAGGAACATTGTTCATCTGCAGACTTGAAGATTCACTGGAAGAAGTTCAAGAATTTGATCATGCCTCAGTGATATAAATCAAGATCGTGGATTTAATCAAGTGACAGAGATCTCGTCAAGGTATCATTTATTACAAGGATTCAATCATAACAACAAAGTCAAGACATGAAGAAACGTCACGAAAGTTAGTCACTCATGAACCAGACAGTACATCGAGTGTCAGCATTAAAGTGATGGAATTGATTCATAAGTCTCAGAGACTTTCAGAAGATTGTCAGAAGAATGGATGCTGCTCAGGGATAGTATTAATTCTCTATTAATTAATTAAGTCATATAATTTAATTAAGAGAATAAATTATATCTGCAAGGATTAATTTATTGATTAATTGAATTAAATTGATTAATTAATTTAGAATTAATAAATGAGGATTTTCAGAATGTTAATTGATTAAAATCTGTGATAATTCAAAAAAAGACAATTGATTGTACTAGTATGACAATCGGTATGACAATTGATAGTCATACCGAATGTCATGCTAATTCAGTTGATTGTATTGATAGAATTATTATTTAGATTAAAATCAATTATTAATTCAGTAAAACAATTTCATTTGAACTAATATGACAATCGGTATGACAATCAATAGTCATACCGAAAGTCTTGCTAGTTCATTTTAATTGTCTTGCTAGCTCTAATAGATTGTCTCACCGAAAGTCTTTCAAGCTAAAAAGGATTGTCATTCCAGTTCTTTTTCTCTCGGTTGGATTGTTAAATAGAAGCAGAAGCAGCAATTCAAAATATCTATCAATCAAACAGAACACAACATACAGAAGAACAAAAGAGAAAAAGAAGCAGAAAAATATTACATCTATTCTGCAACTTCAAGATCAATTTTCTAGATTGTAAAGTTAAATCCAATCAACTAGAAATACTTATCTTGTTCTTGTGTATCTATCTAGCGGATTAAAATCCCTAGAACTTAATCTCAAATCGCTTTTAGCATTTGATCTTTTAATTACAAAAATAGAAAAAGTTCATGTCGAATTTATTCTAAATTTGTAATAATTGATTTGAGATAAATCCCTTGTAACCGATACCGTAGTTGTAACACCTTTCAAGTTTAATAAAAGTTTTATTTAACTTGAATTTTGTTTCACAATTTTATTCCGCATTTTATTCGACGAAACGGTATTGTTTGCATTCAACCCCCCCTTCTACAAACAAATTGGGACCTAACAATTGGTATCAGAGCCTTCTGATTAACGTACAAATCAAGATCCTAGACTTTTGTGTTTCTTTCACTTCTTGAATTTTTATTCACTCAAAAATTCATAATGACTACACAAAAAGTTGGAACCGTTAAAATTCCACTTTTCGATAAAGAAAATTATGTGATGTGGAAGAAGAAGATGCTACTGTTTTTACAGGTTGCTAATCCCAAATATTTGCAAGTGTTGAAGAAGGGTCCAAAAATTCCTATGGTTATTGAACCAGAGGTAATAGAGAATGATGTGGTGATCACCAAAGCGAGAACTTATGTGAAGGATCCTGAGGACTTCTCTCCTGCTGAAATAGAAGAAGCTTCCCTGGATGCTAGCCTTCAATTAATCTTAGTAGATTCCCTTAATCCCCTAATGAACAGACATGTGATGAATTGTAAAGATTCTAAACATATCTGGGAAACTATTGAGATTATTAATGAAGGCACAGAGGAAGTTAGGGAGAACAAACTAGAAATCCTAACCTCTGAGTATGAATACTTTAAATCCAATCCAGGAGAAGGAATCACTGAAGTGTTTGAGAGGTACAATGCATTGATCAACAACCTGAACATTAATGGTAAATACTATTCCATCAGGGAGGTCAATAAAAAGTTCCTTTTAACACTGCCAACTCATCTCGAACATAGAATCACTGCCATAAGAGAAGCAAGAGATCTGAGTGAGATTTCTTTGGAAAGGCTATATGGTGTGTTAAAGACTTATGAGTTGGAGCAGATTCAGCAGAAGGAAGTTTACGGGAAAGGAAGAGTGGTCAGCACGTCTACTGCTCTGGTAGCTGATGAACAACAACAACAACCACTATATCAACAACAATCTCAACAGTCAGATAGAATGGTACAGTCTTCCAAGGTTGAAGATAATGTGATAGTAGCAGAATTTGATTCTCCTACTACAAATCAATCAGGAGATGATTATTATTCCTTGGAAGAACTGGAGCAATTGGAGGATGAGTCAATGGCCCTGATTGTCAAGAGATTCTCAAATGTCAGATTCAAAAGGAATCCCAAGTTCAAGTACAAGTCCAACTACAACAGATTCCAGAAAGGTGGATCTTCATCCTCTAACACCAGCAGTGGTGGGTATAAAACAGGGATGGTTGATCGAAGCACCATTCGATGCTTCAACTGTAATGAGTTGGGACACTTTGCCACAGAGTGCAGGAAGCCAAAACAAGCAAGGAAGAACTCTTACGATTCTAATCAGAAGAGTAAATCTGAAAGGGCGTACCTGGCAAAGGGAAGAAGCTGGGATGATACTGACAGTGAAGATGAAGAAGTTGGGAATCTTGCTCTCATGGCTAGTGATGCAAGCACCTCATCGTCAAGAAAAGAGGTAAAACTTTCTGATGCTGAAATGGTTTATCATCTAAGAGGTAACTTAGATTGTGCTCGTCGTGATAATGAATTGTTAAATCAACAAATCAAAGACCTTGAGAAAGAGGTCAATGAATTAAGACTTGTGCACATTAATCAAGATAAACTTAAAGACCAAGTATCTTTTCTAGAGAATAGAGTTGACTGTTATAGACAACTCGAAACTATTCTCAAGGACAAGATCACCGGTCTTGAGGCTAAGGTTAAAGCTTACTTTAATTCTTGTTCGAAGTCCAAAGAGTTTTACAATAAGCAAGCTGTTAATCAAACACATGGAATATGTTATGATTACAATGCTGCTATTGGAAAATTAGGCATAAACTCCCCTCCTCATGTATGTGCTAAAGGCAGGGAAGTGCCACATGTGCTTAAGGGTGTTGATGAACCCCTCTATAAGGAATCAATTGCTGAACCATTTGATGAGACCTCTTTTATTATTCAAGAAGAAATCCGTGCTGAAGATAATGCTAATGGGAAAGCTGTCTCCAAGTCAAGTGTGTCAAAAGTTCCAGTCAAGGTTGTGAAAGCAACTGAGACTAACTCAGACACACATGAGTTGGATAACACAAATGCCATGTCTACCATGCATAAGTTGCCTATTGTTAATCCTTCTCATAAAGCATGTGGTGTTCTTGATTGTATGTCTTGTGCTTTTAATCTGTTGTTTGCTTATTTTAATGGTAAGCATGCTTCTAATGATAAGACTACTCCTCGTCAGCATGTGAATAATAGAAAGCATGATAGGTCTAAGACTGCTAGTCCTCCTAAAGCTAGAAAGGAGACATTTGTGCCTAAGCCTAAACATAAATCTGATAAGGTTGTTTTAAAGGTCAAATGTTCAGTCATTGAGAATGTTGAGAATAGTGAAATTAAGAATGTTGTTTTGCCTGATAAAGGCCAATTTTACAAGTATGCCGGACCCAGCCAAGCTTGGGTTCCGAAGAAGTTCTAATCCATTTGTATTGCAGGGCATTAAACAGGTACAACCGGTAGTGTGGATTCTTGACAGTGGATCGTCAAGACATATGACCGGAGATAGAGCCCTGCTATCAAATGTGGTTGAGAAAGCTGGCCCAGTGGTTACCTTTGGAGATAACAGCAAAGGTTTAACGGAGGGATATGGCTGTTTGCAAGCTGGAAATGTTATCATTGAAAATGTATATCTTGTGCAAGGACTTGAACACAATCTGCTTAGCATTAGTCAGTTCTGTGACAACGGCTACAATGTTTTATTCGACAAGCTGAAGTGTCAGATTCTGCACAAGAAAAGTGAAAAACCCTCCTTAATGGGAATACGGAAAGGAAATCTGTTCGTAGCTGATATGAACTCTGGAAGCAATCTTGAAGTCAATTGTTTCTATGCAAAAGCATCGTCAAATGAGAGTTGGCTATGGCACAAGAGACTTTCCCATCTCAATTTCAAGACAATGAATTCTCTTGTCAAAAGAGAATTGGTAAGAGGTCTGCCTCAGCTGGAATTCTCTCCAGAAGGACTATGTGAGGCTTGCCAGAAAGGAAAGTCAAAGAAAGCAAGTCACAAAGGCACTGACACATCTTCCATAACTGGTGTTCTGCAATTATTGCACATGGATTTATTTGGTCCAGTTAATATCCTTTCTATGTCAAAGAAGTGTTACTGTCTTGTGATAGTTGATGACTATTCCAAGTATACGTGGGTTTTATTTCTTCACTCTAAGGATGAAACACCACAAGTTGTGATTGATCATATCAAGATGATTGAGTTAGATTCTAACGTCCCTGTTAGAGCAATAAGGTCAGATAATGGAACAGAATTCAAGAATGCACTTCTAAATGGATTCTGTACAGACAAAGGGATTACCAGACAATTTTCAGCTCCTAGAACCCCTCAGCAAAATGGAGTGGTAGAAAGGAAGAATCGTACATTGATTGAAGCTGCAAGAACGATGTTAAATGAATCAGGTCTTCCAATGTACTTTTGGGCTGAAGCTGTCAATACTGCATGTTATACTCAGAATCGAACTCTAATCAACAAAGACTTCATGAAAACTCCTTATGAGATTTTGAATGAACAGAAACCTTCTATCAAATACTTTCATGTATTTGGTGCCAGATGCTTCGTGCTCAAGGATGGAGATGATCGTCGTGGTAAGTTCGAGGCAAATGCATATGAGGGTATTTTTGTTGGATATGGAAGAAGATCATATAGAGTGTATATCATTGATCAACACAAAGTAACTGAAAGTGTCAATGTTACATTTGATGACACTAAACTCCCTAGTATCCAAACTGAAGATCCTTCTGAGAAACTGAAGTTTGATGATACGTCAGATTCAGAGTCAGAACATGGTCAAGAACCTGAGGTTGTTGCTGTTGAAGAACCTGTTAATCCTGATAATACTCAAGGTAATAGTGATGGAAACTCTGGAAACAATGGAGATACCACTGCTACTGACGGAGAATCTTCAAGTCAGCATGGCAACAACTCAGGGGGAGATGCTGAAGGATCATCTAGTAGGACACAACATCACAATGAATTTCAAGGCGAATCATCAAGATCAAATCTTCCAAGACAGACTGTCTGGAATAAAGCTCACCCTTTTGAGTTGATTATTGGTGATCCAGATGTTGGAGTCAGAACTAGACGTGCTACTCAAAATGAGTGTCTGTTCTCAGGATTTCTTTCTGAGATGGAACCTAAGAAAATTGAAGAAGCACTGACTGATCCAGATTGGGTGATTGCTATGCAAGATGAACTCAATCAGTTTGAAAGTCAACAAGTCTGGAAACTGGTACCTAGGCCTGTACACAAGAAAGCTGTTGGTACAAGGTGGGTATTCAGGAATAAACTAGATGAAGATGGTGTGGTTACAAGAAACAAGGCAAGACTGGTAGCTAAAGGGTATTCTCAAGCTGAAGGTATTGATTATGATGAAACCTATGCTCCAGTGGCTAGACTTGAGGCCATCAGGATATTTCTGGCATTCGCAGCATTTTCAAACTTTAAAGTTTATCAAATGGATGTCAAGAGCGCCTTTCTGAATGGAAAGCTGGATGAAGAGGTATATGTAGAGCAACCTCCTGGTTTTGAAGATCCAGATCATATGGATTTTGTCTTCTTTCTTTTCAAGGCTATCTATGGGCTAAAACAGTCACCAAGAAAATGGTATGACACTCTCTCTGAATTTCTTATTGAAAATAGCTTTATTAGAGGTGTCATAGACAAAACTCTCTTTTCTAAAAAACATAAGAATGATACTATATTAGTCCAAGTCTATGTGGATGATATAATATTTGGGTCTACTAATGATAATCTCTGTAAGAGATTTGCTAAGTTAATGCACAGCAAGTTTGAAATGAGCATGATGGGAGAGCTGAAGTTCTTTCTTGGATTACAAGTAAATCAAAGGTTAGATGGAACATTTATTTGTCAATCCAAGTATCTCAAGGAACTCCTCAAAAAATACAATCTAGAGGATTCTGCATCAGCAAGGACTCCATCAACTACAGCTGTCAAGCTTGGACCATGTGAAAACTCCATTAAGGTAGATGTCACAAGCTACAGAGGTATGATTGGCTCGTTACTCTATCTTACTGCAAGTAGACCAGATATTATGTATGCTACATGTTTATGTGCAAGGTTCCAAGCGGATCCTAGAGATATTCATCTCGTTGCTGTTAAACGAATCTTAAGATATCTTAAGGGAACACCAAATCTAGGTATTTGGTACCCTAAAGAATCTGGTTTTAACCTTGTCGGATATACAGATTCAGATTATGCAGGAAGTGTTGTTGATAGGAAAAGCACCTCAGGAAGTTGTCAATTCTTAGGAAGCAGGCTAGTCTCATGGTACAGCAAGAAACAACAAACAGTTTCCAACTCAACGGCCGAGGCTGAATATATTACTGCTGGAAGCTGCTGTGCTCAGATCTTGTGGATTAGGAACCAACTACGAGACTATGGCTCTGTATTGAACAAGATTCCTATTTTATGTGACAATACAAGTGCAATAGCCATCACCAACAACCCTGTGCAGCACTCGAGGACAAAGCACATTGACATCAGGTATCATTTTATTAGAGAGCACGTCATGAATGGTACTGTTGAACTATTTTTTGTTCCAACAGAAGAACAAATAGCAGATATTTTCACTAAACCACTTGACGAATCCACATTTACCAGATTAGTTGGTAAATTGGGCATGTTAAATAGTTTTAGTGATTAATTTAATTAATATCTGGAATCTGTTCTTGAATGAATTTACAAATGAATTTTTCATAAATGAAAAATTCATTTGCAAATTTATTTTATCATTTTATCATATTTCTTGCTTATTTCTATGTAATATATATTATCTTATCTATGTTATTTACTCTACTTGTTAATTTAAAATATCTCAGAATATTTTATTTCCTCTAAAGATATTTTTCTATGAATTTTATTTGCTAAAATTCAACAGAAATCTATTTTTGGAATAAAAATAATTAATTCTGAAATATTGTCTTTGTCTCTGTGAAAATTTTAAGTGTTTATTTCAGTTGTACTATTTTGAAATATAGCTTCAGTACATAATTAGAGGTCTGTACATATTTATTTTGTTTTTCTACTGCAAAGACAATCGGCAAGACAATTAAAATTGTCTTGCTGAAAATCATTTCAGTACACATGTAAATATAAATCTGTTAATGCTTATTTTATCTTATTCTAGAAAGACAATCGGCAAGACAATTGAAATTGTCTTGCTGAAAGTCATTTTAGTAATAATGATTGCTTATTTTAAAATCAGATTAATTTTATAACTGGCAAGACAATCGGTATGACTATTGATTGTCATGCCAGTAATAAAATTAATATCAGAATTATATTGTTTTATTTTGTACTGGTATGACAATCGGTATGACTATCAGATTGTCATACCAGTTATTTATTTTTATTTGTTTCTTTTCCTTCTTTTGCCTGGTATGACAATCGGTATGACAATCCCGGATTGTCATACCAGCTATTATATAAAGGCTGTTGCTGTTTTGTGTTAAACCATTTCAACATAGCAGTTCATTTCAAAAATTTTGAACAGTTTTTCACTCCCATTTTCTCTCTTCTCTCTCCTCGAACAAACAAAAAAAAAAAAATCAGTCAGTCACCATATTTCCTTGCTCGAGTTTTCACTCAGCAAACTTAATCATCACTTTAGTGATATATACTTACAAGTATATATATAAAGAGATGCTGTTGAATTTTTTTTAATAAAAATTATTATAAAAAACGCAAAAACAAATTAAAATCAGTTTGCCCCTTCAAATTCCATTTGTGTTATTGAATTTGAACTTTTAATTTTAATTTTAATTTCTTATTTGTGTCTTTTGGTTTGTCAAAACTGTGTTAGTGATTTAAGAATTTTAACGAGATACATTTCTGTCTAAATTTTTCGATTATAATTAATTTAATTCGAATTATTAAATTAATTTAATTAATTCGAATTTTCTTAAAATTATTCTTAAAATTCTGAAAAGCTTGTGTCTTATTATTATTCTTTAAAAAATGGCTCTCAATTTCCAAATTGTCGCGCATAATCAGGTTGGTTATTTTAATCCGGAAAAATGTGATGTTGAAAAATTTAAGCCTTGGATTAGATTTTTAAATGATCATTCGATTGTTAGCTCTGCTATTAAATCAAATGTGATTTTAAACGTCGATCTACTTAGACTGATTTGCACAACTTCTACTGTGGCCGATGATTCAAAATCTTTTTCATTCACCATCGCAAACACACAGTATGTAGTTGATGAAACAGTCGTCAATCGTGCGTTAAATTTTCCACTAGACAATTTCTGTAATTTACCCTCTGAAAATGATATCACAAATTTTTTCAATGCCATTCACTATCAGGGGGTGATCAATTTAACCAAACTTTCTAAATCAAATTTGGTGTCTGAATGGGATATATTCTTCGATACACTTTCCAAAGTGTTTGCCAACTGCACAAAATCTAATTTTCATAACATTACTTCCACCCTGCAGTATATTGGTCTTGCGGTTGTTTTCAATCAAAGGATCAATTTTGGCAAACTACTTTTTCCCATTCTCTTGAGACGTCTAACTTCTGCTTTACGTGATCATTCTACAAATCGTAGGGTATCATGTTACTATGCTCGTTTTCTTATGCTTATAGCAGATCATCTACTCACCCCTGAACACAAAGCACTTTTTGCTAACTCTGCTGTAACCGAACCCCCACCAGTTAGCAAAAAGATTTACACTCGTCAAGACACAACCTTCAAATTTATGCAAGTACCAGTACTTGTATCTGCTTTCATGGCCAATTATATTCCCTTACCTATTTTTAATCTACCCGGCCATGAACAGCAACCTCAACCTCCAGTGGTTCAAGCCACCCAGGCTCTTCCATTACAGGTAGTAACTCCTCACTCTCACTCTCTTCCTACTTCTGTTAACAGACCCTCAGTGGTTGATAGGGCTGACCATGAAGTTGTAGAACCACAGCTTCAATCCCAGGTCATAGAGCCAAACACAGAGTCTCATTCTATCTCAACCTTTCCCCCACTGTCTAAAATGTTACCCAGAAGATTACTAGGAAGTAGTACAATGTCAAATACGAGTGAACCCTCAGCTCTGCCTCCTCCTAAGAAAAGAAAAACCTATTCTGAGGCATCTGAAAGCCCATCCTTGTCCTCCCAACAGGACATGGACTTTGAAATGGCCAATGAACAGTTACTAGAGGCATTCTCTCAACAGGATGCATCTATTGAAATTCGCCATAGGGCCATGGCATCTTGTACTGAGTCAAGCACAATTCCATTACTCACAATGGAACCATACACTTCCCCAGATAATACTCAGGACACACAGCGAGGAGTGCACGTAGAGTCGGTTACAGTGCCTGCCATAGTTACGGCAGAAGAGCAGTCACATGCTTCAGAGGGAAAATCTGACTCTCCGCCATCTTTAATAGAGTCATTTTCTCCCCTCCCAGATCCAACAACTCTGGCTCCCTTATGGGATTCTCCACTCGCAGATTTATCTGGAGAAAGTGGAGGGCAACTCGGTCAATCTATCCCTGAAGCAATTCAGACATCTATTCCAAAAGATTTGATAGCATTGACTGAGGATCGGGACTCGCGAATTCCCATTGCACCACCACTGACCTCTCTTGAAGAGGCTAGGGTGATTTTTAATGCAGGTACACAAGAACAGCAATTGGAAGACTCCTCACGAGCAATCATATTGAGAGAAACACATGCACGTGAGATGAGTGAACCAAACACGAGTGAACTTCAGGTGAGAGCACACACAGACACTGATACTGTCAACCTGTTAGCTCAGATTGCTGCCCTGAAAGAAGAACTTGCTAAAAGTCAAGCTGAAGCTCAAGCATTCAAAGCACAAGTGGTTGAACGGTCTTCTTCTTCCACCTCTGTCGACAATCAGCTTGCAATCATAAGGAATGACATCTCAGATTTAAAGACTACTGTAATACCAAAGCTCAATTCTATTCAGGACACTCCAAATTTATCAGCTGATGACATATCCAACTTCTGCTCCCTACATACAAGAATGACTTCTCTTGAAGACCTCGTTGAGATGAATCATTCACTGGACAACTCAAGATTTCTAAAGATAGAGACGGGCATGGAACATCTAAATGAAGGCATGAAGCACTTATATTACATGATCAAGAATTCTCATTGCCCTAATGAAGAACAAAGAGCTTATTTTGAAGGACCGTCTGGTGGAGGATCAGGCTCTGGAAGTGGTGGAGGTTTCAAAGGAAAGTCAGCAGAGGATCCCTCAACTAAGGGGGAGAAGAAAGGGAGTAGTTCCAAAGGGAAAGAAAAAGATACTTCTGCTGGAGATAAAGGAAAGGCTGATGATGCCTACTACAGTGGAGAACAGGATGACTTCGATATTTTTGACATTCCCACTGAACCAGTTCAGGAAGATAAAGATGGGTTATTTAAAGCTGAAGAAGATTGGGAAGAAGAAGATACAGTGGATCCTAGGTTTGAGAAAGAATTTCAGAAAGAGCAGTCAGAGATGCAAAGAAAAGAAGCTGAACTCAAGAAGGTCTCACAGATCATTGATAGGAGAAAAGACATACAAAGAACAGAAACTCTTCAAAAGCAACGTCTTCATGACATTAAAGCTCAAGAAAGGAGAAGAGATGTCAGACTAAAGATTGGTGGAAAGTGGGATGAAGCTAGGAGAGTACTCGATATGCCTCAGCTATGCACTAACAATGATAGGCAGTTCTTACATCTTCTTGACAAGCTGGAAATCTCAAATCCTAACAATGACATGTACATGAATGCTATCAAGACTGAAGTCTCAAGGATCACAGCTGCTTTTGATAGATCCCTAAATGAGATGAGCATTTTTGTATATTGTCAGAGTGAAGGATCATTCAAGGTGTCACTTCATCTATTTGAGAATCGTTCGTTGTCAGAGATTTGGGTTCTTTTAAACAAAGTGAAAAGAAGCTCAGAGTTGAATGAAGTTCTTCGGGAAAGGCTTAAAGAGTTTGCCAGCAGGGCTAGTCCTCAAGTGGTCAACAATCCTCATCAAGTGAGATTCTTTAAGTCTGATTGTCTTCAAATCTTTCAGCTAGATGTACAATCTCTTAAAGACTACTCAGCTAAGCATCTGGTCTGGATGGAACATCATTTGAGAACTGCTGGATATTCATCCATGTTGAAGACTCAAGCTGCTGACTTGATTCAAGCTTATTGTGAGAAGAATGTTAAAAGGTACAATCAACTCAAGAATAAGTTGAAGACAGTTGGAGTTCAACCAGTCAGACCTGCAAGCTTCACTTCAGAAAAAGATCGTATCTTTGACAAGGAATTGCTTCAAGATTTAGAAGAAGGTGAAGTCAGAAGAGAAGACAACTAAAGTCAATTAGCTCAAAACTCAATGTAATATGATTAGAGCGTTATGAATCAAGATAGACTAATGTAGTTATATGTTCAGGCTAGAGGAACATCTATCTTGTATTCACTTGTAAATTTCATTTGGAATCTGGAAAATGTTAAATATAATCCAGAACTTTTCTGCTATTTACTTTACATTACTGTTTATATATTTTTCTTATTTGTTAGTTGAGTTATCCTCTAGGTATTTGCTGTTATTGTCTAACAAGCAAATAGGGGGAGATTGAAAGGCATATGTCATAGCCTACTCGTTTATTCGAGTATTTAACTCAACTCAAATAAGAATGTAATAAGTAAATAGTGGATCAAGCATCAGAGAGATCTCACAAAGTAACATCTGTCAAAGAATAAAGGAACATTGTTCATCTGCAGACTTGAAGATTCACTGGAAGAAGTTCAAGAATTTGATCATGCCTCAGTGATATAAATCAAGATCGTGGATTTAATCAAGTGACAGAGATCTCGTCAAGGTATCATTTATTACAAGGATTCAATCATAACAACAAAGTCAAGACATGAAGAAACGTCACGAAAGTTAGTCACTCATGAACCAGACAGTACATCGAGTGTCAGCATTAAAGTGACGGAATTGATTCATAAGTCTCAGAGACTTTCAGAAGATTGTCAGAAGAATGGATGCTGCTCAGGGATAGTATTAATTCTCTATTAATTAATTAAGTCATATAATTTAATTAAGAGAATAAATTATATCTGCAAGGATTAATTTATTGATTAATTGAATTAAATTGATTAATTAATTTAGAATTAATAAATGAGGATTTTCAGAATGTTAATTGATTAAAATCTGTGATAATTCAAAAAAAGACAACTGATTGTACTAGTATGACAATCGGTATGACAATTGATAGTCATACCGAATGTCATGCTAATTCAGTTGATTGTATTGATAGAATTATTATTTAGATTAAAATCAATTATTAATTCAGTAAAACAATTTCATTTGAACTAATATGACAATCGGTATGACAATCAATAGTCATACCGAAAGTCTTGCTAGTTCATTTTAATTGTCTTGCTAGCTCTAATAGATTGTCTCACCGAAAGTCTTTCAAGCTAAAAAGGATTGTCATTCCAGTTCTTTTTCTCTCGGTTGGATTGTTAAATAGAAGCAGAAGCAGCAATTCAAAATATCTATCAATCAAACAGAACACAACATACAGAAGAACAAAAGAGAAAAAGAAGCAGAAAAATATTACATCTATTCTGCAACTTCAAGATCAATTTTCTAGATTGTAAAGTTAAATCCAATCAACTAGAAATACTTATCTTGTTCTTGTGTATCTATCTAGCGGATTAAAATCCCTAGAACTTAATCTCAAATCGCTTTTAGCATTTGATCTTTTAATTACAAAAATAGAAAAAGTTCATGTCGAATTTATTCTAAATTTGTAATAATTGATTTGAGATTAATCCCTTGTAACCGATACCGTAGTTGTAACACCTTTCAAGTTTAATAAAAGTTTTATTTAACTTGAATTTTGTTTCACAATTTTATTCCGCATTTTATTCGACGAAACGGTATTGTTTGCATTCAACCCCCCCTTCTACAAACAAATTGGGACCTAACATGAAGCGTCGCTGAAAATCACAAAGTTTCCTTGGTCATCAGGAAGTACTAACACCGGAGCTGTTACCAATCTCTGCTTCAACTCTTGAAAGCTATCCTCACATTCTGCACTCCATTAAAACTTTTGATTCTTTCTGGTTAACTTGGTCAATGGCGTGGCGACTTTCGAAAAATCCTTGACGAACCTTCTATAGTATCCTGCCAACATTAGAAAACTTCGCACTTCCGTAGGAGTCTTTGGCCTCTCCCAACTCATAACTGCCTCAATCTTTGCCGGATCCACTTTAACTCCTTCATTTCCAATGACATGCCCCAAAAATTGAACTTCCTTTAACCAAAACTCATATTTGGTAAACTTGGCATACAACTTCTCTTGACGAAGTATTTCCAATGCTATCCAGAGGTGCTGCTTATGTTCTTCTTCCGACTTAGAATAAATAAGGATGTCATTAATGAATACCACGACAAACTTGTCCAAATACTTCTTAAATACTCGATTCATCAGATCCATAAATGCGGCTGGGGCGTTGGTCAATCCAAACGGCATTACTAGGAATTCATAATGCCCATATCTGGTCATAAATGCTGTCTTGGGAATATCTTCTTCTTTGATCTTTAATTGATGGTATCCTGATCTCAAGTCAATCTTTGAAAAGCACTTTGCTCCTTTCAGGTGATCAAAAAGGTCATCTATTCTTGGTAGCGGGTAGCGGTTCTTGATCGTTACCTTATTCAACTCTCGATAATCTATGCATAGTCGCATACTCCCATCTTTCTTCTTGACAAACAGAACAGGTGCTCCCCATGGTGACGTACTTGGCCGTATCACTCCTTTATCAAACAATTCTTGTAGCTGGCTCGCCAACTCTTTCATTTCTGCTGGTGCCATCCTATATGGGGCCTTTGAAACTGGTTCCGTGCCTGGAGCAAGGTTGATCTCGAACTCGATTTGTCGATCTGGTGGTAAGCCTGGTAGTTCGTCTGGAAACACATCGGGAAACTCGTTAACTACAGGGATATCTTTTATGTTGGGGTTGCCCTTTTCTGAATCCACTACATACGCTAGGAACGACTCACAACCTTTTCTAAGTAGCTTCTTAGCCTGAACGATTGTGAGAAATAGTTATTCTTGCCTCTTCCCCTTAAATACTACCTTTTTTCCACTCTTCGCCTTTAAATACACCTTCTTGGTCTTACAATTAATCTGAGCGTTATTTTCTCCTAACCAATCCATGCCTAAAATTATATCAAACTCTCCCAATTTGAAGAGTATCAAGTCGGCTGAAAACTTATACCCCGAAATATCAATCTCACACTTCGGACATAATTGATTCACAGGAATCTTCTCTTGGTTCGCAATTACCACATTTACTACCTCGATCATAATCATTTTATCACATTGAAGCTTATCAACAAAAGTTTCTGATATGAAAGATCTTGTTGCTCCCGAATCAATCAATACTTTAGCTTTGACATTATTGAGTAAAAGTGTACCTGTTATCACCTCAGAATTCTGAACAGCATCCTTCATCTTCAGATCAAATGTCCTTGTTGTTGCTTGCGGGGTTGGTGTAGGTGGTGGAGGTAATGCCAATACCTCAACTGGCACGCTCGCACTAGTGTTTGCCACATTCATCAGAGCTTTGACTGGTCCGGTTGCCTTGCACTCCCTAGCTATGTGTCCAGTTTTCCCACACTTGTAGCACGTAACTCCTGGCTTCGACATCTTGCACTCATTCGTCAAATGTCCCTTCTGATTGCACCTATAGCATGTCATGCTCAACTTATTACACACTCCGGGGTGCCTTCTTCCACAGTGCTAGCATTCGGGTCTCTGGAATCTGTTTTCTCCAACTTGTCCTTGGCTTGCCTGGTTGTTCCCCTTTGATTCTTGCCTTTTACCCAAATTTCCCTTCTTTTGAAAATTTCCCCCCTTCTGGAATCCGATCCTCTTTATATTCCGATCTTGTGAACTTCCCGATTCAGACTTTTCTCCATAAAATGGAACCTTCCTCTTTTTGTTATCCCTCTCCTTCCATGACTACATCCCATTATTCTCAATCAGAGCAGCTTTCTGAACTACTCCCGCATAAGTTTCAAGCTCAAACATAGCCACTCTATCTCTGATCCAAGGCTGCAATCCTTGCTGAAATTTATTCGCTTTTTCCTCCTCGGTGCTGGTATACTTTGTCACAAACCTTGACAACTCAGTGAACTTCTTCTCATACTCCAGTACAGTTATGTTCCCTTGCTTCAGCTCCAAAAATTTAAGCTCCGTCTGATTCTGCATGTACTTAGGGTAATACTTGTCCAGAAATAACTTCTTAAATCTCTCCCAAGAAACCTGTTGAGTTGCTTCCATAGCTTTTACTGATTCCCACCAATAGATGACTTCGCCCTTCAAGAAGTAAGTAGCATACGGCGTCTTCTGATCGTCTCCTAACTGTACCAACTCAAAAGCCCTTTCCATCTCCTTGATCCATGTGTTAGCTATTAGTGGATCAGTGGTATCATGAAATGCAGGTGGATTCACATTCTGAAAAGCCTTGAAAGTGACAATTTGTCTAGGTGGTACTGGTGGTTCAGGTGGTTGGTGTGGTTCATGGTTATCTTGGTTTTCAATTCGCTGTTGAAGAGTTAGTTGTTGTTGGGCTATAGCATTGGTTTGCTGTTGCAAAGTTTCCAGTAGTCGAAGAATATTTGGGTCTGTGGTGGATGTGGTTGTTGGGTTCTTCTTTTTGGGAGGCATGATCCTGAAATAAGAGTTATGTCAAAACAAATATGAATAATAAAACAATTCGAGGGTATCGCATGGCATTCTTATTTACATGTGAGGTCAGGTTTCAAATTAAGCAGATATGATGATGCATATAAAAGCGTATAATAACAGTTGAGAGCAATTGGAAAAATAGAGCATGATTATTAAAATTTAAAGGTCACAATACATGGGATTAGAACAAAGTCTGATTCTAGGATCAACAGGCTTATTTAAAGGAAATAACGGAAACAACTGGGGAATTCTACGGAATCTGATAGTACAACAACATGAAAGGTAAATGGAAAGAACTAAGGCTTCACTCCATCCGAACGGGGCTTGGTAATCTTTTCCTCTCGAAGCGTCTTCACAATGCTTTGGAGCTCATCCGCCACCATCTGAATGACATACTGGCTGGTGCGGTCCCGGTGCGCTGGCATCTCCTCAAGCTTAGTGTTGACGTACTGAACCAAGGTCTCAAGTCTCGCAGTCATCTGCTCCTTGGGCTTCCCTTTGTAGTTTCGGCTGTCCGGGTACACGTTCTTCAGTCGGTCTATCAGTCGGTCGTACTTTCCCTGAAGCATGTCAAACTCGCGCCTCAACTCAGCATACACGGTAAAAGCAATAGTGTCGTCCGAACCAGAGGATGACGAGGAATGCGCCCTTTGCTGACAAACCAATAAGAGGAGTATTAATAATAAACTTACTTAACCTACTCTCTCGCATATTATCTATAACCTACACATATACCCTTTAACCTATTTGGGCTGTCCAGGGACTCTAAACCGTAGCTCTGATACCAAAACCTGTCACACCCCAACTTAAAGAGCAATTTAAATATAACTATTACAACATTTAATAATAAATAAACATACCCAAATCCAGGATCTTACAGTTTAGGGTTTGGAACAGCCCAACACTACCATCTATTACAACTGATTTTAAATATCGAGTCCTCACACAAACTACTATCACTTATTCTACCTGAGCTCGAACATAGGCATCAGCATCACAGGTCTTACGGGCAGTCTGCTTGAATCTAACTATAGCTGCTAGCTGTAATATCAGGGTAAAGCAAGGAGTGAGCCAAATGCTCAACAAGTGCTAAACAATACGATACAAAACATAAATCGAGATATATATTAAAGAATGTCAATGGGAGGACATGACCAATGATAATGAGAGATAAAACTTTGGGTGATGGCATCATTTTGTTGGTATCCCGAACCTCGCTAGGTTCTAAAACATTAATGGGAATCCCTAGGAAACTTTTAAGCCTAATAGAAGTGTGGAAAGGACTCGCGTCTCAGTCCAGATCCACTATTCAAAGAAAACATTTATCCCCCTTTGGGACTGAAAACCCACATTTTATTTATTTCAAAAACTGATGCCGATTTATAACAAAATCTCTTTTACAGTAAACATTTTTTATCAAGGGATTATAGATCAACTCGAAACACGGGAAATATGGTACTGAATCTCAGGGCCATGATTCACAAAACTATACTCTATTAAAGTAATTGAATGGTTTTCATATATCAAAGATTGGACAAGGGGATTTAGTGAGGCTATTGGATATTATAAAGGGTAATGCCAAATTGGGCTTAAAGTAATGGTTTCTCATCAAGGTTCAAGTGCTGGATCATCAAGAAGATAAGCTTCATGAATACTAAGGGTGTTAAGGTATGCAAAAATGATCTTCAACACAGGATATATCAGAATTGTCAAGCTTCAGGATAAGAAAGAGGGGTATCAATCAATGAGGAATCACTTTGATAAGTATCTGGCTTTTAGGGTTCAAGGTAATGTTCTATAGTGGTTCAAGTATCAGGATAAGATATCAATACTTAGAAATCATCAGCATGTAAATCAAGAGAATCAACCAAGAGTTATAACTACCCTTTCTTTTATCCTGGCATTCGAATTACTTTAATATACTATCATGATAAGACCACTTTGCAATACGTACTCGAGGGTTCATGGCATTTTTATATAATTCAAAGATACACATAAGATACGCTTGATTTAATATATCAAATGACACAGGATAGTTGCAGCAATGTATGAACTATTAGCAGTAAATATGAAGGACAAGTTGAATCACTTGCCTTGAGAAAGGCTGGTCTGGTCTGACTGGTAGGAGCAACTGGAGCTTCACTCGACCTTTATGGCAAGTTTTCCCTCGTCTCGAGATCCTACATAAATAATAATAATAATCCTCATTATAATATATTCTCACCAACTTAACCTATTTACAACCCGAATTTAAACACGGATGGCACTTAGGCCTATATGCACTTAATTTATATTCACCTTTAATTTATAGTTGCACACGCATAGCCACATAATCACATATCATATATTAATACCAAATAACACCATATACACCATAATGCAACACTAGGCTTGGATGATCTCGATCCCCCAACTTAAGTCACTTGGTCGCTAAACTAGACAAAGTCTTCTAATTTTGGCTTCCTAACTCGATGTGCCTTTACTAAACTATCCAAGACCTATTGACCCTCACTTGTGCCTTTTATTCTACTGACCTTATACTATCTTACAACTATGGTGGTCAACCTAAATCTCACTCCTAAGTGTTCTAAAACTATGTGCTAAGTGAAAATGTTCACTGGTGCAAATTTCAGAATGACATCTATGGTTTCTTGAGTGCATTTGACACCCTTAAACTATAGGTTTTCCTTCAAAACTCTTACACAAGACTCTCCTGACCTAAGGGCATCACCCAAACTTGATGTAGCTCAAGGGCCTGGCTTGGGCCTTCTTGGGCCTAAACTCAAAGTCCATGGTTCCCCTGTTTTCCTGGGCAGAAAACACCCTAACTTGAATTAACTTGTGACACATGGTTCTAACTCATATACTATGAACTATGGTTGTAAAAACTTCTCTGACACTCCCTATAACTAAGGACCAACAGGGCCTAATGAGGGCCTACCCATGACATGGTCAAATCTCCCTATTTCTAAGTTGCAACAAAACTGTCCCCTGCTGGACATATTTTGTTATTCTACTTGTGCACCTAACCAAAAGACATGCAAACCTCCAACCAATACCTAAAACCTTTTATATACTCCCAATACTAACTTCTGGTGGCTTCGGCCTCAAAGTGCACATCAATGACATGGTCAAAACTCACTCTAAACCTCAGGGTACTAAACTGATTTTCTGCAGAAATTATAACTCTCTTTTCCCCAAGGTTTTGACTTGATAAACTAAACCACCAACAACCCAATACCCAAACCAAGACTTAAACATGGTGATCTACTAAACTAACTCCCTTATACTCAAAATAATCTTGGTGGAGATTATCCTTACCTAAGGTGCAATCATGGCAAAACAAAAGACACCACATTTCACAACTCACAAATCATCAAGTTTTTGAAACAATAAGTTATGCATTTTATAAAAGATATACACGACTTATTACCATGCATCAAGAAGCATTAATCAATATTAACACATTATTCCTACTGAAATTAAAGCATACTAATAAAATTTTTCCAAATGATCAAAATCTTATAACATTCTAAGTGAAATCCACATGCATGCATGTCTTCGAGTTTTGCAAGCCAAACAACATGTTTTCTAAATATGTTTTACCAAGAAATTTACATGCAAGCCTAGAATGAGCTATATCTAGATGATCACTTAGCATGCAAGGAGTTTCATCAAATTTTTACTACAAAATTCAAGCCATTATCACATAAACATGCAAAAATTGAACAAAGCAACAAGAATGATCTCAAGAACCATTCATTCGGCTCCCCTATGGTCATGGCCGAATGAAATGGAAGGGAATGGCCATTTAACATCAAGAGTTTCCTTCTCAAGACTTGACACTTCACCATTCCTTGTAGTCCTCTCAAAAATAACCTTAAACTCACAAGAATCAAGGTTGTACTTTGAGTTTCAACTAAAACCTTAACATGCAACCTTAAAACTTAAACTTTCTACTCAAAACTCTTTGAAATATATGTGATCATGGTATGGGAAGTAACATTTACTTGTGTAGGAGGTGGGAACTTGATTGAGAAAGAAAGAAAATGGGGAGGGGGGTGGTTTCGGCTGAAAAGCCGAGAGTGGGGGGGTAGGAGCCGAGAGTGAGAGAGGGGAGGGAGAGAAGAAAGAGTGTGGTGTGGGTGATGTGTGAAATGATCTTGTCTTTTACTTGTTTTATGGTTTTTGTTTTGATAAATGTGAGTGGGAATAGGAATTGACATGACTACCCTTCCACTTATACTTGGATCATTTTGCATGCAAGGGTAAAGGAGGAATTTGGCTAGAAAAATAAGAGTTAGTGGGGTGGTAATTGTCTCTTTAGCCCTTTTGGATTGAATATAAAGGGTTTGCATGAAAGGACAACTATGTAATTTACTAATTATAACAATTAACATTTATAAAGATTTATTTTTGTAAAATAAAACACAAGTTCAAAAATTATAAAATTTATACCATAAAATAATTTGGATTTTTAGAAATTTTATAAAACTACTTTTGAAATTTGTTAACAAAATAACTTTTAAAGAGAAATTTATTCAAGGTTTAAAATATTCCTTATAAGTCAAAAATGAAAGAAATAAATAAACTTTTGCTTTGAAAATTCATATACCACATAACGAAAATTTAAGACGCAGAGTTCTCATTCACACAAGCATACAATAGTTGCATATATTGGCATTCGGCTTTTAAAGTTGTACTAAATTTACAATTAATATTACACAGAAATACCAGTTATAACAATTGTGATATTTTATAATAATGGAATATCTCTTTGATAGGTCCCGTAAGAGGGCTATTTTAAGCTAGAAGGGGGGTTGAATAGCTTAATTACCAATTTTAAAATTGTTGTGGTGTTTTAAAATAATTTATCCCTTTTTAAACATTTACCAAGTGGTTATGTAGTTTATATGTGCGGAAAATATAGTGCAAGAAAAGAAAATACCACACGGTGATTTTATCCTGGTTCGCGATGGCGCAACCTCTAATAGATTCACTCACCCCTACTCCAGTCCCCGAGCTCCTCTCCCGGACTCGGGATTTTCCCTTATAATAAACTCGCTCCTTTAGTAGGCGGAGAAGCCTTTACACCCTTACAAATATTTGTCTCGGTGCGTAATATAAGGGTCACCACCTCAAAATAAATGTAATACCTACACAACTTATCTTAGACAATAACTCCCCGCTATTTCTTCAAAGTTGATGTAGAACCCTTGTGTGGACTTGACTTCCTTAGCTTTTATCGGTCTTGGATCTTAGTGATCCGGTCTTGGTTCTTTCCTCTTCTTCACTATGCAAATACTACTAACTCCTCGCTAGTACGCATAGTACTTGGGTCTTAGAACGAGAATCTCCTCACGTCACTTCACCTCACTACAAAACTAATAAGACAATCCATAAAATAAAAAAGTATAGAGAAAAGATGGATTGAACTAGTATATTACGTTACTAGCCCACAAGATAATATAATATTCAAATAAGAATATTAAATATCAACTATGTATACTTGACTTAAGATATAGAATAATATGTCAAGTATACTTTCGATTACTCCGTCTTTATAGAATATATGTTTATCGGAGTAATATAAGAAGACTTATATATATATAAGCAATATAGCTTATGATTTATTTAGTATTCTTCTTCTTTCGATTATGTATTTATAAATCGAAAAATACTTTAGTTACAATCTCGGAATTGTAACTTATCCTTTTTAAGCTCGTAGGCTTAAGGATTTTAGTATACTTATATTTTGACAATTATAGAGCCAAAGTATACTTTTAATTTCGTGCACAATTTATAGGTTCTATATAAGCCAAGATCGAGATAAAAGAAGTGCAAGTAATTGGATTTGGATTTGTACTTTTGAAGTTTAGGTGGATGATTACGAAGTTTACTATTTATTGATTTATAATCCCACGGAACACTAAAGATGTTAGTGAGGCTCATACGATAGTTTTCGTAATGATATTATATACACGAACTATGCATTGGCCAAGATCCAAATAAATGAAGTGCAAGTAATTGGCCAACTCGTGTGATTAAATCAACCTTTGAAGCTTAGACGGATGATTATGAAGTTTACAATTTATCGATTTATAATCCCAAGGAACACTAAAGATGTTAGTGGGGATTATACGATACTTTTTGTAATGATACTATATACACGAACTATGCGTTGGCCAAGATCCAAATAAATGAAGTGCAAGTAATTGGCCAACTCGTGTGATTAAATTCGTCCTTGATATTTGACAAAATTTCGAAGCTTACTATTGATCGAATTATAATCCCACGGAACACTAAAAATTTTTGTGAGGATTATACGATACTTTTCATAATTATTTCTATATTCACGAAATATGTTGGCCAAGATCGAGATAAATAAAGTACTAGTAATTGGCCAACTCACGAGGTTTGTAAAATATGAAATCTCACTCGTGAGGAGTTATAGATATTTATGAAATCTCACTCGTGAGGAGTTATAGAGATTTAAGTACTTGTATTTTATAGATCTTCTTCTTTTAAAGCTTCTTTTTGAAGATCAAGTACTTTATTCGAATTCCGAGTTCGAATCTTTGTTCTCTTTTCTTAGGGAACCTTCTTTATAGAAGATCTAGTATTAGAGCTTGAGATGAAGTAGAGAAATTAAGTATAAAGCTCAAATAAAATAAACTCAAAGAAGAAGCTAAAAATTACCACTTTTGGAAAACGGTCAGAAAAGTTCGCCGGAAAAATTCGCCGGAGGTTCGGCTGGATTTTGGCACTATGGTCGAACTTGGGCAGTCCTTCGAGAGGCTGGATAGTGGTAGTGGATGAGCTCACTTGGTCGGAACAAGCTTGGTTGGGTGAAGTTACGCTTGGGTTTCAAAAACCTTGTATATATGTATATATATTTAAGAGAGTGAAGGTTTTTGAGAAGAAGTGTGTGTATAGAATTTGAAGGAGATGAAAAGAAGCACTTCTTGAAAAAATCCCAGAAACTTTATGGCTCTTTAGCTTGGTTGAAATGGGTTGGGGTGGGGGTTATTTATAGGAGAAGTTAGGTGGATTGAAAGGTGGAGATTTGAGGAAAATGGATGGTGGATGTTGTATGTCACATGGATTGATGACTTGGCAAGTAGGTTGTGTTTCTTTGACATAGCCATATAAGACAAAAAACTTTATGGGATTCAAAACTCAGCCGATATATTTAATTAAATATATATTTTCCTTTTCTTTTAATTATTGTTTAATCATTTTAATTAAGCATTAAGCACCATTAAATATGACCACCCTAAAAACTCTTAAATAAATACCATAAAAAATATGATAATTACCTAAATATTATAATATGATGTCCTGCAAGTTTTGGTCAACCTTGGTCAATGATAACTAGGTCAAACGTGGTCAACTGTGGGACCATCTGTCTCGATTTTTGTGCTCGGACAAAAATTCTCTGAATGTTACGAAATTTTTGTCATGCATAGAAAATACCATTTAAATGATCCATACAAAATTTCAAGTCATATAGTGAGTGGAAGTATTTTATTTAAAATACAGACTGGTTTGTCAGCCTTTTCATCCGAGTAAAAATACCATTGGTCTGAAAATTAAATATATGGATCTTTTGACCAAAGTTTTGACTTGAATAAATACTTAAAATAAATTTACTAATATATAAAATATATTTGGATGGTAGGAAATATTTTAGAGTATTTTTGAATAATTTTCTCCGAGAAATACTGATTTTACGAAACGAGAGAAAATTACTTTACGTATACATGGAATGGGTTATAAAAATGGATATTAATATTTCAATCATGAATATTAATAAACTTTGGATAAAAACTCTTTTGATGGATGTAAAAATATATTTTGGAGCGTAGAGTAAAATATTTTTAATATAGCACGAGTCTTCTAAGGAATATATCTGATATATCCCTTTTTCGAGCTTGTTGCCTTATTGATTTTGCAACTGAGATCTAAGACATATCATGTCTTGATATTTCTTCTTTGATCATATTGCCTTAGAGATATATTCCTTAATGATATAATTTTGATATTTTAGAATAATGAAATATCTCTTTTATATACTTGAAAATAATTTTGCTAGATTGACCATTTGACTTTGATTTGGATCAGTTAAATTCATGTCTTAATGGAGAGGGTCTACGTGTATTTAAATTTTATGTTTAATAGTACAAATACCAAAATAAATAATATATCGAAGATATCCTTTCAATCTTCCCCTTTTTGGTATTTTCCAAACAAATATAAAATTTAAATTTTTCAAGTTTGTGGTTCCCCTTGGTGTATGCATGATTTTTAAAAATATTTTTGCACATACAGTTTGTGGGACTAAGCTTGATTCCTCTCTTAGGATAATTCCGGCAAAAACCTTGTTAGTTTTATCATATATAGAAGCACAATGATTCAACTAGCAACATCTAAGGTTTTGAAAAATAAGGGGGGTCCAAAATTCTCTTCCCCTTTTTGTTTGGGAGATAGCCAAAAAGCATAATCTAGTTTATCATGGTAACAACATTTCAGTGTATGAAGTATGCAATGCAAATTCAAGGAATTTAGAGAAACACATAAGTCAAATTTTTCTTCCCTTTTTGGTTTACTACATTTGATGGCTAGAAGTTATATTTTACTTGGTGAATTTTTAGTAGCATGAATTGTTGAACATCAATTTGTATCTTAAGAGATATATAGTTTATGCATACTATTCAAATTATTCTAAAATTAACCATGGCAATATGTTTCTTTTTGAGTGCACATATTATTTGAAAAAAATGAATTTCATTTGCATTTTATATTTAGAAATACAATATATTGAACATTTCTGTTTGGATCCAAAAGATACTATCATATTTGAGTTTGTAATTGTTTGAACTTGTTTTAAGCATACTATGACATTGTATATAACGCCTTAGTGTTTTAAAAAATCATGGTAAATATTTATGCGTGTTTTATATGGCCGTTTGCATGCATATACCTGGTTAATTGATTTCCTTGTTAGTTTATACGAGTTGGAGCAGATAAATGATATACACAGGTTCATGATCTGATCATTTATATCGACTGAAGTTGCAAAAAGTCAATCCTAACTCAATCTGACTAATGTAACAGCAAGTACTACATATCAAATGACCTAATACATTCTAAGCCAGTGCTTTTTATCAGATACAAACAAGAGAAATATCAGTTTACATGAGTTTGAGCTAATACATTTTAGTTGATACAATGTTATGATTCTAGCATACAAACTATAACTTTTCACAGCATACTCTTTACAGATTTAGACAAGCTAATACAATCTATTTGAAACTGTCTAAATAGAAAAAAGACTTAACTAACTTATATAAACCTCTAATCAGTCTAATACATGTAACTAAGTACACAATGTTGAGAATCTGTACCTATTTTACCTTGTTAGAGCCAGATGATTTGGGTTGGTTTGAAAGGAAGGAAAATAGGAGATAAATTGTATACCTTTCTTTACCTGAAGTCATATTTTTGCAGTTTCTAGTAGATCTGCTTTGGGTTTGCAATTTTGCTGATTTCCCTTTTAAATTTTAAAAGTGAATTCTTTCTTCATTCCTGCAGAGTATCAAACAGTACATAAATCCAAGCTATCACAATAATTAGTTTAAATACAGTGATTCTGATCATTGGATAATGGAATAGGAAACAAGGAGATAGGTCCATATAGCAGAGATTATCATGACAACTTTTATACTTAGTATTTAGACTTAATATTGTATATCGGCAATTCAAATTTCCAGAGATAACCAATTTATCTTAAATTCTGCATAATATGGAAATGAACAGGCTTAATAACAGTTAATTTCAGTAAGTCCAGATCATATTATGAGTGTCCAAATACAAATTCCATCTTGTTCATACATAGACTGGTTAGTGAATTTTGAAAGCAAATTTGTATTACAAGTATGACAGTGTATGCACCAACAAAAGTAACAGAATGCAGATTATATTACATGGAACAAAAGTGTTCATATCAATCAGTGTGGTTCACTGATTAAATGTAACAAAGTTGTGCACCTGTCTTAGAGATTACAAAGCATTAGGAGTGCATACACTCCATTAAGTTCAACCAAATTCAAAATAAAGTTAAAGTTACAGTCATCCAGGAAAAGTACCATAACAAGCCTAAACAATACAAAGATCTTAATGTACAGCAGAGCAAATACAGATCAACAAAAGCAGTCCAATAAATAGCAGCACAATACAACACAAAATTATCCAACAACAAGCAGCACATAGCTCACCTAATTACATTTCCATCAGCATCACACACATGAATTAAATCAGGAAAAGTTTCAATAGGTGGTCCCCTTGCATCCATACCTATGTCCTTTAACTCATGAACCATAGCTAAGTCATCAGAAATTGGAACTTAGAAGGCATTCATATTCTCTTGGTCAGTCATACAGTGGTCTCTTAGGGTAGATGCAACTAAGTTCTCAAGATATGCAATTCTATTTTTACAAGATACAGTTACACCCTCTAGGTAGGTTACCTTTTCCTTAATCTCACTGTTTTCTATTTTAACCCTCCTAAGTTCATTTTTAAGTTCATTTATCATGACTCTGAAAGACTCATAGTTAGAGAGGAAGACATCTTCTTCTCTAATTATTGGAGGAATCACAGTAGGTTCAACCTCTTGTGGTTCACAGTGCATGAGAGAAATTTGTGGCCTAATATGCTCATTTGTGATGTGTGAATCACCTAGATTAGCAAACTTATCAGGAAGATGAATGTTGCACATAAGAAAGAAGCAAGTGATGAGGAGTCCATATGGCGTGTATCCTACCATATTAGCATTTATCATATTGAGAAGAATGACATAAGAAATGCTAAAGTTGATTTTGTTGTTGTAAAGAAGATAAATCGGTTTAACATCATAAAAGTCAAAGTATTTACTTTGATTGGGTTTGGGCAGGACATTTGCCCTTATGATAAGTGCAAAATGCTGAAAAACTCCTTTAAAATGCTTAAAATGGATTCCAAAGTTAACATCACATAGACTAGATGGAACACACCAAGCATAAGTTCATACTCAGCTTTGTTGAACATAAACAAGGAATAGATATCATGACATGGCAATTCATACAAGTACAGTGGAAGGTATATGTTAGGAATGTATGTGCATTAGTTTGATGATATGTTTAACAAAATGCTTAAGTAGAAATTTAGTGTCTGTAGCCTCAACGGATAAGACCACTTTGGCTATCCGTTGATGGTGTAGCTTTACTTAGAAATAAGTCTAGTGTTGTAGCATATTTCAGTCTCTGTATTTAAAATGTAATTCTTGGAAGTTGAGAGAAACTATGAGTCATGTTGACTACTAGATGATATGCAGATAGGAAGGCCAATTGTAAATACTTCATGCCTTGTAATTTTGTATAAATGAAGTGGTATCAACGGATGACTTAAAGACCTTCAACGGATGAGAAGCTAAGCTTCAACGGATGTCTCTAAAGCTTCAACGGATAAAGTCATCAACGGTGCATCAACGGATGAAAGCTTCAACGGATAACATCCTTCAACGGATGAGTGCATCAACGGATGAAAGCTTCAACGGATGTTCTGATGATTAGCCGTTGATAAAGGGTAGTTGTACCTACAAACAGAGGCACATGGGTTGATAGAGACAGCTGAGATGTGGTAGCCGAATTTCAGGAACAACAGAAAAAGCAGCCGTTCTTCTTTAGTACAAAGATGCAATAGTCAACAAAGTACTGGAGTGAACAGGAAAAGAAGCAAGTGAAGATCTTATTTTATTACTGTATTTTATATTGTTCTTCACTTGTACACTTGGTAATATATAAACCAAGCAGAAGCTAGTAATTAGAAGAGAGATTTTCCAGAGCTGTTTAGAAAAATATTGAGAGAAAATTCATCTAGTTTGTACTAGGATGCAGCTGTGATCAACATTGTTTAATCACAGATTTTCTAAAATACCATCTCTGGTGGAACAACAAATCCACCAGAAAAGTTTTTAAGGTCTGTTGTGTTCTTTACATTTGTGCTTGAATATATATCTGTCTGTATTAGCTTAAAGCAATTCACACACTTGTTCTTCTTGAACACACAACTTTCATAAACTGCTCAAAACTAGAAAAAGTTTTGAGATTTACATTCAACCCCCCTTCTGTAAATCTCATTGTTAGTCCACTAGGAATAACAATTGGTATCAGAGCAGGCTCTTGACATACAAAGAGTTTAAAGATCTTGGAATCTAACAAAGATGAGTAAGAAGGATATTGGAGTAAAGATCCCAGTTCTTGACAAAGACAGTTATCACCATTGGAAGGTGAAAATGCACCTTCATCTACTCTCCCAAGATGAAGGTTATGTAAACTGCATTGAGAATGGTCCTCACATTCCCCACAAAGTAGCAACAGTTGCTATAGCCACAGTTGCTGTTGGTCAATCCATTCCAAAACCTAGAGCAGAATGGACAATGGAAGACACAGAAGAAGTCCACAAGGATAAGAAGGCTATGAACATTTTGTTTAATGGTCTTAACATGGATATGTTTGATAATGTGATAAATTGCACAACTGCCAAAGAGGTTTGGGACACAGTTCAACTACTGTGTGAAGGTACAGAACAAGTGAAAGAAAACAAAATGCAGCTTCTCATTCAACAGTATGAATACTTTCATTTTGAAGAAAATGAATCTTTAAATGAAACATTCAATAGGTTCCAAAAGCTGTTGAATGGACTGAAGCTGTATGGAAGAGTGTACCAGGTGAAGGATTCAAATCTTAAATTTTTAAGATCCTTGCCAAAGGAATGGAAACCCATGACTGTCTCCTTAAGAAACTCTCAAGATTATAAGGACTTCACTCTTGAAAGATTGTATGGAATCTTGAAGACTTATGAACTAGAGCTGGAACAGGATGAGATATTGGAGAAGGGGAGAAAGAAAGGAAATTCAGTTGCATTGGTAGCTGAAGATGAGAGGAAATGCAGACAAGAAACTGCAAGATCTACATCAAACTCCAAAGATGGTATAAGAAATCAGGAATCAAGCAAGGGGAAAGAGCAAGTTGCTGAAAATGAAGACAACTCCAGCCAAGATGACTCAGATGGTATTGATGAGCATCTTGCATTTCTGTCCAGAAGATTTGCAAAGATGAAATTCAAGAAAAACACTAGAGCCACTAAACCTCACAAAAACACTGTGGACAAATCCAAGTTCAAGTGTTTCAATTGTGGTATAAGTGGACACTTTGCAAGTGAGTGCAGAAAGCCAACTTCTGAAAAGAAGAAATTTGAACAAGTAGATTACAAAAAGAAATATTTTGATCTACTCAAGCAAAAGGAGAGGGCTTTCATTACTCAAGAAAGGGACTGGGCAGCTAATGGAGATGAAGAGGATGAAGATGTGGAGTATGTCAACCTTGCTCTCATGGCTGATTTTGAAGAAAATGAAGTTAGTTCCTCAAGCAATCAGGTAATCACTACTGACTTAACACAGCTTACTAAAGAAGAGTGCAATGATGCTTTTAATGACATGTCTACTGAATTGTATCATTTGCGTGTGTCTCTTAAATCTCTTGCTAAAGAAAATAGTAGGATTAGAGAGAACAATCTGTTTTTAAGTAATAGAAATGCTTTGTTAGAAGATAAGATGATTGACCTAGAGAAAACAAAGTTGCATTGTATATCTGTTGAAAATGAACTAGCTGAATCTGTTAAGAAAGTAGAAATACTTTCCAATCAATTAGAGAAAGAGCAAGAGGTGATTAAAGCCTGGAAGACATCTAGGGATGTAAGTGCTCAAATTGCTAAGGTCCAAGGAATTGAATCATTCTGTGAAACTGCCTGGGATAAAAATAAAAAGAAACTGGAATTAATTGATGGGCTGTCAACGGATGTGGAATCAACGGATGATGAAAGTTATCCGTTGAAGGAAGAAAAGGAGCATCCGTTGAAGGTTCCTCAATCAAAACAGGCAGATGTTTCTAAAAGAGAGAATCTAAAGAAACTCAACAAAAAGTTTGGTTCAACTTCAAAGAACTTTGTCAAAGAAGAAGCAAGCACATCCAAAGATGTCAGTAAGGTGAATGTAGGGCACATGACCTTAGAACAGTTAAATAATAGGCTCAAGATGGTTGAGGATAAAAAGGAATCTAAAAGAAATTCCAACAGAAATGGGAAGGTAGGAGTTAATAAACACAACAATTACACACCTGATAGGTATGCTCCTAGAAAAAGCTGTGTGCATTGTAGTAGTGTTAATCATCTATCTGCTAATTGTAAATCCATTAAGAAGACTCCCATAACTGTACCCTCTTCTATGCCTAATATGTCTGCATCACCTCTGCATGCTATGCCTGTTACGTCTCAACAAAATCCTTATGCACATTTTGTAAACATGCCATATTTTAACAATCCTTATCTTGCTGCATTTAGTATGCCTCAAATGCCATACAATATGCCTATGTGGAATAACATGTTTGCACAATCAATGCCTAATAATTTTACAAATGTGCTAAATGATTCTGTGACTAACCCTACACCTCAACCAACTACATCTAAGACCAAGGTTGACTCAAACTTACCTAAGTCTAAAGATGCAGGAGGAATGAAGTCTAGGAGAAAGGCTAACAAGACTGGACCCAAGGAAACTTGGGTACCAAAATCAAATTGATTGATTTTATGGTGTGCAGGGAAATGGAAGAAATCTATGGTACTTGGACAGTGGTTGTTCAAGACACATGACAGGAGATTTCTCCCTGCTCACAGAGTTCAAGGAGAGAGCTGGCCCTAGCATAACCTTTGGAGATGACAGCAAAGGGTTTACTATGGGATATGGCTTGATTTCAACAAGGAATGTCATCATTAATGAAGTTGCATTAGTTGATGGTCTCAAGCACAATTTACTGAGCATCAGTCAACTATGTGATAGAGGGAATACAGTTTCCTTCAATTCTGAAGCCTGTGTTGTCACTAGTAAGAAAGACAACAAAGTGGTTCTAACTGGAGTTAGAAAAGGAAATGTGTACATAGCTGACTTCAACTCTACAGATGCAGAATCCATTACTTGTCTCTTCAGCAAAGCAAGCACAGTTGAAAGTTGGATATGGCACAAGAAGCTATCTCACTTGAATTTCAAGACAATGAATGATCTAGTCAAAAAGGACTTAGTTAGAGGAATCCCTCTAGTTGAATTCTCAAGGGATGGTTTGTGTGATGCTTGTCAGAAAGGCAAACAAAGGAAAGCATCATTCAAAAAGAAGCTTGAATCAACAATTGATGAACCATTACAGCTGCTACATATGGATTTGTTTGGACCAGTCAATGTATTGTCTATTGCAAGAAAAAGATATTGCTTAGTGATTGTAGATGATTTCTCAAAGTTCTCATGGGTCTATTTTCTTGGATCAAAGGATGAAGCAAGTGAAATCATTATCAATCACATCAGGCAAGTCAACAATCATCCTGACTTGAAGGTTAGAAATATCAGGAGTGATAATGGAACTGAGTTCAAGAATTTGACATTAAGGCTGTTCTGTGAAGAAAATGGAATCATGCATGAGTTCTCAGCTCCAAGAACACCTCAGCAAAATGGGGTTGTTGAAAGAAAGAACAGATCTTTAATTGAAGCTGCCAGAACAATGCTTGAAGAATCAAAGTTACCAACATATTTCTGGGCTGAAGCTGTTAATTGTGCCTGCTTCACTCAGAATATTTCTTTGATCAATCAAGCTAAAGGCATGACTCCTTATCAGTTGTTCAAGAGAAGAAAACCAACTCTAAACTTTCTTCATGTCTTTGGATGTAAATGCTTTATACTGAGGAATCAATCTGACCATAAAGGGAAGTTTGATGCAAAGGCTGATGAAGGGATATTTGTTGGTTACTCAGCTGGAAAATCTTATAGGGTCTACAATCTAAGAACCAACATTGTTATGGAATCTGTGCATGTTGTGTTTGATGATAAAAAGATTGATGGACTAACAGATGAGGGACATAATGAGAAACTCAAATTTGACAACATTGAGATATATTGTGATGATAGTGAAGAGGAGACTGATGGAGTTGACACTTCAAAAGGGATTCAAAACATGCCCTTGGATAATGCACAAAATACTGCATCCGTTGATAGAGGCAATGCAGTATCCGTTGACAGACATAGTGCATCATCCGTTGAAGTACAAAATGAAGCATCCGTTGATCATAGTTCATCAACGGATAATCGATTTACATCATCAGTTGATAGAACTCCAAGTTCCCTGCAAAGGACCAACAACTCAGGGGGAGTTTCAACCAGTCAACACTCTGTCTCACATCATGACAATACTGAGGCCACCTCATCTAGAGCACATCTTCCACCATAAAGGAAATGGACCAAGAATCATCCCTTTGAACTGATCATTGGTGATGCATCATCTAAAGTGCAAACAAGAAAAGCCACTCAAGATGAATGTCTGTATAGTAGTTTTCTGTCTCAGGAGGAACCTAAGAAAGTGGAAGAAGCTCTATTGGATCCAGATTGGATATTAACTATGCAGGAAGAGCTGAACCAATTTGAGAGAAACCAAGTATGGAAGCTGGTACCCAAACCAAAGAACAAGAGTCCTATTGACACAAAGTGGGTATTCAGAAACAAGATGGATGAAAATGGCATTATCATAAGGAATAAAGCCAGACTGGTTGCTAAAGGCTATTCTCAGCAAGAGGGAATAGATTTTGATGAAACATATGCTCCTGTTGCAAGACTTGAAGCCATCAGAATATTTCTAGCCCATGCAGCCCATGCCAATTTCAAAGTCTATCAAATGGATGTCAAGAGTGCATTTCTAAATGGGAAATTAGAAGAAGAAGTCTATGTAAGTCAACCTCCAGGATTTGAAGATCCAAATTTTCCAGACTATGTGTATTATCTGTTGAAAGCACTCTATGGACTGAAGCAAGCACCTAGAGCCTGGTATGAAACCTTATCAAAATTTCTTTTGGAGAATCACTTCACTAGAGGTACTGTTGATAAAACTCTCTTCTTTAGGGATGTTAATGGCTCTAGTATACTTGTTCAAATTTATGTAGATGACATAATATTTGGCTCTGTAGATGATAAACTTTGCAAAAAGTTTGCTAAGCTAATGCAAAGTAATTATGAAATGAGCCTAATGGGAGAACTAACCTATTTTCTTGGTTTACAAGTTAAACAAGTTAGTGATGGAATTTTCATTAGTCAAACTAAATATATTTATGATCTTTTAAAGAAGTTTGACTTAATGGAATGTTCATCTGCAAAAACTCTCATGACCACTGCCACCAAACTTGAATTAAATAAGACTGAAAGGTCTGTGGATATTACAAGTTATAGAGGCATGGTTGGTTCACTTTTATATGTAACTGCTAGCAGACCAGATATAATGTTTGCTACATGTCTATGTGCTAGATTCCAAGCTGATCCTAGGGAGTCTCACTTAATTGCTATCAAAAGGATTTTCAGATATCTCAAGGGTACACCAAATTTAGGTATTTGGTATCCTAGAGAATCTGGCTTTGATCTAATTGGTTATTCAGATGCAGACTATGCAGGTTGCAAAATAGATAGGAAAAGTACAACAGGCTCCTGCCAATTCCTGGGAAACAAGCTTGTATCATGGTTTAGCAAAAAGCAAAATTCAGTCTCTACTTCTACAGCTGAGGCTGAATACATTGCTGCTGGAAGTTGCTGTTCTCAAGTGTTATGGATGAGGAACCAACTCCTTGACTATGGACTTCATGTTGATAGAATTCCTATCTTTTGTGACAACACAAGTGCCATAGCCATAACAGAGAATCCTGTGCAGCACTCAAGGACCAAGCACATTGATATCAAGTACCACTTCATTAGGGAGCATGTCATGAATGGTACAGTGGAACTACATTTTGTTCCAAGTGAACAACAAATTGCTGACATATTTACCAAGCCACTTGATGAATCAACATTCACAAGATTGGTAAGTGAGCTAGGTATGCTTAATTACTCTTAAAATTCATGTCTTTATTGCTATTTGAATTGAAGCCTGAAATATATTAGTTGCCAAGAACAAATTTGACTTTTAACATAGTTTATTCCATCAACGGATGTTCCCTATCCGTTGAAAGTCAAAATTGCTCTATCAACGGATAGTCATTATCCGTTGAAAGACAAATACATTTCTGGAATTTTTATCCGTCAACGGATAACACTGAAGTACCTTTCAACGGATGACAATTTGCCTTATCCGTTGAAATGTCACATCAATCGATTCAGGTGTTTAACAGCCGTTGATTCTATTCTCTTAACCGTTGATACTCATACATACATCTGTATGTATTGGTTTTAAAGGTAGTTTTTAGAATACTTACAGTTTATTCTTAAACGGCTGAAATTCACTAACGCATATTTATTGATAAATCTTTATTTTATATTTTTGTTATTAATTTGAGAAAGCATATAAGTCCTTCTGATTGTTCATTTTTACTTTACGCTTTCTTGAAATTTCAAGCATTTACCATTTTCTCTCTGCAAAAACTTCAAGTTATTCTCTGCAATTTCTACTCACAAAAATGGCACCAGTCGTGAAGATTATGTCTCAATCTGGGTTCATCTATGAAAAGAACAATTTCATAGCTTTGGTAGAAAAGAATGAAGCCCACTCAGACTATCACAAAATGATGGACTTCATCAAAAACTGTAAACTTAGCTATGCACTGTTGGAAGCCCCAACAATTTTCTGTGAAGTAGTTGAGGAGATTTGGACAACTGCTGAGTTCAACTCCATGGATATTGTAACACCCCCAGATCCGGGGTCGGGGATCCGGGTCGTCACGGTCTTTCTTTCCATAATATCACTTCACTAAATCAATAATAAATAACCTTATGCTGTGACCCCACACTAACACACACCACAACCCGTTATTGTCTCAGAGATGAAATTTAAATAAGTACAAGTCTTTGAATCCACAATTTAAAAGTTATTACAACCCAAAATGATTACTTGATAATTTACAGTTAATTGCCATTATCTGCCACAAGTTATAATTATACATAATTGATTCTCAAAAATAGAATGCCTGATCTACCAATAGGTCTACCTCTGCAGCTATAGCAGCCACAACATCATCGGGAAGACGCGGGACGCTTCCCACGCGCTTGCGCTGGGTCTGCTGGAGTCTGGCCATCTTTCCTAACTGTTGTTGTGTGATGAAGAAATAAAGCAAGAGTGAGCCTTACAGCTCGCAAGATAATATATAGTGATAACAATAATATAAGTATCTAAATGGATACTTACTAGAATCTTTTATCGTGTGTAAGATAATTACTAGTATATACTTACTAGTATATGAGCCTTCTCATAGTACTCATGAAAGTCTTGGTCAAAAGAAATGAACCAAGTTTGATATCTTAATGCGATGAAGTCGCAAAATATTCAGTATATATACATATATACTTTTCAAAATATTGGAAGTCCTCTTCCATGCATAATATACACAAAATCCCAGTGTATAACTGTATATATAAAAAAATATCGTTGCAAGGTGATCTCATACATCTAACCTTGTCTCAACGTTTTTCTGAAAATCTTTGTCATTCACAAGACAATTATTAACTAGATATAAGTTTAAAAGATGAGGTTACCAAATACCCCAATATACTTATATCTTTCCCAATACTACTTGAACTACCACCGTTCAAGTTATAACCAGTTTCAAAAGTTCATCACATAGATGAGACTACAAGACAAGATTTGAATAGATTCAATCTTTGAAATATTATTGAATGAAATAAAGTTACGAGATACTTTATTTAGTCCCGATATATATATATCCACATATATATATCTCTTAAACATTTCCTGGAACCTCTGTTATGTAAAGTATGAACAGAGTTTGAAACATCCAATGAATTTTGGAAAGGAAAAGAATTTTGGCATAAACCCGATATCTCGCTGATCAGGCAAAGATACCAATAAGTAACCTTTTCTACTGTAGATGGATGAATTCCTCACCGGTCATCACCCTGGCCGCATTAGGACCTCGCGCTCGACCGTACCCCGGCCCCTCACGCGTTGATGGACTGCCACCCAGCCACTTACACAATAATAGACCGTACCCCGGCCTGTCGCTTATGCCGACTCAATGAGATGGGCTTACTTCCCGAACGTTGGGCAAGTAATCAATTCATTTACCAAATCTGCAACCTCGTTGCGAATATAAAATACACCACAGAGCCGGATTCCCCAGGTTTTGAGCGAGTATTTAAATCCCCTTTAAAAAGGAAGATCTTAAATATAAAAATGAGTTTTGGGATCCGCTCTGACTTTTAAAAATCATTTTGAAGACTCGAAAACACTTTAAAGAGTGTTTGGAGTAAGGCTGATTTAATGAAGTAAATCAGTCCCCAGAATATTAGAAAATATCTGAATATTATTAATTAAATAATATTCCCATAAAGAATAATCTTTATAAAAATAATTGAAGTAGAAGTATTAAAATTTATACTTGAAACGAGTATTAAATAACCAAAGATATACTTATGTGAAAGTATTATCTTTATTTGAATAATCGAAAATAAGTTTGATTATTTACACCTTATTCTTTAATAAAATAAAGAATATATCTCAGCAAATAATCGGAGTCATAGATCCTCAAATGAATATTCAAATAATATTCAATAAATAAAATAAGCTGAGTCATAATACCTCGAATGAATATTATAAATAATATTCATTAAATAAAATAAAGGAGTCATACATCCTCAAATGAATATTCAAATAATATTCATTAAATAATATAAACTGAGTCATAAGCCCTCGAATGAATATTCAAATAATATTCAATAAATAATAAAAGGAGTCATACGCCTTCGAATAATATTCGAAATAATATTTAATAATAAAATAAAGTTTCAAGTTATCGAATAAACCTTATTCGATTAATAGTTTAGAAAACTATAACCATACATATATAAATATATAAATATATATATATATATATATCCATATCCATATATATAAAATCTACTCGGGATCCTCGACTCCCGGTTTTTGAAAATATTTTCACCTTTGGGTCCCTATACTAAGGGTATATGCAAGTTACCGCTATCCTCTAGCATAGGTATTATCAACTGAACCAACAGATATATATTGAAAGAATATGAAACAGGCATGCATATATATACCATAGCAGCATGCTTCAATATATTGCAACATTTGCTAATATAAACATCATGCATCTATCGCAAGATAATGCATATACATATATACATCACAACAACAGTATAACGGGTAGAAAACTTGCCTGAGTGCTCCCGGATAGACTTACGTTTAGAGTGGGTCCGATAACCTATGAACAACAACATAAGTCGGAATTAAACCCCGGTCGCTTAAGAAACTAGACTTTAACCATTTAGAGTCCTAATGTTCGCTTTCGCGCTTAACGGTTTACTTAAGTCGCTCGAGTACTCTCGGCTCCACCATTTTTAATAAATTAACCATTAAGGGTTTTATGGAGATTCTTTCGCGAGTACCTTACCAACTACCTAATCCACCTTACATAATTGTTTCATACTCCAATTAGTCCTTTAAGGTCTTTAACCAAGGTTTCAAAGTAAGGAGAGGGGAAATGTTTCGTTCGCGAAACGCCGTTACTTAAAACGGTCGTTTTTCCTAAACCGTACATCGGAATCAAACGAACTACATATCAAAACGAAGCTCGTAACATGAGCTATCTAAACATGGCAGTGGTCATAATCTAGCAGTGGGTTCTCGGGTCCTAATGTTATGCACAAAAACAGTCCAAAGAAAATCGGACATTACGACGGCTATGTTTACGCGATTTCCCAAAATTTTACCAACCAATTCAACCACCAATCAATCCCAATTCACAACCCAATCAAAACTCCATCCATACTTTATCATAACAGCCCCAACAACTCAACATTAACAATTTATACTATTCTTTATCATGAATTTAAACTACACTTAAGTTCATTAATCAACAACCAAGATTTACAACTCCAAAAACAACCCAAAACCAACTAATCTCTACATACACAACCATCAAGCCTCTCATGAACTATATTACTCATATTATGCTCTTAACATTCAATAACAAATCTTGGTTAAGAGATTATACCTTCCTTGAAGCTTTTAATCCATGAAAGATCCTTGAAATGTCCATGGAAGCCTTAATATATGCTTAAGCTACCTTGACCTTGCAAATAAAATCAAGAATCACAAATTTGTTCTTGAAAGTTACTATTCACCCTAAACTAAAATGATTTGTTTGAGATAGAAAACCTTTGATTCAAGCACTCAAACTACTTGCTCTTCTTAGTTATGAAATATAGGATCCAAAGAAACAAACCTTATAATTTTCCATGGAGTATAGCTTGTGTTTTGAATTTCTAATTCACCATTTTGGTGAAAAATTCGAAATGAAGAAGATGAAAAGGGGGGAGAGAGAAGCTTGCTTTGTTTTCTTGATCTTTGTGCATAAAAAGCTTGGTTGATATCCTTTTGTTTTGTTAATTACCTTTTAACCATGGTAAAATTTGTGTGGCTTGAAATCAACCAACAATACCTTCCCTTTGGTCATGCTTATGTCATCCTCCTATGTCATCTTCCCACACTTGTCATCTTCTTGTTGGTGTGGTGACATCATCATCACTAACCTCTTTGATTAGCTCTTAATTACTTGGCTAATGACCGCTGATCTGTTATACGGTTCACTTAACTTTCGTTTTCGTTTATCGTTTGAGGGATCATACCCGGGATCTTATTACTTGGGTTCCCTTAACCTTTCTCAATACATTATATTCCTTTTATGATCCTCTCTTATAATCCTTGAATTTAAATCCTTTTAATCATGTTACCTTATACTCAATTCTTTCCGTATCTAGTGGATTTTCGGGAAAAATCAAAGTGTTCGGAATTGGATTCTGACGATCTTTACATACACTTATATACCATATAGAGTACTAATAAAATCTCAGAATATCCATAACAGAACCCCTACATAGTGTGGCATGAAAAGTTTTCTCATTCAGAAAAAACACTATTCATAAGGGTTTCAAAAATTTCCAAAAATTGGGGTTATTACAGTCTCCCCTCCTTAAAAGGATTCCGTCCCGGAATCAGATAGAAAACGAATGGGGATACTTTCTTAGCATTACACTTTCTAACTCTCGAGTCAATTTTCCCACATTGTTGTTCTACCACCAAACTCTGCCTAGTTTGATAATCCTTCTCCTAAGCACTTGTTCCTTTTCACTCTATAACCCTTCCTGGTGCTCCATATTGGTTACGTCGGGTTGCATATCTATGCGCTCATATGCCTCTATTTATCTGGCATCTGAATTACACTTCCTTAACATTGATACGTGAAACACGTTACGACCTGCTACATGTTCGGGGTTAGGGCTAGCTCATATGCTAACTTCCCAAACGTCTTAATATATCCAAGGGTCCAACAAATTGTTGACTTAGCTTTCCTTTCTTTCCGAACCTCATCAATCCTTTCCAAGGGATACCTATAACATTACTAGGTCCCCTATTTCATACTCTTTATCCTTTCGTGTCAAATCAACATACTTATCATGTCCATCTTGGGCTACTACCAGCCGTCCTCTGATTAGATCTATCATATCCTTGGTCCTTTGGACTACTGCGGGTCCGAGCATCTTGCGCTCTACAACTTCATCCTAACATAAGGGAGATCGACATTGTCTTCCCTCAAGGATCTCATAAGGCGACATCTCGATAATGACATATGATCTATTGTCGTGATATAACTAAATCCGCGTTAAGTGATCATTCCAAATTCTTTCAAGTCTATTGCACAGACTCTCATTATAGCGTTTAGCATTAGAGCTTTTGCTTCTCAATACCCATTATTTTCTAGTTCGTAATCGCTACAACCTTCCGTTCCTAATATTATACTAGTTATACTTTTGCTCGTTAGCGTTCTATAACCTTTTAATGACCATGACAACCTTAGTATCACGAATGTGTTCACATTCTGCATACTACCACCACTTTATTACTCCTTTTTCAGTTGTTTCTATTTTCCAAAATTTGATCAATCAGATAGAAGTAAAGGAATTTGTTGAGAGATCACTAAGATCATGAACACTTGTTATATCGCATAGTTAGTACAGAAGGTGGCCAGCCTTTAGTACTTGACAAGCAATTAAACAATAGATGGTATCCTACTAGGCTTCTATCACACAGATAGATAGTCATTCGGCAATACCTCCCCTTCTGGAAGGGTTGTTCTTCTCAGATTACATGAAATGAAAAGAAGAGAAAAGAACGAACTGAAGAGAATTGTATATATATAAAAAAAATATATATATATATATATATATATATATACTGCCACAAAATATCTGGCTTGGAACCTACCTCTGAATTATAGAGGTTTGTCATAGGAGAACAAAACATAGACGTATTTATATCAGCATCAAGTATTATAGCATCGTATTTCACGTGCCTAAATATTTTCGCTAACCCGTCCATCATTCTATGGACCCATGCCCTTCCTCGAGCTTATACACAATTACCTTTGAAACCCCCTCGACATCGAAAATCGAACCTGGGATCTCATTCTAGACATCATCGTTACTAGAATTCTTATGCTTGCACCGCAACCTTCCTCGTATAATAATACGACTCTCTATTGATAAGAAAGAATAATAATTCACTAGGTAGATACTCTACTTAATTAGTCTATCAATGATAACTTATACACTACCACGACCCGATTAGTGATACTCAATCTCAATACCCATTCCAATACAACCCTCACGGTTGTAATCAGCTCATTACTCGCAGAATCATTGCTGCCTTACTATGGTCCACCACTGACCTACTGTAGTCATTCATTTCCATGAAGTCTTAATAGCTAACCATACGGAGTCCATACATCTCGTATCTAATTCTCCTAAGGAGTTAACATAACCACCAATCACAATTCATGAAGAACACTCCAAACTCTGACGTACTTTCATGACATGAAGCAGATAAAATTGCAGAAGAGTTTCAATCAAAGCAATGATAGCAGGTTAATACCATTCTTAATCATATGCCTTAAATAGAAGACTTAACTCAAGGGTTCATCTAGTCCTTTTTGAAACATGGTCCTGGCTTATCTCAAGATAGGACCTTCTAAGATAGATAGCCCGTTCATGGCGATTACACGAATTAAACCTTTACCAACTACTATTACGGTTGGGTATTGCACAGTCATCAGAAGGAATGTCAATCTTCCAAACCATAATTCAACCTTCACATTTTTTTTTTAACCATCATCACTGTATTCTTTTGGCACACGCGCCTATAATTATCCACTTACCTTTAAAGTGTCGGCCACCTCTTTGGCCTTTCCTGATAGTACAATTTCCTTATAGTCAATGTCATTTTAACCACCTCCAAATAATTTTCTACCTCATTTCAATCACAGCTTATGTGAAGATGTTTTCCTTAAAATCTGATGAGTAAAAAAAAATCACCATTTTTCCATAAGTTATTGCCTCAGTCTTTAGAGGTTAATCACTGTCATGACTGACTCTCAATTATACTTAGAGCATCTTCTATCTTAAGTCCTAATTGCCCTGAACAATTTCGACCATTACTGGTTCGATCCATACCTTCTCGTGGTTTAACACGTGCCTCACTTGGCATCAATATAATTACGTCATATTTCCTTTATCAACATTTCTATTCTTGAGAATTTTGAATATTACCTTTTTCCTTATAAAACCTCTAGGGTTATCCTTGAATCGTTCCTCCTGTATTCCTTAGATACAGGGCATATCAAAATACCATTTACTACTACTAGAACCATTGTCTATATACTTCTGAAAAAATTCTCCACTGATTCTTAAAGGTTGTTATTACCTTAATCCTTTCCAATTCATCCTGTCAAAACTCATACTGTCCCTATTAAGGGTGACATGCCAACCTTTATGCAGTCCCCTAGGATTCATTTTAAGTTACCAATGTTCTATCCTTAATTCCACCTTTAAAAGGTACCTGCATCCTTCTATGGATAACCCAAGTCATATATCCCTGATAAGGGTGTCCTATTCAATCATTCCCACCTCGATAGTCTATACCTAACTTCATAATAACATCCTTATTCAAATTGAGGTCAATCCATATGGCCTCCAAAAGATAACAATGGTCATCCGCTTTTCTTTCCTGATTTGGTAATGATAACATGGATGTTCTGGAAGATATTGGTCATGTTCAACGTGAACCTCTTCTTAATAATTCCTTATTTACTTTTGTTGTTTATCTCCACAGTCATCTCAATGTTGGGATATCTCTCATACCTGGCGTCTCCCTTTCTGGGTATCGAGCCACCGGTCTTACATTTCACATTATTGAAGGTCACTTCCTTCATCCAAATTTTTTTTTTTTCCTGATTTCTTACTTTCTTGTCTCCTCAGTCTATCCGTGTCTCAATATTTATCCTTCGAACTATCTCAAGGTTTCCTCGAATCCTCCCAACTTAAAGGGGGTACAATATATGTATCTCTTATGCCTTCAACCATCAATTTTAACTCATGGTGGATCATCATCATCCTGACGATTACATACTTTTCTATTTCTATTGCTATGAGTCTTTAGGGTTTCCTCATACCCGACTCCCTTATCATACCTCAAACTCTTTTGCCTTTATATCCCTTTCCACTTCAGTCCCTTTTTATTTCCCTTTCTCTTATCATTATTTCATGAACCAACACAACATAAACATTGATTTCAAACATCCCGTCATTCCGGATTCGTGTCCTTAGAACGAATCTTGACAACTTTTACAACTTAAATTCACAATTCATCATACTCGTCTGCCTTTGTTCTGGCTCTAAAGCTTTTACACTCTCTCCATAACCTTGGGAATTACTTTCCCGAAAACAATTGGCTGAACTTTAATCAGTTTATCATAACCTCTGGCTCCGTACCTTTCTTGGTCTTTCACCAGTGGGTGGCCTCTCTCTTAGGAGGGTAAGTGACAAAAACAGTCCTTTGTGGTTCGTCAATCATTTAGAATCTCAAATGATTCCTATATTTCCTTTAGCCAGGCTCTTGCCTCGACTAGGTCAACTTGTTCCTTGGAACTCTGAGAGCTTAACGCTTTAAAGGTCATGAAAGAATTTCCTGCCGCATTGTCCCCTCAGGGTGGTGGTTGGGGATAATAGTCTAAGTTCTCTTTAGACAGGTCCATGAATTGCCATATTGGAGTACCGTCTCGGGTCTCCTTTCCTTACTCGACTTTCCATTTCCTTAGTATGGAATGTTTCATCCTTCTCCCATACTTGGGGTTATCTTGTACGTTAAAATCCTCATTTTCCACTTCATTATGTTATGGGTTCCTTCTATCTTGATGGCGTCCTCCCTGACTATCACATTCAGGGTTTGCTCTAACTCTTATTCCTCAAACTAGCTTTCATCTAAGATTTCATCTTTAAGCTCTTAAACATTTGGAACCCCAAATTCTATAGGAATACCTCATTATTCCCTTACCATCTTTCTCGATATTAATCTTTTATCTAATTGTTGGCTCTCTGCCTTCATTCATAACTTTTTCTGGGACAATATGATCTTTTCCAATAATTCGGGCTGTATTGCAATCTCAAACAGCTTTTCGGTACCGGCTCCGGTTACCTTCACTTTTATTTCCATTTTCTCAAAATCTCTTATAAACTCTCCAAAAGACATTATCATCTTGAGTCTCTCCTTTTTACTAAGGGCATCAGCCACCATATTGGCTTTCCCCGAATGATAAAGAATCTCCCAATCATTATTCTTGATTAGCTCTAACTGCCTCCTCTGGCATATATTGAGCTCTTTCTACGTAAAAAGGTACTAGAGCTCCTATGGTTTGTGTAAATCTTGCACTTCTCTCCATACAAGTAGTGCCTCCAATCTTTAGGGTAAAACTATTACCACGAGCCTAAGCTCATGGGCGGTGATATCAAATTTCATATTACCTTAATTGTCTTGACGCAGACGCGATTATCTTGCTGTGCTAAGAAGCACCCTAATTCCTTATGCGAAGCGTCACTTACAAATCACAAAATCTCCTTTTTCCCTCCGGCAACGCCAACATAGGGGCCGTCACCAACCTTTGCTTCAGTTCTTAAAAGTTGTTCTCGCATTTCTCTGCCTATTCGAACTTCTCAGTCTTATGAGTAAGCCGCGTTAAAGGGGCTACTGTCTTTACAAACTTGAACGAACCTCTGGTAGTGACCGACCAATCCTACCTCTGGTAGTCGACCTAACCATGGTCATCAATTCATCAGTGGTCCTTTATTCATTCTTGTCAGGATCCTCCACAGGATCCTCCTCAGCAACAATCCCTTCTAGGACAACATCCTCAACCGCTACATCCTCCATATCAACATCATCCGGTCCTGCATTAGGACGCTCTATTGGATCCACAATCTGATCTCCAATTAGTAATAAAACATCATCGCGTTGATGTTCCTCAACTTCAGGGTTCGGAGTCCCGCTACCATATACGATAACGAACTACGCTTCTATCGCTACATTTATAAGGGTTCCCATAAGGGTTTTAACTGTCAGTACTACGTTAGGTAGTCCGACTATGAACTTGGCAAGAGTTCTTATTATCTTAGTGAACTTATTATCTTAACGTCCCATCATCTCTGAGGTTTATAACGCTTGGCTCTGATACCACTTCTGTAACACCCCCAGATCCGGGGTCGGGGATCCGGGTCGTCACGGTCTTTCTTTCCATAATATCACTTCACTAAATCAATAATAAATAACCTTATGCTGTGACCCCACACTAACACACACCACAACCCGTTATTGTCTCAGAGATGAAATTTAAATAAGTACAAGTCTTTGAATCCACAATTTAAAAGTTATTACAACCCAAAATGATTACTTGATAATTTACAGTTAATTGCCATTATCTGCCACAAGTTATAATTATACATAATTGATTCTCAAAAATAGAATGCCTGATCTACCAATAGGTCTACCTCTGCAGCTATAGCAGCCACAACATCATCGGGAAGACGCGGGATGCTTCCCACGCGCTTGCGCTGGGTCTGCTGGAGTCTGGCCATCTTTCCTAACTGTTGTTGTGTGATGAAGAAATAAAGCAAGAGTGAGCCTTACAGCTCGCAAGATAATATATAGTGATAACAATAATATAAGTATCTAAATGGATACTTACTAGAATCTTTTATCGTGTGTAAGATAATTACTAGTATATACTTACTAGTATATGAGCCTTCTCATAGTACTCATGAAAGTCTTGGTCAAAAGAAATGAACCAAGTTTGATATCTTAATGCGATGAAGTCGCAAAATATTCAGTATATATACATATATACTTTTCAAAATATTGGAAGTCCTCTTCCATGCATAATATACACAAAATCCCAGTGTATAACTGTATATATAAAAAAATATCGTTGCAAGGTGATCTCATACATCTAACCTTGTCTCAACGTTTTTCTGAAAATCTTTGTCATTCACAAGACAATTATTAACTAGATATAAGTTTAAAAGATGAGGTTACCAAATACCCCAATATACTTATATCTTTCCCAATACTACTTGAACTACCACCGTTCAAGTTATAACCAGTTTCAAAAGTTCATCACATAGATGAGACTACAAGACAAGATTTGAATAGATTCAATCTTTGAAATATTATTGAATGAAATAAAGTTACGAGATACTTTATTTAGTCCCGATATATATATATCCACATATATATATCTCTTAAACATTTCCTGGAACCTCTGTTATGTAAAGTATGAACAGAGTTTGAAACATCCAATGAATTTTGGAAAGGAAAAGAATTTTGGCATAAACCCGATATCTCGCTGATCAGGCAAAGATACCAATAAGTAACCTTTTCTACTGTAGATGGATGAATTCCTCACCGGTCATCACCCTGGCCGCATTAGGACCTCGCGCTCGACCGTACCCCGGCCCCTCACGCGTTGATGGACTGCCACCCAGCCACTTACACAATAATAGACCGTACCCCGGCCTGTCGCTTATGCCGACTCAATGAGATGGGCTTACTTCCCGAACGTTGGGCAAGTAATCAATTCATTTACCAAATCTGCAACCTCGTTGCGAATATAAAATACACCACAGAGCCGGATTCCCCAGGTTTTGAGCGAGTATTTAAATCCCCTTTAAAAAGGAAGATCTTAAATATAAAAATGAGTTTTGGGATCCGCTCTGACTTTTAAAAATCATTTTGAAGACTCGAAAACACTTTAAAGAGTGTTTGGAGTAAGGCTGATTTAATGAAGTAAATCAGTCCCCAGAATATTAGAAAATATCTGAATATTATTAATTAAATAATATTCCCATAAAGAATAATCTTTATAAAAATAATTGAAGTAGAAGTATTAAAATTTATACTTGAAACGAGTATTAAATAACCAAAGATATACTTATGTGAAAGTATTATCTTTATTTGAATAATCGAAAATAAGTTTGATTATTTACACCTTATTCTTTAATAAAATAAAGAATATATCTCAGCAAATAATCGGAGTCATAGATCCTCAAATGAATATTCAAATAATATTCAATAAATAAAATAAGCTGAGTCATAATACCTCGAATGAATATTATAAATAATATTCATTAAATAAAATAAAGGAGTCATACATCCTCAAATGAATATTCAAATAATATTCATTAAATAATATAAACTGAGTCATAAGCCCTCGAATGAATATTCAAATAATATTCAATAAATAATAAAAGGAGTCATACGCTTTCGAATAATATTCGAAATAATATTTAATAATAAAATAAAGTTTCAAGTTATCGAATAAACCTTATTCGATTAATAGTTTAGAAAACTATAACCATACATATATAAATATATAAATATATATATATATCTCCATATCCATATATATAAAATCTACTCGGGATCCTCGACTCCCGGTTTTTGAAAATATTTTCACCTTTGGGTCCCTATACTAAGGGTATATGCAAGTTACCGCTATCCTCTAGCATAGGTATTATCAACTGAACCAACAGATATATATTGAAAGAATATGAAACAGGCATGCATATATATACCATAGCAGCATGCTTCAATATATTGCAACATTTGCTAATATAAACATCATGCATCTATCGCAAGATAATGCATATACATATATACATCACAACAACAGTATAACGGGTAGAAAACTTGCCTGAGTGCTCCCGGATAGACTTACGTTTAGAGTGGGTCTGATAACCTATGAACAACAACATAAGTCGGAATTAAACCCCGGTCACTTAAGAAACTAGACTTTAACCATTTAGAGTCCTAATGTTCGCTTTCGCGCTTAACGGTTTACTTAAGTCGCTCGAGTACTCTCGGCTCCACCATTTTTAATAAATTAACCATTAAGGGTTTTATGGAGATTCTTTCGCGAGTACCTTACCAACTACCTAATCCACCTTACATAATTGTTTCATACTCCAATTAGTCCTTTAAGGTCTTTAACCAAGGTTTCAAAGTAAGGAGAGGGGAAATGTTTCGTTCGCGAAACGCCGTTACTTAAAACGGTCGTTTTTCCTAAACCGTACATCGGAATCAAACGAACTACATATCAAAACGAAGCTCGTAACATGAGCTATCTAAACATGGCAGTGGTCATAATCTAGCAGTGGGTTCTCGGGTCCTAATGTTATGCACAAAAACAGTCCAAAGAAAATCGGACATTACGACGGCTATGTTTACGCGATTTCCCAAAATTTTACCAACCAATTCAACCACCAATCAATCCCAATTCACAACCCAATCAAAACTCCATCCATACTTTATCATAACAGCCCCAACAACTCAACATTAACAATTTATACTATTCTTTATCATGAATTTAAACTACACTTAAGTTCATTAATCAACAACCAAGATTTACAACTCCAAAAACAACCCAAAACCAACTAATCTCTACATACACAACCATCAAGCCTCTCATGAACTATATTACTCATATTATGCTCTTAACATTCAATAACAAATCTTGGTTAAGAGATTATACCTTCCTTGAAGCTTTTAATCCATGAAAGATCCTTGGAATGTCCATGGAAGCCTTAATATATGCTTAAGCTACCTTGACCTTGCAAATAAAATCAAGAATCACAAATTTGTTCTTGAAAGTTACTATTCACCCTAAACTAAAATGATTTGTTTGAGATAGAAAACCTTTGATTCAAGCACTCAAACTACTTGCTCTTCTTAGTTATGAAATATAGGATCCAAAGAAACAAACCTTATAATTTTCCATGGAGTATAGCTTGTGTTTTGAATTTCTAATTCACCATTTTGGTGAAAAATTCGAAATGAAGAAGATGAAAAGGGGGGAGAGAGAAGCTTGCTTTGTTTTCTTGATCTTTGTGCATAAAAAGCTTGGTTGATATCCTTTTGTTTTGTTAATTACCTTTTAACCATGGTAAAATTTGTGTGGCTTGAAATCAACCAACAATACCTTCCCTTTGGTCATGCTTATGTCATCCTCCTATGTCATCTTCCCACACTTGTCATCTTCTTGTTGGTGTGGTGACATCATCATCACTAACCTCTTTGATTAGCTCTTAATTACTTGGCTAATGACCGCTGATCTGTTATACGGTTCACTTAACTTTCGTTTTCGTTTATCGTTTGAGGGATCATACCCGGGATCTTATTACTTGGGTTCCCTTAACCTTTCTCAATACATTATATTCCTTTTATGATCCTCTCTTATAATCCTTGAATTTAAATCCTTTTAATCATGTTACCTTATACTCAATTCTTTCCGTATCTAGTGGATTTTCGGGAAAAATCAAAGTGTTCGGAATTGGATTCTGACGATCTTTACATACACTTATATACCATATAGAGTACTAATAAAATCTCAGAATATCCATAACAGAACCCCTACATAGTGTGGCATGAAAAGTTTTCTCATTCAGAAAAAACACTATTCATAAGGGTTTCAAAAATTTCCAAAAATTGGGGTTATTACAGATATGACTATCTCCTTCACTCTCAAAGGTAAAACTCACTGTATTAACTGTGATGATTTACAAGCATGTTTTAAATTGCCTGAGAACAATGCCATGACACCACACACTGATAGTGATGTATCCAGAATGTTAAATTCCATAGGTTATTCTCTTAACTCTGCTAATTTAGGGAGTATTAGAAGAAAAGGCCTTAGGAAAGAATGGAGTTTCCTTGGGGATGCCTTTATAAAGGTTTTCTCTGGGAAAATTAGTAATTTTGATGCCATAACTTCATCTCTGGTTAATATGCTCTATATGCTTGTTTCTGATAGGTATTTTAACTTTAGCAACTATGTGATGCTAGAATTAGGTACTAGATTGGGTAACAAAGCTAATAGACCTAATAACATCTATTATGCTAGATTCTTTATGTTATTGGCTAACCATGTTGCTGAAGGTTTAGTCATAATCAATGAGAATAATAAACTCAAGTGCTGGGCACAAGAGAAAAGAGTTCTTGCAGACTTGAAGAGAATGGATCTTAACAGCAGTGTGCCATTGGTATATTTACCAATCATGAATGCACCTCAGGTAGGTGAGGTAATTGCTTCTACAACTCCTACTTCTTCCAACCTCTCTATTTCTTTATCTTCAAGTGTGGCCATGAAATCTGTGATGCCCCAACAGATTTCTACCAAGGTCACCAAAACTAAACTTTCAAAATCCAAGACAAAGAAATCCACCTCTGTTGTTTCTCAAAAGACAACAGTTGTAACACCAACTATTAACCCTGAGGTGAGTGAACAGGGTGTGAGTGGTGAGGGGAGGGGTGAACATCAAAGAAACCCCCAGGATAAGGAAGGAAAGTTGAGTGCTTCCCAAGCTAGCCAAGCCACAGTTTCTCAAAAAGCTGTGGTGGTTGAAAAGGTATCTAGCACATCCCTAGTAGCATCCTCCCAAAAGAATGTTACTATTGAAAATAGTTCCAAACCAGGAACACAGAACAAAAGAGGGAGGGACACTAAAGCCAAACACTCACCAACAAAAGCCTTTATTAGAAGAAAGAAGGCCAGAACCCAATCTTCTACACAGGGTGCACACACTGCACAGATACATCCATCTGTATCTATGCCTTCTCAAACTCAGTTTGATGTGACTCCAATAAATGTGGAGTCACAGCCCCATTCTCTCACAATAATCACACATCAATCACCAAACACTTCATCACCATCTCTGGATGTGGATATGTTATTCCCATCAATTCCTGATTCTCCCTCTTTACAACTCAGGGAGAAGCCCCACTCAAATACAGGTGATCATCATCTCTTAGATGATTTGTTGGATCACCCGCAAATTCTTTCAGATATAATTGAAGGATCTGTGTCACCACATCTCAAATCAATCTACACAGATTCAACAGTTATATCACTTTCAATTTCAACTTCTTTTCCTTCTTCAACGGATATCACTCATCCGTTGACAAGTGGTTGTTCTTCAACGGATAAGCTTAACAGCAGTTATCCGTTGATAACATCAGTTTCACCTTTAACGGATATTCCACATCCGTTGACAGTCTCTACACAAATAACTGAATTAATCCCAAGTGTAGAAGACATGAATACTGTGCAATCACTCTTAGGATTGAGGGAAGGGAGTGACAATTTGAGTGAGAGGCTGGGTTGCTCCCAGGCAAAAGGAGAGATTGAGAGCTCAAAAATGCATGCTATTTCTTCCGGCATGGCAAAAGTAAGTGAGTGGAGTACCACCTTAGTAGGTGAAGGTGAGGGAGTGAGATGTGTGAGCCAGGGGGAGCCCCTGATGCAAGAACATAGAGAAAAAGAGAGAAAAGCAGGTACAGTAGATACAAGGGTGGGACCAGCCATTGCTAATGAGTCAATGATTGTGGATGATGCTGAAAAGGAAAGACAATTTCAGCAACATTACAAAGCTGTAATTGATAACACTTCCTTGGATGCTGACACTTTTACTCATCCTGTGACAGCCTATCAACTGTTGGCTGCTCAGGGCAATGAGGAGGCAGAAAGGACACTACATCTAGTGCACACAACAGAATCTCTTCAAAGGGATAAAGCTGCCATTACCAAAATGCCTTCTACAGCTGGTGAGCCATCTGAGGAATTTGGAGCAAATTCTGATGATGATGACTCTATTTCTTTTAATGGAAGCATGGACTTAGGGGGAGATGAAGGCCCTAGTTCAATTCCAAATCTACCTGAATGGGCCTTGACTAAGGAGTATAGATCAGGGGAATTCAATATCACTTTAGTCAAACAAATCAACACTATTCAACAGGCCATTCAGAATACTTCACATGCAAGTATAAAGGCTATCCTTCAAGCTCACCTGGACTCACTGCATCTCATGAAGCTGCAGCAAGTGAAGCAGAATCTGAGTATGGATGATCTCAGGAAGGATATTGCTGACTTGAAAACCTATACTTCAGAAAAATTGGATTCAGTCATGCCTTATGGTACATTGCAGGACTTGGTTTTGAGATTGAAGAAAGAATCTGTTACTGAAAAACGGTTGGCCAAGTTAGAAGACAGAGTTCAAGTTATTGAAGATTCTGTGGCCACCATTCTTCACAATCAACAATCTCAAACCAGTCTCCTAATGCAGCTGGCAAAAGCACAAGGCTTGACCCCTCTCCTTGATGATAACAAAAAGGGGGAGAGTAAAAGGGAAGGGGAAGGAGAGCCATCTACAAAAGTCAACATATCTAAAGTGCTAGTTCCTGTCATCACTACTTCTCCAATCATTCAAATCAAGGGCAAGCCTGATGGAATTGATTTGATTCAGCTAGCAGCAGCTGAAATTCAAGTGAAAGAGCAAAGGAGGAGAATTGATGAAAGGTTGCAACTGTTGTTTGGTTCTACACAAGACAAATCAACATCTGTGAAATACAGCACAAAAATTGAACCAATCAACATGGAGCTCATGCCAGTAGGGAGTCATAAGGATGGAGAAGCTTCTTCCAAAGAACTACAAGCTATAATTCTCAAGCCCAATGAAAGATCCAATAAGGACTCAACAAAGAATCCTTTAAAAGAAGTGGACTTTCCTCCTCCAAAAGCTGATGAGAACAAGATTTTAGGCAGGAGTATTGCTTATCTCAAAAAGACCATGGATGAGGCTGTAAGGAGAAATAGAGCTATTATCATAAGAGAGGGAAAGAGCATATGTGTGATGCAAGGACATCCCAAATTCTCAATAGCCAAGAAGGAAGAAGACAAGCAATTAAAGGCTGACAAAAGAGCACAAGCAAAGCTTGAACAACAGCTAAAGTCAAGTCTAGTTGAAAAAGAAAAAGGGATTGAAGTCAGGGGTGAAGACAAGACTACAAACCTAGATGAGGTTTTAGGGAGTATATTTGGTGAGAGTGTGGAAGAAAGAGAGGAATGGCAGAAGGGAAACAGAAGAAAGGCCAAGGCACATAGAAGGAGTGGAGATAACACTGAAGTAACCAAATCTATATCTAAACCACTACCTTCCATACCTGAACCCCTTGTTGCTGATCCCACAATAAACATCCATGGTGAACCAATCATTCCAAAAGAGGAACCTATTGATTGGGACACTATCAAATTGCCTACCTTTCTAACCACTCTTCCACTACCAAAGAAACAGAAAAGAAAACCAAAATCTACACCTCCCATAACCTCTAAGAAATTCACTCAAAAACAAAAACCTAAGCCTAAGTCACCCATTTCTAAAGATGATTATATTCACATCTGTGACATAAAAGAAATTTCAGACATTGAACTCTATCTGGATGAGCTGGAGGATGTAAGGGGAATAGCTGCCTACAGACAGCTACCAGAGAGATTAGTGTTCAGATATAAAGGAGCTGGGGAAAGAACATGGCCTCTCCACAGGATTCTGGATGAAGGCTACTCTACCTTGATTAGAGTCTATTCAGCTATACAAAAGGATTCTGGCTTTACCAGAACTGCCAAGACTGAAATTCTCAACAAGATAGCCAATATAAGGAAAACTTGGAGGGAGCCCAATGCTTTACCAAGGACTTTACTCATTCAAGAAAGGGAAATGAAAATTCACAAATCACCTCATTGGTTGATGGAATTTAGAGATGATAAAGGAGTCAGAAGATTTTTCAGACTTGAAGACCAACTCAAGATTGCCAGCAATGAAACTCTCAAAGAAATGCAATCTAAGTTGGATGTCAGTGTTGAAGATGAAGCTGAATTCTTCAGACAACTCCAACTCCAAATTGAGGAAAATGACAAAAGGCTAGGAAAGAAAACCAGGGAACAAAGAAGAAAAAGATGATTTGCTCAGACTAAAGGAGTGTCCTTGGAAACACTGTAAATCTTCAATTACCTCTTAGTACATACACTTTTGCAGCATTTTTAAATTTCTACTTAGTTTCAATTCATATATCTGTTAAGTGTTTTGTTATCATCAAGTTAACCCTGAATTTATGCCTACAATTCTTATAGACATAAATAGGGGGAGATTGTTAGGAATGTATGTGCATTAGTTTGATGATATGTTTAACAAAATGCTTAAGTAGAAATTTAGTGTCTGTAGCCTCAACGGATAAGACCACTTTGGCTATCCGTTGATGGTGTAGCTTTACTTAGAAATAAGTCTAGTGTTGTAGCATATTTCAGTCTCTGTATTTAAAATGTAATTCTTGGAAGTTGAGAGAAACTATGAGTCATGTTGACTACTAGATGATATGCAGATAGGAAGGCCAATTGTAAATACTTCATGCCTTGTAATTTTGTATAAGTGAAGTGGTATCAACGGATGACTTAAAGACCTTCAACGGATGAGAAGCTAAGCTTCAACGGATGTCTCTAAAGCTTCAACGGATAAAGTCATCAACGGTGCATCAACGGATGAAAGCTTCAACGGATAACATCCTTCAACGGATGAGTGCATCAACGGATGAAAGCTTCAACGGATGTTCTGATGATTAGCCGTTGATAAAGGGTAGTTGTACCTACAAACAGAGGCACATGGGTTGATAGAGACAGCTGAGATGTGGTAGCCGAATTTCAGGAACAACAGAAAAAGCAGCCGTTCTTCTTTAGTACAAAGATGCAATAGTCAACAAAGTACTGGAGTGAACAGGAAAAGAAGCAAGTGAAGATCTTATTTTATTACTGTATTTTATATTGTTCTTCACTTGTACACTTGGTAATATATAAACCAAGCAGAAGCTAGTAATTAGAAGAGAGATTTTCCAGAGCTGTTTAGAAAAATATTGAGAGAAAATTCATCTAGTTTGTACTAGGATGCAGCTGTGATCAACATTGTTTAATCACAGATTTTCTAAAATACCATCTCTGGTGGAACAACAAATCCACCAGAAAAGTTTTTAAGGTCTGTTGTGTTCTTTACATTTGTGCTTGAATATATATCTGTCTGTATTAGCTTAAAGCAATTCACACACTTGTTCTTCTTGAACACACAACTTTCATAAACTGCTCAAAACTAGAAAAAGTTTTGAGATTTACATTCAACCCCCTTCTGTAAATCTCATTGTTAGTCCACTAGGAATAACAGTATAGTGCCCTATTAAGACTCTTATTATCAACACAAATGACTTTCTTTTTCATAGTGGTTGTAAAATGCAAGACTCCCTCTACACCCTTAATGATATTCATATTACAGTAAAACTCACCCATGAGATGTATGAAGTACTGTCTACTCAAATTAAATACTAATCCCTCTCACTTAGCATGCCTAATGACCCTCTCCACTTCACTAGTTAAATTCACACAAATACCAGGATGAACATTTCTTGACTAAGTCAAGGAATTTCTTGGAATTAGAAGGATTAGCAAGGTCTGGTGGTGGAGGCTTAGAGGTGTTAGGGTTTGTGTTTGTGTTTGGTTCATGTCTTAGGTTTGGTTTTCTGGTATAGACTCTGGCTTGAAAGGGTTTGGCTGGTCTAGGGTTTAGAGAGTGAGGAACCTGAAATTTCCTACTCTGATAGAAGGGGATAGTGTGATTTTTGAAACCTTTTATGTGGTTTCTTGAATGAGATGGCCTTTGGTGACTGTTTTTTGGGTTTGAAGGGTTTACAATTTTGAATGATGAGGATTTATGGTGAATAAACTATTTATTTTCCATATCTTCCAGCAGATATAGATTTGTGATGGCTGGTCTTGGCTTAGGGTAGAATGGCCTAGCATTTGGGTTCATAACTGATGAAGTGAAGTATGCAAATGAACTGTGTTTGTGTGTGAATGCAGCAGATGTAGATATGAGTATATAAGCATGCACATAGCACAGAATCCAATATCAGTTAGGAACATAATTTTCTGTAAAGTAGCTTTTACTATTTATGAACAGTGATTATCATTAAATGCAATTTTGCAAAGAGTTGATGTGCAGAGGCATGGTTTGCATAAATCCAGATCCTAGGTATGTATATAATGCAGCTAAGGTATGATGTGTGATAGCTGACATATGCAAATAGTGACAAATAGTACTAGAAAATACTGTTTTAGTACTGTTAGAAGTAGAAAAAGTACATAATTTTGGGAGAATGTGTGACATAAAGGTAAAATGCAGCTCACTCTACAACATAGGACCTAGCAAGTGACAAACAATGCATTTAAGAATGTTCAGATTTAAGAAAAGATCAGTGCAGAAAGGTTGTCACCTTTTGAAAGAAATTAATTTTCTGAAAACTTTTGGGTTTTAATAAAGAATGTTGCATTCATTTCTTTGGGCAACTTGTGTTAAATGAAATGCAACTCAGGGAATGATATGCACATTTAATACAGAACAATGCATCTATATTAATACACAATCAGTTTCATTTAGTTCAAATAGCATTCAAAGTCACACACACTCACAAAATAATAAGTAACAACATATATAACACATTAATTACAATGATTTTAACTGAATTTTCACCTATAATTCTAAGTGGCCATTAATCACAGCAGTGATCCAGATACAGGGATGCTCAAGGCTCCCCTGCCAGGTCTTTCTGTGAGGGATGGTGTGTGAGTGATTAATTTTTATCTTTGTTAATCTGAGATTACAAAAGCCAGTCTTGATTATACTTTACCTGAGTTCTTATGACTGCACAAGCAATTGAAATGCATAGTATAGTAAATAGTGATGCACTCAAGTTCACAGATCATATATATATTCAAGTAAGTATGATGCACATAGACTTAGCACAACTTTCAATAGACAAGTAGAGACTGATGTTTAGCAAGACAGTTCTTATCCAGATACATAGTATATATCTCAAAACAGTAATCAGGACAGCTTGCATATATTAAGGTGTTTAAATATGAAAACAAGAATTGTTACTATATGAAGAGCTTTTATAAATACAATTTAGGGCACATACTTATACAGACTGATTACTTAATTAATATCTTAGTAAGTATAGGTTAATCAGGTGGATTTTGAGCAATTAAGATTTTTATCAAGGATAATCACATATGATATTTAAAGAGTCCAGTTCAAACAAGTAAGACTGTCAATAGATAGCATATACTTAAGTATATATTTTAATTCAGTATTCCAATTATCATACATTCAATCACATTTTATCATTTAAGAATTGACAATCCAGATTCAATTTCACTAGGCTTTATTCTGATATTAGTATTAATTTTATCTGAATTCAAATTATGTCACAACACACAGTCATACTATATTTTAGCACTAATGCACATAGATCACACAATATTCAGTTTTGCACAATCTTAGGATAATCACAATGACTTCACAGTTGACATAATCAATTAAGTTCATATATCTGTCTATAATCATCATTCATAAGTTATCTTTCAAATTGCCATAACATATGTTGACTTTCAAAGAAAACACAGACTGAATTCAATTGTATAGACTTAGAGACAACTGAATCACACTTGATGATTAAATTGAATATCAATTTCGAATTTTACATAACTTTTCAAGCACATGCACAACTCACATAAATCATATAAACACCTTTCTTCAACAGTATAATCTATTTTCGGATAATCACATCTCAAAACCCTTTATCAAATCATTTTCACACATCGAAGTAAAAATATCAATCGAAACTTACTTAATCACATAGATTTATAGATTTAAAGGGTTTAATTGAATGATATTCTCATACCTTAGCCTACCGCCTGGCCTGGTGAGTAGGTCTTACCTGGTTGACTCAGTCGCGGACTGAGTTAACCTCCGAGTCCCGAGTTTTACCCGAATTTTGACATGCAATAGTGTTTCTCCTTCTTTGACTCGATTTTGCTCTGATTCTGGTCTTCTCCTATCATTAACTTCAAGAATTTGTTAGGGTTTTTGAAAATCAATTAATCAAACAATAATAAAAGTATATCTATATATATATTGATCAATCGAATGTTTGAATTGATGATTCTCGTCTGATTTATGTATAAATCAACGATTTTTATCATCAAATTCATTTCTATGTTACCAACCCAAAAGAAATATATCAAAATCATATAAACTGAGTACGAAAGATGATATAAGTATAGTATCTATATATAATTCATCGAAGATTTGAAGAATAATCGTGAATTAGATATAGGGTTTTGGAGAAAGAGAGAAAGAGGCCAGAGAAAACGGAGAAAAGGCGAGAGGAAAGTGAAACACTGAATCGTATGACAACTACTGTACAAAATAGTGTTTTGTATATATATTTTACTAAATCAACGATCAGGATTAGTTAGGGTTATAGATGAATGGTTGAGATTGAAATATAGAGACTGGGCTTTTTAATTTTAAATGTGCTGGGCCAAAAAAAAGAATTGGATTTTATTTTTGAAAATAGATATGTATTTATATATTTGTAAAATATTTATGGGCTTATAATGATTTGGGCCGGATATAATTTTTGTTTGGGCTGGATATAAAATTAACTCAAAAAATATATTTATATAATATTTTTGTAAAAAATATTTTCAAAAATACCCATATATGTATAATAAGATTATATTTTGATATATATAATTATATCTAATGATAATATATAAATCCTTTATAAATCTCACTCAGAATAGTTTTATTTTCCCGGTAAATCGAAGCTGTTTAAGATCTCATTAAATCTGATCAATAAATTTTTTTATTGACAAATCTGAATTTACGAGACTTAACAACATAATCGGGAAAATATCTTTTTCGTGAGATGGCTTAAATAAACCCAGAAGATAGATAATATGATTTTATTGTCTATCTATTTTATTGATTCCAGCATTCCTAAATCCAGACGGAGTTTAGTGAATATTTCGGAATTCAATGGTTTCGTGAATATGTCAGCGAGATTAAACTCAGTATCTATGTGAGTCATTTTTATATCGCCTTTATTGACATGATCACGTAAGAAGTGATGTCTCACATCTAACTGTTTAGATCTTGAATGTAATACGGGATTTTTGCTAAGATCAATAGCATTTGTATTATCACATAAGATTGTGATCACATTAAACTTTATATTATAGTCAGCTAGTGTTTGCTTCATCCACAATATTTGAGCACAACACTTTGCAGCTGCTATATATTCAGCTTCTGTTGTCGAGATGGATACGAAATTTTGTTTCTTTGAAAACCAAGAAACTAGGCATCCACCGAGAAACTGACAATTACCACTAGTACTTTTTATGTCGACTAAATGCCCGGCATAGTCTGAATCAAAAAAACATACTAAGTCAAATGGTATTCCTTTTGGATACCAAAGACCAACATCAGTGGTTCCTTTAAGATATCTCAATATCCTTTTTACCGCAGATAAATGAGATTCTTTTGGTGCTACTTGAAATCTAGCACACTTACAAACACTATATTGAATATCGGGATGACTTGCAGTGATATAGAGCAAGCTATCAATCATTCCCCAATATTTCTTTGTATCTACAGGAATTCCTTTGGGATCTTCCGGTTATTTATCGGATGTAGATATAGGAGTAGAGATGGGTTTGGCATTATCCATTTCAAATTTTTTCAACATCTCTTTATAATATTTTGATTGAGAGATTTGGATGCCTTCATCATATTGCTTTATTTGCAATCCTAAAAAGAAGGTTATGTTAGATATATTTGTAATGTCATGTCTAATCTGATTTGTTTAGTTTCAGAACTTAATATCAGGACTTATCAGGACTTACTGGAAATCAGGATTTACTGAAGACAGGAAGATATCAAAACTTAAGATATCAGAACTTGTGATATCAGAACTTAAGGAAGGATATGCTTCAGAAGTAAAGTGCGGCTGATTTCTAGGAGAGGATCTGGAGTAAAACAAAGGAAGATATGCTTTAGGAGTTGGACGACTAGAAGACTTGTAGAAGATAATATCTGATTGATATATTTTAGGAAGAGATATATTTCATATCAATTAGAAGATATCTTGTAACTGTGTACTATATAAACACAACTTAGGGTTTACACTATAAGTGTTATCATTCACGAGAATATTATTCTTTGTAACCCTAACAGCTCTTAGTGATATTGTTCATCATTGAGAGAGTAGTTTAACCTACTGTAACAGAGTTTATTACGATTGAATAAACTACTACTTTGTGTTCTAAATCGATTTGATTGTATAAACACTATATCCAACCCCCTTTTATAGTGTTGTGTAACCTAACAAGTGGTATCAGAGCATCTCTGTTGATATACAAACAGTGAGATCCAATTTACAATCATGTTTGATGAAACACAAACTCCACCTAAGCCCACCAAAACTCAAGATACTCAAAACAATCAAACCCATAGTCGATATGAAAGTATTAGGGTTCCCATACTGAGAGCATCTGAGTATCCTATATGGAAGGTAAAGATGGCTATATTTCTGGAAGCCACAGATCCAGAATACCTTGATAGAATCAATGATGGACCATATAAGCCTACCAAGCTTTTTGTTGCAGTTGCTGATCAACCAGTAAAGACCATACCAAAGGAGAAAGGTGATTACACACCCGAAGACATCTCATCTATTGCCAAGGATGCAAGGGTAAGGCATTTAATTCATAGTGCAATTGACAATGTCATGTCAAACAGGGTAATTGGATGCAAGACTACAAAGGAAATATGGGATGCTTTGGAGACAAGATGCCAGGGAACTGAAGCCATCAAAAAGAACAGGAAGACAATACTCACATAGGAGTATGAGCACTTTGACTCAGAGTCTGATGAGTCACTAACTGATTTATATGACAGATTTGCCAAACTCTTGAATGATCTGTCACTGGTGGACAAGGAGTATGATCTTGAAGATTCAAATCTAAAATTCCTTTTAGCTCTTCCTAAAAATTGGGATTTGAAGTCTACTACCATAAGAGACAACTATGACCTTGTTGAAACTACTCTTGATGAAATTTATGGTATGCTCAAGACTCATGAACTTGAGATGGATCAAAGGAGCAAAAGGCATGGAAGAAAGTCAAAGACAGTTGCACTTAAAGCTGAGGAGGAATCTCCTAAAGTGGTTGTCTCAAAGAGGGGCAAAGGAAAGGCTCTCATCATACAGTCTGATTCAGAGTCATCATATTCGGATGATGATGATTCAGAATCTGAAAATTTATTAGAAGTGGATGTTGATGCAGAGATGATGCAACTGTGTGCTCTTATGGTGAAGGGTATCAAAAGATAGCCTACAAGAAATTAAGAAATGGTAAGAAGTTTTCCAGAAAAGGTGGAAGTTCTGAAAAGAAAGGGTTCAGAAAGACTGAAGGCAAAGGAGGAAAGTCTGACAGAGGAGACAACTCCATTGTCAAATGCTACAATTATGGTGAAAGAGGCCACATCTCTCCTGACTGCAAGAAAGGAAAAGGTGATAAAGGCCAGGCACTTATCACAAAGAAGAAAAACTGGGTAGACACTTCAGATTCTGAAGAAGAGGTGAACTATGCTTTAATGGCAAATGCTGATAGCAGTTCTGGAACTGCTGAATTGAAGGTACCTCATTCAACTCTTAATTTTCATACTAATGATATTTCTGAGCTAAGATTATATCTTAAAACCATGTTCATTAGTTTTAGAGATCAGACTTTAGAAAATGAAAGATTAAAATCTGAAAGTCTTGCTCTTAGAAACAGAAATGACTACTTAGAAAAAGAGTTAGTTATATTTCATCAAACTCAGAAAGAAAGAGATGAGGCTTTGTATGTTAAAGATGAACTGCTAAAACTGAATAAATCTCTTAAATCTGAACTAGAAAAGGAAAAGGAGATAATCAAAACTTGGACTAACTCTGGAAAAACAACTCAGAAAGTCTTAGAAAGTGGAAATTAGAAAGAAGGACTAGGTTACCTAGATGATAAAGAAGAAAAGGAAACTGTGTCATCTAAACCAAACTTTACCAAGAAAGCTGAAAAGCCTTAAGTTAATCCTGTCAAGTTTGTGTCAAATTCAGACAAGTCAAAATCTGAAAAGATGAAAGACTCTAAAACAGAAGTCAAAGAAAAGTCAACTTCTGACAAATTAAAACATGATAAACCAGTTGTAGTAAACATTGGCTTAATGACAAAGAAGCAGCTTAAGTATAAGATGAAAGAGATTAGAAAAGTGAACAAGGTAAATGAAGCTAGGAAAATTAGGAATGGAAATGAAGGTGTGAATAAAGGCAATAATTATATGCCTGTTCCTAATGCTCCCAGAAAGAAATGCTATAATTGTGGAAACTCTAACCATCTTGCTTCTTTTTACAGGAAAAATAAAGATATAAATTCTTTACCTCTTAGATCAGGAGTTAAGAGACAGTCTGTTAGGTTTAAACCACAAAATCCTTGTTTTCATTGTGGTAGTTTATGGCATTCTATTTATACTTGTAAGGAATATCATAGTTTGTACTATGATTATTATCAAACAAAACCTTCTTTAAAGAAAGTTAGTGTAATTCCTTCTAGTGCAAATTCTGATGCAAAGTCTGATATAAAGTCTGATAAAAAGCATGTTAGCATAAACTCTGAAACTAAATCCGCTGCAAATGCTAACAAACTTAAAAAGGCCAAAGGATCCAAGCAAGTCTGGGTCCTTAAAACTAACCAATAGTGGTCTTTGTGATTGCAGGGAAACAGGAAAAACATCCTCGTTTTGGACAGTGGATGTTCAGGACATATGACTGGAAATAAAGCTCTGCTATCAGACTTTGTGGAGAAAGCTGACCCAAGAGTTTCTTATGGAAATGGAAATATGGGAAAGACTCTGGGATATGGCAATATCAATCTTTGGAATGTCATAAATGAATCAGTAGCTCTTGTCTCAGGATTTAACACAATCTTCTAAGTGTGAGTCAAATCTGTGACAGAGGTTATCATGTGGATTTCTTTAAAGAACACTGTGAAGTTGTAAGTAATTCTACAGGCAAAGTGGTTCTGAAAGATTACAGACATGGTAACATATATGAAGCCAGACTTTCAACAAATTCTGATGGTTCTGCAATCTGTCTGTTAAGTAGAGCATCAATTGAAGAAAGCTGGAATTGGCACAAGAGACTCTCTCATTTAAATTTCAACAACATAAATGAGCTAGTAAAGAAAGATCTTGTGAGAGGACTGTCAAAATCAGTATTTTCTCCTGATGGTCTTTGTGACTCATGTCAAAAGGCAAAATAAAGAAATTCTTCATTCAAGAGCAAATCTGAATCCTCAATTCTTGAGCCTTATCACTTACTGCATGTTGATCTATTTGGTCCAGTCAATGTCATGTCTATTACAAAGAAGAAATATGCTATGGTTATAGTGGATGAGTTCACAAGATACACTTGGGTGTATCTCTTGCACAAGAAGAATGGAACTGCATCTACTCTAACTAATCATGTCAGACAGCTGGATAAGTTAGTCAAAAATTCTGTTAAAATCATAAGAAGTGATAATGGCACTGAGTTCAATAATTCAATCATGGAAGAGTTCTGCAAAGAGCATGGAGTAAAGCGGGAATTTTCTGCACCTTCAACTCCACAGCAGAATGGAGTTGTAGAAAGAAAGAACAGGACTCTTATTGAAGTTACACGAACTATGCTTGATGAAGCAAAGCTACCAACCTATTTTTGGGCTGAAGCTGTGTAGACTACTTATTTTACACAGAATGCTACACTCATAAACAAGCATGGAAAAACACCATATGAGATGGTGAAGAAAAAGAAGCCAAATCTGAAATACTTTCATGTATTTGGATGTAAGTGTTTTGTTCTTAAGACTCATCCTCAACAACTGTCAAAATTTGATCTAAAAGCTGATGAAGGAATTTTTGTTGGATATCCACTTTCCACAAAAGCCTTCAGAGTCTACAATTTAAGAACAAGGGTTGTCATGGAATCTATCAATGTATCTTTTGATGATAAAAAGATTACTGGACTTAAAGATTTCAATGATCATGATCAGCTGAGATTTGAAAATGAAGATGTAAATTCTGATTCTGTAAATTCTGATGACCTAAATCCTGATACTGTAAGTTCTGACGGGTTAAATTCTGATGTCATTGAAACTGTGGTAACTGTTCCAAAGGAAAATGCACCTATTCAGGGGGAGCAAGCTGATGATCATACCACATTTCAAGACTCTCAAGAAGCATCAGAACTAGTCACTGGCTCTTCAAGTTCTGATTCATCAAGTGCTAATGAGCCAAATTCTGACAATTCTGGAAACTCTGATTCTTCAATTCCTGAAGGATCCAACTCAAATTCTGGAATCTCAGAGAGCATAACTTCAGGGGGAGCATCATAAAATGCTGATGGAGATAGCATGGATCATGGGGGAGGATCCAGTTTTAGAGATCAAATTCTATATGCAAGGAAGTGGACTAAATCACATACACCTGACTTAATAATTGGAAATCCTGAAGCAGGTGTCAGAACTAGAACATCAACATCAAATGAATGTCTCTATCATTCCTTTCTATCTCATACTGAACCAAAGAAAGTGGAAGAAGCTCTTCAAGATGCTAATTGGGTGCGAGCAATGTAGGAAGAGTTAAATGAATTTAAAAGAAATAAAGTCTGGACCTAGTGCCAAGACCAAAGGACAGATCCATTATTGGTACAAAATGGGTGTTCAGAAATAAAACTGACAGTGATGGCATAATTATAAGAAACAAAGCAAGGCTGGTTGCTAAAGGTTACTCTCAACAGGAGGGTATTGACTATGATGAAACATTTGCTCCAGTTGCTAGATTGGAAGCCATAAGAATCTTTTTGGCTTATGTTGCTCACAAGAAGTTCAAAGTCTTTCAAATGGATGTGAAAAGTACTTTTGTCAATGGAGAATTAGAGGAAGATGTATATGTTGAACAACCTCTAGGCTTTGTAGATCCAAAATTTCCAAATCTTGTCTACAGGCTTGACAAAGCACTTTATGGGCTTAAGCAAGCTCCTAGAGCATGGTATGAGACTATGACTCAATTCCTTCTGGAAATTGGATTTCACAGAGGCACAATTGACAAGACTTTATTCTACCTTAACCATGGAAAGGACTTACTTTTGGTACAGATATATGTTGATGATATCATCTTTGGCTCTACAAATACAAAACTTTGTGAAAGATTTTCCAAATTAATGCAGTCAAGATATCAAATGAGTATGATGGGAGAACTTAGCTATTTTCTGGGACTTCAAGTCAAGCAAACTGAAGAAGGTACTTTCATAAATCAATCCAAGTACACCAGAAATTTACTCAAGAAGTTTGGAATGCAAGACAATTCTACTGCATCAACTCCCATGGCCACTGCCACCAAGTTAGATAAAGATACTGGAGCATCAGTAGATATTACTAAGTACAGAGGTATGATTGGCTCTTTACTCTATTTAACTGCAAGTAGACCTGATATCATGTATGCTACCTGTCTTTGTGCAAGATTTCAGGTTGATCCAAGAGAACCTCATCTAATAGATGTGAAAAGAATTTTCAAGTACCTCAAGGGTACAGCTGATCTAGGATTGTGGTATCCTAGGGAATCAGATTTTAAGCTAATAGGTTACTTAGATGCAGATTTTGCAGGATGCAAAATAGACAGGAAAAGCACTAGTGGAAGCTGCCAATTTCTTGGAGGCAGATTGGTTTCTTGGTTTAGCAAGAAATAAAAGTCAATGTCCACATCAACTGCAGAAGCAGAATATATTGCTGTAGAAAGCTGTTGTGCACAGATTCTTTGGATGAAGAATCAGCTACTGGACTATGGGTTAGAATTTTCTAAAATACCTATTTACTGTGATAATCAAAGTGCTTTTGCTATGACAGGAAATCCCGTTCAACACTCAATGACAAAGCGCATCAGCATTAGGTACTATTTCATAAGGAAACATGTGATGGAAGGTACAGTGGAATTGCATTTTGTTCCAACAGATCAACAACTAGCAGATATCTTCATAAAACCACTATATGAAGCTACTTTTACAAAACTGATAAATGAACTTGGAATGGTTTCAGGTTCTTTCTCAAAATCTGTTTAGTTTTTGTTCTCATACATCAGATTTTATGATCAGTGTTTACAGATTTTCTTATCTCAATGTAATATATGCTTAAATTGTAACATATTAAACACTGCTTATTATCTGATGTGATTCTATAAACTCTGAAAGTGTTTTGAATGTTTTGTGACTATTCAATATAATGAGGATTATCTTGTTAGATGCTGACTTAGTAGTCTTTAACAAACTATGTATCCCATGTTTGAATTAGTTGTTTATGTGGGAATCAATAACATAAGCAAATTCTGATTTTGATCTTAGTCAAATTTACTTTGTGTATCTTATTACTAAGTCACAAACTAGATTACTGCTTCTTATCTGTCAAATTCTGATGTCAGTAAATCTTAAGGATGAACTACATGCTTGATAAGCCTTACTTATCTGAAGAAAATAAAAGAAAAGAAAAATTGAAATCAGGTACTCCTTTGAGATCTAGAGTAAATATGTGAAAGGGAAGATCCAAGTGCATTGATGGTATTAAGTTATATTCATTAGAAAAGAAAATAATTTTTTCTTGGTGACTTTTCACATTCTTTAATTACTGGAGAAATATTCTGATAACAGCATAAATTCTGATGGCAGTTGTAACTCACTTACACTGAGAAGCCATTGTCAAAAGAATTTCAAAAGATGCATAAAATGAGCACAAACAGTTGAGGTGGATTCTTGCATAAATTTATTCTATAGTAGACTTCTAAATTAAAGACTGATTTTAAGCATTTTTCTTGGTTATGCCTTATTTTTAAGATATACTGAAGTTTATCAGACTTTAATCTTTATCTGATCATTTGCACATACACACACTCTCACTCCATATGAATGATGAAAATTACTTTGGTGATTAAGTTATTTCAGATAAACAGTTAAGTATTATTTGCATAAATTCTGAGGACAAGTTCTGATTATGTTCTGATGATTAAACTCTGAAGAAACCAGTCAGTATTTGTGTGAAGAATCACATAAATAGTAATTCATTTTTCTGAGTACAGAAGTCATGTTCTGATGACCGTTAAATTCTGATAACAGTCAAGTTCTGATGCAAACTCTGATGCTTACATGTCACATTTTCATTGCTTGACTTATTTTAAATATTTACTATAACGGTTATATTTCACAGGAAAATAATTAAGTGAGATAAAAACAGTGATAATGATTTGGTTAATGGGTTGCGTGTTTTTTTTTGGTAACCGCATGTGAGCAATAATTACTGCACGTTTACCGTGCCCACTAATAATGTTTTGACTGTTTACATGCTTCCAGGTGTAAAATGTTGGTTTTACTTACAAAAAGAGCCGTTGAGTGGAAAGAGTATAAATATTAGAGATAAAAGATTATCACATCTTTTAACTTCTCTCTTATCTTATCTCTTATTTCTTTTACTCTCTCTCTCTCTCTCTTTCTCTCTCTTTTTCTCTCTATTTTCTGACGGACTTTCTTACAGGCATTTTATCAAACACCTTGCAAACACACAACTTTTCACTTAGTTTCTCACAGAAATGGCACCAAAGGACCTTATCTATGATGGAGCCAAGTTTGTTCCCAACAACTACATGGCTATTCTCAACAAGGACGAGGCTCCTTCAGAACTTCACTTCATTCAAGATTTTCTCGCTCGAAGTGAAATTGGGTATGCTCTAACCCAACCATAGACTCTCTCAGGAAAGCAAATTCTGGAGTTTTGGAGGACTGGAGTCTATGATGATGGTGGTGAAAATGGGTCCCCAAGCATTATTTTTACAACAGGGGAAGATAAGCACTTGGTCACCTTGTCAACTGTTCGACAAGCATTGCATTTGCCAGAAAACTGTACTTACAGTTCATAAGTTGGAGAGTCAGTACTTCAAAACATGATGGCAAATCTTGGCTATGAGAAATCTTTATCCAAGCTGGGACAACTAAAGAGGCCCTACATTAAGAGGGATTGGAGCTTCTTTTTCGACTGTATTACCAAAGCCTTTGCCAATAAATGCTCCAACTTTGATGCTATTCCAATCATGAGTCAGCAAATTGGGTATGCTCTTCTTAATCAAACTCATTTTGATTATGCTAGTGATGTGTTAGGTTTTATTGGGGATAGGATGAAAGAGGACCCAAATACTATTTATTTTGCTAGGTTATGTCAGCTTATTTACAGTTTTTGTTGTTCTGATAAGCCCCAAAACTTTAGCGAGACAATTGAGCCCTTTAAACTTCATAAAAGGGCTTTCACAGACTTATTATCTGCTGATAATAAGAAGAATATACTAAGACCCCTCCAAATTCCTCAATCTATAAAATAGTTCTTAGTAAACTCTGATCCTCACACATACATAACCATATATTCTGATGTTGCACTTACAATATCTTCTACTTCTCAACCTCCAGCAACAAAACCTTCCAATACTCAACCACAACCTACTATCAAAACCTACTATCAACCAGCACCATCACCTACTATCAGAACCTCACCTCTCAAATCCAAAACCAAACCAACCTCTGGTACTTCTCACAAGGTGCCAGTTGTAAAATCTGACACATCCGCTAGGCCCAAAACCAAAAGGACTATCTCTGTGCCTAAATCTCCAACAAGGAGAAGAAGAAGGATGATTCTGAGAGATGAATCTGATGAGGATGAACAAGTCCAGGTTCCTGCATCAGAACCTGTGACAGTGGAAGCTGAAGAGTCAACTCTTCAGAAAGAGAATGAAGCTGAGGGTTCTGGAATTTTGAAAAGGAAAAGACCTTCAAGTTCTGATACAGTTAAAGTCACTCCTCCATCTAGAAGATCAAGGAAGACTAGAGCAGGTGTGAAAATTACACAATCTCAATATGAAGATGTTGAGGAAGGGGATCAGGAATCTCTGATCTCATCATAACCTATTGTAATTGAAGCCCTTCCAGCACCTGAAGACACTGTTCAAGACACAGTAATCACACCTCCTATCTCTCCATTCAAAAAAATAGCTACAGTTGAAGATTCAGGGTTAAGTCCTGAAATTGACATTCATAGGTTGAATATTCCAACTGTCTTGTATCTGGAAGCACCACCAGCAATAGAGTCAACTCCACCTGTTTCTCCAATGCTAAATGTTGAAGTTCCTACTACACCAATTCTAGATTTGGAACCTGAAACAGATGAAGTTGTTCTAGAATCTCCTTCAGTTACACACACTCTGGTGTTATCAGAAGATAATGAGATTTTATCAAGTTCTGGAGACAGTGCTCCAGCAAGTGCTCTAGTCAGTGCTCCAATTCTTGGAAAGGAGGCACTACTTAAGTTTGTTGAAGAAGATACTCATGTTCCTTGGGAAGAAACTTTTTGAGGAGTTGAATGGACAAAGAAGTGGAATGAACCTGACTTCATTCCTAGCTCACATGTTTAGTCAGAACATATTTCAAAAGCTGATGAGTTGCTGACAAGTTCCGATTTCAAGAAACAACTTAAAGTTACTGCTCTCAGTACTAAAAGTCTTCAAGGTCTATACTCCAAGACTCATGAAAAGGTTGATAAACTTCAGGAAAATGCTGATAAGCTGGACCTGATGCTCAAGCTAGACAAGAATAGATTTATCAGACCAATTCATGAAAAAGTGGAAGCTATTGAGCAAGTTCAAACCAAGTAGCAGGCTCAACTGGATGAGGTTTTGCAGAATCTAGCCTCTCAACAAACACAGCTCAATGAAATCCAATCTTCAGTGGAACTCCTTTTTTATCTACTCCTGTCAGATGATGCCAAAAAGGGGGAGAAGGTAGTTAAGTCCAAATGCTCAATTAGCAAATCACTGAAGAAAAAGGATGATTCTGAAGATGACCAGGGAAACCCTAGCAAGGGCAAAGGTCAAGGTCAAGGCAAGCAAAGCAGTAAAGTTTCTTCACATAAACTAATTTCTGATTCTAGCAAATCTTCTACACAGAAGAATACAAGTTCTGAAGTTGTGAATTCTCAAACTCTGATATCAAGTTCTGATATTCTGATTCAGTCTAGAAGTCAAGACTCTCAGAAGTTTTTACAAACTTTGAAGCTTAAGGGAAGGGAGAAAACTGTCTACTATAAGGATCCCAAGATTCAGACTCTTGATGAAGAAATTGCTAAAAGATTGTTTCTCAAGCATAATCCTCGAATGGATTTAGAGACTCTAAATGAGGAAGAAGCTAGATTTGCTGCTGAGAAGACAAATCCTAAATCTAAAGCTTCTAATGCAAAGAAGCCTCCAGACCTAAGGAGAAAGGTATAGTGATAAAAGAAAGATCTGCCACATAGATTCCAAGATCAAGTACTACATCTCAAACTACTACTGATCCCAAAGACAAGGGAAAAGGAAAAGTTGGGGAGATAGTTAAGAAACGGGAAATGAAGATTCCTCAAATTCTGATGGATCATGTATGCAAGTTGGTTCAAGTCTTTGATGATGCTGCTACAGAAGATGAAACTGTTGAAACTCTGAAAAGAAGAAAGATGACAGAAGAATCTAAGACAGCCTATGACATAGCTCAAGTTGTTCAGAGTAAAGAAGTTCGGGACTTGACAAATCCTGAAGAAATTTCAGAACAGCAAGCTATAGAAGAATCTGCACATCCTGAACAAGTCATCAAGACATCAACCTCTGACAGAGCTCATGTAACACCCCCAGATCCGGGGTCGGGGATCCGGGTCGTCACGGTCTTTCTTTCCACAATATCACTTCACTTAATTAATAATAAATAACCTTATGCTGTGACCCCACACTAACACACACCACAACCCGTTATAGTCTCAGAGATGAAATTTAAATAAGTACAAGTCTTTGAATCCACAATTTAAAAGTTATTACAACCCAAAATGATTACTTGATAAATTTACAGTTAATTGCCATTATCTGCCACAAGTTATAATTATACATAATTGATTCTCAAAAGTAGATGGTCTGATCTACAATAGATCTACCTCTGCAGCTATAGCAGCTACAACATCAACGGGAAGACGCGGGACGCTTCTCACGCGCTTGCGCTGGGTCTGCTGGAGTCTGGCCATCTTTCCTAACTGTTGTTGTGTGATGAAGAAATAAAGCAAGGGTGAGCAGCAAGCCCACCAAAATAATATGTATAATGATTTACAATATATGAGCCTACTCATAATACTCATGAAAGTCTTGGTCAAAAGAAATGAACCAAGTTTGATATCTTAATGCGATGAAGTCGCAAAATATTCAGTATATATACATATATACTTTTCAAAATATTGGAAGTCCTCTTCCATGCATAATATACACAAAGTCCCAGTGTATAACTGTATAAAAAAATATCGTTGCAAGGTGATCTCATATATCTAACCTTGTCTCAACGTTTTTCTGAAAATCTTTGTCATTCATAAGACAATTATTAATTAGATATAAGTTTAAAAGATGAGGTTACCAAATACCCCAATATACTTATATCTTTCCCAATACTACTTGAACTACCACCGTTCAAGTTATAATCAGTTTCAAAAGTTCATCACATAGATGAGACTACAAGACAAGATTTGAATAGATAAAATCTTTAAAATATTATTGAATGAAATAAAGTTACGAGATACTTTATTTAGTCCCGATATATATATATATCCACATATATATATATATATATCTCTTAAACATTTCCTGGAACCTCTGTTATGTAAAGTATGAACAGAGTTTGAAACATCCAATGAATTTTGGAAAGGAAAAGAATTTTGGCATAAACCAGATATCTTGCTGATCAGGCAAAGATACCAATAAGTAACCTTTTCTACTAATAGATGGATGAATCCCCCACCGGTCATCACCCTGGCCACATAAGGACCTTGTGCTGGACCGCCACCCGGCCTCTTACGCGTTGATGGACTGCCACCCAACCACTTACACTTTGATAGACCGTACCCCGGCCTGTCGCTTATGCCGACTCAATTAGATGGGCTTACTTCCCGAATATTGGGCAAGTAATCAATTCTTTTATCAAAACAGCAACCTTGTTGCGAATATAAAATACACCATAGAGTCGGATCCCTCAGGTTTTGAGCGAGTATTTAAATCCCCTTAAAAGGAAGATCTTAAATATAAAAATGAGTTTTGGGATCCGCTCTAACTTTTAAAAAATCATTTTGAAGACTCGAAAACACTTTAAAGAGTGTTTGGAGTAAAGCTGATTTAATGAAGTAAATCAGTCCCCATATATTAGAAAATATCTGAATATTATTATTTAAATAATATTCCCATAAAGAATAATCTTTATAAAAATAATTGAAGTAGAAGTATTAAAACTTATACTTGAAATAAACATTAAATAACCAAAGATATACTTATATGAAAGTATTATCTTTATTTGAATAATCGAAAATAAGTTTGATTATTAACACTTTATTCTCTAATGAAATAAAGAATATATTTCAGTAATAAGCGGAGTCATAATACCTCGAATGAATATTATAAATAATATTCATTAAATAAAATAAAGGAGTCATACATCCTCAAATGAATATTCAAATAATATTCAATTAATAAAATAAAAGGAGTCATAAGCCCTCGAATGAATATTCAAGATAATATTCATTAATAAATAAAGTTATCGAATAAACCTTATTCGATTAATAGTTTGGAAAACTATAACCATATATATATAAAAATATATATATTATACTCGGGAACATCGACTCCCGGTTTAGAAATATGTTCACCTTTGGGTCCCCTATACTAAGGGTATACGCAACTACTGCTTATCTCTAGCATAGGTATTATGCAACTATAAGCATCGAAATCAACAGATAGATAACCAGATTACGAAACAGACATGCATATATACCATATCAGCATGCTCCAATATATCGCAAAATTTGCTAATAACAATCATGCACTTATCACAAGATAATGCATATACATATATTTACATCACAACAACAGTATAACGGGTAGAAAACTTGCCTGAGCGACTTGGGGTGATAAAAGGCTCGGGACGAGTCTGGTAACCTATAAACAACAAGTAAGTTGGAATTAAACCAAAATCACTTGTAAATCTATACTTTAACTAACTTAGACTCTAACGCTTGTTTTGCGCTCACTGATTCGCTTAAGTCACTCGGGTACCCTCGGCTCCACCATTTTTTATAATTTAACCTTTACGAGTTTTAAAGCGATTCCTTCGCGAGTGTCTTACCAACTGCCTAACACACTTACCATAAATGTTTCATACATTAATTAACCCTTATTGGTCTTTAACCTATGTTTCAAAGTAAGGCGAGGGGAAAAGTTTCGTTCGCGAAACGCCGTTACTTGAAACGGTCGTTTCTCCTAAACCGTGCATCGGAATCGAACGAACTACATATCAAAACGAAGCTCGTAACATGAGCTATCTAAACATGGCAGTGGTCATAATCTAGCAGGGGGTTCTAGGGTCCTAATGCTATGCACAAAAACAGTCCAAAGAAAATCGGACGTTACGATGGCTATGTTTACGCGATTTCCAATATTTTAAACCATTCAAACCCATTCCAAATCATCCTCAAATACAACATAAAACCAACTTCCATCCTCATCACATCATAACAACCCCAACGAATTCAATTTAATCATTCATACTTATGCCTAAGCTTAACTTTAATCATACTTAAGTTCTTTTAATCAAAACCACAACATTTACCATTCCATTTCACTACCATTTCAAATCCCAAACTCTAATCACAACAACAAGCTACAATATCATCCTACTAATCAAAATCATCTTATAATATATAGGAATCTAGGGTTTGGAGATGGTATACCTTCCTTGAAGTGGTGGGAGGAGCTAGGAAGCCTTAAGAAGCTTTGAGAAGTCTTAAGAATGCTTGGATCTTCAAGAAAACAAGAAAAACTTCAAGTTAAAAACTTGAAAACACTATTCATAGTCTTCTTCTTTGATTAAATGAAGAAGATTGAGAAGGAATTAATGGCTTAAACTCATGATATAGCCCTAACTAAGCATGAAGATGATTAGGGAATTAACTCACCAATTTAGGAGGCTTGGATCTTGAGTTTTTGAATTCTTGCCCATTTGCAATAGTAAAAAGCCGAGAGCATGATGAACCATGCCTTGGTTTCTTTTTGATTTTGATGAAAATGATTTTGCTTGGCTTGGTTGGCTTGTTTTTGTGTTTGATTTAGTTAATTACCTTGTTGCCCTTGAATTTGTGTGGTTAAAAAGCCACCACACCTCCTTCCTTCCCATGTCATGCTTGTGTCACCTTGCACATGTCATAATGCTCCCACTTGTCCACACCTTGTGGTTTGATGATGTCACAATCCCTGGCTTCTTGTACAAGCTTGTCTCTTGGTCACTTATTTGTTTTACGGTTCGCTTATCTTTCGTTCTCGTTTATCGTTTGAGGGATCATACCCGGGATCTTATTACTTAGGTTCCCTTAACCTTTCTCAATATATTGTATTCCTTCTATGATCCTCTCTTATAATCCTTTAATTTAAATCCTTTTTATCCTGTTACCTTATACTCAATTCTCTCCGTATCTTGTGGATTTCCGGGAAAAATCAAAGTGTTCGGAATTAGATTCTGACGATCTTTACATACACTTATATACCACATAGAGTACTAATAATATCCCATAAGATCAATAACAGAACCCCTACATAGCGTGGCATGAAAAGTTTTCTCGTTCAGCAAAAACACTATTCATAAGGGTTTCAAAATTTCTCCAAAATTGGGGTTATTACAGTCTCCCCTCCTTAAAAGGATTCCGTCCCGGAATCAGATAGAAAACAAATGGGGATACTTGCTTAGCATTACACTTTCTAACTCTCGAGTCAGTTTTCCCACATTGTGGTTCTACCACCAAACTCTGCCTAGTTTGATAATCCTTCTCCTAAGCACTTGTTCCTTTTCACTCTATAACCCTTCCTGGTTGCTCCATATAGGTTACGTCGGGTTGCATATCTATGCGCTCATATACCTCTATTTATCTGGCATCTGAATTACACTTCCTTAACATTGATACGTGAAACACGTTACGACCTGCTACATGTTCGGGGTTAGGGCTAGCTCATATGCTAACTTCCCAAACGTCTTAATATATCCAAGGGTCCAACAAATTGTAGACTTAGCTTTTCTTTCTTTCCGAACCTCATCAATCCTTTCCAAGGGATACCTATATCATTACTAGGTCCCCTATTTCATACTCTTTATCCTTTCGTGTCAAATCAACATACTTATCATGTCCATCTTGGGCTACTACCAGCCGTCCTCTGATTAGATCTATCATATCCTTGGTCCTTTGGACTACTGCGGGTCCGAGCATCTTGCGCTCTACAACTTCATCCTAACATAAGGGAGATCGACATTATCTTCCCTCAAGGATCTCATAAGGTGACACCTCGATAATGACATATGATCTATTGTCATGATATAACTAAATCCGCGTTAAGTGATCATTCCAAATTCTTTCAAGTCTATTACACAGACTCTCATTATAGCGTTTAGCATTAGAGCTTTTGCTTCTCAATACCCATTCTTTTCTAGTTCGTAATCGCTACAACCTTCCGTTCCTAATATTATACTAGTTATACTTTTGCTCGTTAGCGTTCTATAACCTTTTAATGACCACGACAACCTTAGTATCACGAATGTGTTTCCATTCCGCATACTACCACTACTTTATTACTCCTTTTTCAGTTGTTTCTATTTTCCAAAATTTGATCAATCAAATAGAAGTAAAGGAATTTGTTGAGAGATCACTATGATCATGAACACTTGTTATATTGCATAGTTAGTACAGAAGGTGGCCAGCCTTTAGTACTTGACAAGCAATTAAACAATAGATGGTATCCTACTAGGCTTCTATCACACAGATAGATAGTCATTCGGCAATACCTCCCCTTCTGGAAGGGTTGTTCTTCTCAGATTACATGAAATGAAAAGAAGAGAAAAGAACGAACTGAAGAGAATTGTATATATAAAAAAAATATATATATATATATACTGCCACAAAATATCTGGCTTGGAACCTACCTCTGAATTATAGAGGTTTGTCATAGGAGAACAAAACATAAACGTATTTATATCAGCATCAAGTATTATAGCATCGTATTTCCCATGCCTAAATATTTCTATTCCGTCCATCATTCTATGGACCCATGCTCTTCCTCGAGCTTATACACAATCACCTTTGAAACTCCCTCGATATCGAAAATCGAATCTGGGATCTCATTCTAGACCTCATCGTTACTAGAATCCATTTCTATACTGCAACCTTCTTCGTATGGGTAATACCACTCTTTATCGATAAGAAGGAATAAATATATCATAGGTAGATAATTGACTTAATTAGTCTATCAATGATAACTTATACACCACCACGACCCGATTAGTGGTACTTACTCTCAACATCCATTCCAATACAACTCTCACGGTTGTAAGTAATCAGCTCATTACTCTCAGAATCATTCCTACATTACTATGGCCCACCGTTGACCTACTGTAGTCATTTGTTTTCCATGAAGTTTTAATAGCTAACCATACGGAGTCCATTCATATCATATCGAATTCTTCTAAGGAGGTAACATGATCACCGTTCTTGATTCATGAAGAACACTCCTGATCCTGACGTACATTCATGACGTGAAGCAGATAAAATTGCAGAAGAGTTTCAATCAAAGCAACGATAGCAGGTTAATACCATTCTTAATCATATGCCTTAAATAGAAGACTTAACTCAAAGGTTCGTCTAGTCCTTTTGGAAACATGGTCCTGGCTTATCCCAAGATAGGACCTCCTAAGATAGATAGCCCGTTCATGGCGATTACACGAATTAAACTTTTACCAACTACTATTACGGTTGGATATTGCACAGTCATCAGAAGGAATGTCAATCTTCCAAACCATAATTCAACCTTCAAATTTTTAACCATCATCACTGTATTCTTTTGGCACACGCGCCTATAATTATCCTCTTACCTTTAAAGTGTCGGCCACCTCTTTGGCCTTTCCTGATAGTAAAATTTCCTTACAGTCAATGTCATTTTAACCACCTCCAAATAAATTTTCTACCTTATTTCCGATCACTGCTTGAGTGAAGATGTTTTCCTTAAAATCAGATGGGAAAAAGAAAAAAAAATATCACCATTTTTCCATAAGTTATTGCCTCAGTCTTTAGAGGCTAATCACTGTCAAGACTGACTCTCAATCATACTTAGAACATTTTTTTTTAAGTCCTAATTGCCCTGAACAATTTCGACCATTACTGGTTCGATCCATACTTTCTCGTGGTTTAACACGTGCCCCACTTGGCATCATTATAATTACGTCATATTTCCCTTATCCACATTTCTATTCTTGAGAATTTTGAATATTACCTTTTTCCTTATAAAACCTCTAAGGTTATCCTTCAATCATTCCTCTTGTATTCCCTAGATACAGGGCATATAACAATACCATTTACTAATAGTAGAACCATTGTCTATATACTTCTGCAAAATTTCTCCACTGATTCTTAAAGGTTGTTGTTACCTTAACCCTTTCCTAATCATACTGTCAAAACTCATACTGTCCCTATTAAGGGTAACATGCCAACCTTTATGCAGTCCCCTAGGATTCATTTTAAGTTACCAATGTTCTATCCTTAATTCCACCTTTAAAAGGTACCTGCATCCTTCCACGAATAAATCAAGTCATATTTCCTTGATAGATTATCATATTCATCATTCCCACCTCGATAGTCTATACCTAACTTCATAATAGCATCCTTATTCAAATTGAGGTCAATTCATATGGCCTCCAAAAGATAACAACGGTTATTCGCTTGTCTTGCCTAATTTGGTAACGATAACAAGGATGTTCTCGAAGATATTGGTCGTGTTCAACGTGAACTTCTTCTTAATAATTCCTTATTTACTTTTGTTGTTTATCTCAACAGTCACCTCAATGTTGGGATATCTTTCATACCTGGCGTCTCCCTTTCTGGGTATCAAGCCACCGGTCTTACATTTCCCATTCTTGAAGGTCACCTCCTTCATCCAATTTTCTTAATTTCTTACTTTCTTGTCTCCTCAGTCTATCCGCGTCTCATTATTTATCCTTCGAATTACCTCAAGGTTTCCTCGAATCCTCCCAACTTAAAGGGGATAAAATATACATAACTCTTATGCCTTCAACCATCAATTTTAACTCATGGTGAATTACCCTCATCCTGGCGATTACATACTCTTCTATTTCTATTTCTATGAGTCTTTAGGGTTTCCTCATACCCAACTCCCTTATCATTCCTCAAACTCTCTTGCCTTTATATTCCTTTCTCTTATCGTTATTTCATGAACCAACACAACATAAGCATTGATTTCAAACATCCCGTCATTCTGGATTCGTGTCTTCAGAATGAATCTTGATAACTTTTACAACTTAGATTCATAATTCATCATACTCGTCTGCCTTTGTTCTGGCTCTAAAGCTTTTACACTATTCCATAACCTTGGGAATTACTTCCCCGAAAACAATTGGCTGAACTTTAATCAGTTTATTATAATCTCTTGCTCCGTGCCTTCCTTGGCCTTTCACCAGCGGGTGGTCTCTCTCTTGGGAGGGTAAGTGACAAAAACAGTCCTTTTGAGATTCGTCAATCATTTAGAATCTCAAATGATTCCTATATTTCCTTTAGCCAGGCTCTTGCCTCGGCTGGGTCAGCTTGTTCCATGGAACTCTGAGAGCTTAGCGACTTAAAGGTCCTGAAAGAATTTCTCACCGCACTGTCTCCTCAGGGTGGTGGTTGGGGATAATAGTCTAAGTTCTTTTTAGACAGGTCCATGAATTGCCGTATAGGAGTACCGTCTCGGGTCTCCTTTCCTTACTCGACTTTCTGTTTCCTTAGTATGAAATGTTTCATCCTACTCCCCATAATTGGGGTCATCTTTTAATTTAAAATCCTCATTTTCCACTCCATTATGTCATGGGTTCCTTCTATCTTGATGGCGACCTCCCTGACTATCACGTTCAGGGTTTGCTCTAAATCTTATTCCTCAAACTATGGCTCTCATCTAAGTTCTCATCCTTACGCTCTTGAACTTTCGGAACCCAAATTCTATAGGAATACCTCATTATTCCCTTATCATCTCTCTCGGTATTAATCTCATATCTATTTGTTGGCTCTCTGCCTTCATTCATCACTTTTTCTGGCACAATATGTTCCTTTCCAATAATTCGGGCTGTATTGCAATCTCAAACAACTTTTCGGTACCGGCTCCGGTTACCTTCATATCTATTTCCATTTTTTTTTTTCAAAATCTCTTATCAACCCTCCCAAAGTCATTATCATCTTGAGTCTCTCCTTTTTACTAAGGGCATCAGCCACCACATTGGCTTTCCCCGAATGATAAAGAATCTCCCAATCATAATTCTTGATTAGCTCTAACCGCCTCCTCTGGCGTACGTTGAGCTCTTTCTACGTAAAAAGGTACTAGAGCTCCTATGGTTTGTGTAAATCTTGCACTTCTCTCCATACAAGTAGTGCCTCCAATCTTTAGGGTAAAACTATTGCCACGAGCCTAAGCTCATGGGCGGGGATATTGAATTTCATATTACCTTAATTGTCTTGACATGTACGCAATTACCTTACCGTGCTGCATAAGCACGCACCCTAAGCCCTTGTGCGAAGCGTCACTACACTTCACAAAATCTCCTTTTTCATCCGGCAATGCCAGCATAAGGGCCATCACCAACCTCTGCTTCAGTTCTTGAAAGCTGTTCTCGCATTTCTCTGTCCATTCGAACTTCTCAGTCTTACGAGTAAGCCGCGTTAAAGGGGCTACTATCTTTACAACTTGAACGAACCTCCGGTAGTGACCGGCCAATCCTACCTCTGGTAGCCGACCAAACCATGGTCATCAATTCATCAGTGGTCCTTTATCCAATCCTGTCAGGATCCTCCATGGGATCCTCCTCAACAACTATCCCTTCTAGGACAACATGCTCAACCGCTAAATCCTCAATATCAACATCATCCGGTCCTGCATTAGGACACTCTATCGGATCCACAATCCGATCTCCAATTAGTAATAAAATATCATCGCGATGTTGCTCCTCAACCTCAGGGTTCGGAGTCCCGCTACCATATACGATAACGAACTACGCTTCTATCGCTACATTTATAAGGGTTCCCATAAGGGTTTTAACTGTCAGTACTACGTTAGGTAGTCCGACTATGAACTTGGCAAGAGTTCTTATTATCTTAGTGAACTTATTATCTTAACATCCCATCATCTCTGAGGTTTATAACGCTTAGCTCTGATACCATTTCTGTAACACCCCCAGATCCGGGGTCGGGGATCCGGGTCGTCACGGTCTTTCTTTCCACAATATCACTTCACTTAATTAATAATAAATAACCTTATGATGTGACCCCACACTAACACACACCACAACCCGTTATAGTCTCAGAGATGAAATTTAAATAAGTACAAGTCTTTGAATCCACAATTTAAAAGTTATTACAACCCAAAATGATTACTTGATAAATTTACAGTTAATTGCCATTATCTGCCACAAGTTATAATTATACATAATTGATTCTCAAAAGTAGATGGTCTGATCTACAATAGATCTACCTCTGTAGCTATAGCAGCTACAACATCAACGGGAAGACGCGGGACGCTTCCCACGCGCTTGCGCTGGGTCTGCTGGAGTCTGGCCATCTTTCCTAACTGTTGTTGTGTGATGAAGAAATAAAGCAAGGGTGAGCAGCAAGCCCACCAAAATAATATGTATAGTGATTTACAATATATGAGCCTACTCATAATACTCATGAAAGTCTTGGTCAAAAGAAATGAACCAAGTTTGATATCTTAATGCGATGAAGTCGCAAAATATTCAGTATATATACATATATACTTTTCAAAATATTGGAAGTCCTCTTCCATGCATAATATACACAAAGTCCCAGTGTATAACTGTATAAAAAAATATCGTTGCAAGGTGATCTCATATATCTAACCTTGTCTTAACGTTTTTCTGAAAATCTTTGTCATTCATAAGACAATTATTAATTAGATATAAGTTTAAAAGATGAGGTTACCAAATACCCCAATATACTTATATCTTTCCCAATACTACTTGAACTACCACCGTTCAAGTTATAATCAGTTTCAAAAGTTCATCACATAGATGAGACTACAAGACAAGATTTGAATAGATTCAATCTTTGAAATATTATTGAATGAAATAAAGTTACGAGATACTTTATTTAGTCCCGATATATATATCCACATATATATATCTCTTAAACATTTCCTGGAACCTCTGTTATGTAAAGTATGAACAGAGTTTGAAACATCCAATGAATTTTGGAAAGGAAAAGAATTTTGGCATAAACCAGATATCTTGCTGATCAGGCAAAGATACCAATAAGTAACCTTTTCTACTAGTAGATGGATGAATCCCCCACCGGTCATCACCCTGGCCACATAAGGACCTTGTGCTGGACCGCCACCCGGCCTCTTATGCGTTGATGGACTGCCACCCAGCCACTTACACTTTGATAGACCGTACCCCGGCCTGTCGCTTATGCCGACTCAATTAGATGGGCTTACTTCCCGAACATTGGGCAAGTAATCAATTCATTTATCAAAACAGCAACCTTGTTGCGAATATAAAATACACCATAGAGCCGGATCCCTCAGGTTTTGAGCGAGCATTTAAATCCCCTTAAAAGGAAGATCTTAAATATAAAAATGAGTTTTGGGATCCGCTCTAACTTTTAAAAAATCATTTTGAAGACTCGAAAATACTTTAAAGAGTGTTTGGAGTAAAGCTGATTTAATGAAGTAAATCAGTCCCCATATATTAGAAAATATCTGAATATTATTATTTAAATAATATTCCCATAAAGAATAATCTTTATAAAAATAATTGAAGTAGAAGTATTAAAACTTATACTTGAAATAAACATTAAATAACCAAAGATATACTTATATGAAAGTATTATCTTTATTTGAATAATCGAAAATAAGTTTGATTATTAACACTTTATTCTCTAATGAAATAAAGAATATATTTCAGTAATAAGCGGAGGCATAATACCTCGAATGAATATTATAAATAATATTCATTAAATAAAATAAAGGAGTCATACATCCTCAAATGAATATTCAAATAATATTCAATTAATAAAATAAAAGGAGTCATAAGCCCTCGAATGAATATTCAAGATAATATTCATTAATAAATAAAGTTATCGAATAAACCTTATTCGATTAATAGTTTGGAAAACTATAACCATATATATATAAAAATATATATATTATACTCGGGAACATCGACTCCCGGTTTAGAAATATGTTCACCTTTGGGTCCCCTATACTAAGGGTATACGCAACTACTGCTTATCTCTAGCATAGGTATTATGCAACTATAAGCATCGAAATCAACAGATAGATAACCAGATTACGAAACAGACATGCATATATACCATATCAGCATGCTCCAATATATCGCAAAATTTGCTAATAACAATCATGCACTTATCACAAGATAATGCATATACATATATTTACATCACAACAACAGTATAACGGGTAGAAAACTTGCCTGAGCGACTTGGGGTGATAAAAGGCTCGGGACGAGTCTGGTAACCTATAAACAACAAGTAAGTTGGAATTAAACCAAAATCACTTGTAAATCTATACTTTAACTAACTTAGACTCTAACGCTTGTTTTGCGCTCACTGATTCGCTTAAGTCACTCGGGTACCCTCGGCTCCACCATTTTTAATAATTTAATCTTTATGAGTTTTAAAGCGATTCCTTCGCGAGTGTCTTACCAACTGCCTAACACACTTACCATAAATGTTTCATACATTAATTAACCCTTATTGGTCTTTAACCTATGTTTCAAAGTAAGGCGAGGGGAAAAGTTTCGTTCGCGAAACGCCGTTACTTGAAACGGTCGTTTCTCCTAAACCGTGCATCGGAATCGAACGAACTACATATCAAAACGAAGCTCGTAACATGAGCTATCTAAACATGGCAGTGGTCATAATCTAGCAGGGGGTTCTCGGGTCCTAATGCTATTCACAAAAACAGTCCAAAGAAAATCGGACGTTACGACGGCTATGTTTACGCGATTTCCAATATTTTAAACCATTCAAACCCATTCCAAATCATCCTCAAATCCAACATACAACCAACATCCATCCTCATCACATCATAACAACCCCAACCAATTCAATTTAATCATTCATACTTATGCCTAAGCTTAACTTTAATCATACTTAAGTTCTTTTAATCAAAACCACAACATTTACCATTCCATTTCACTACCATTTCAAATCCCAAACTCTAATCACAACAACAAGCTACAATATCATCCTACTAATCAAAATCATCTTATAATATATAGGAATCTAGGGTTTGGAGATGGTATACCTTCCTTGAAGTGGTGGGAGGAGCTAGGAAGCCTTAAGAAGCTTTGAGAAGTCTTAAGAATGCTTGGATCTTCAAGAAAACAAGAAAAACTTCAAGTTAAAAACTTGAAAACACTATTCATAGTCTTCTTCTTTGATTAAATGAAGAAGATTGAGAAGGAATTAATGGCTTAAACTCATGATATAGCCCTAACTAAGCATGAAGATGATTAGGGAATTAACTCACCAATTTAGGAGGCCTGGATCTTGAGTTTTTGAATTCTTGCCCATTTGCAATAGTAAAAAGCCGAGAGCATGATGAACCATGCCTTGGTTTCTTTTTGATTTTGATGAAAATGATTTTGCTTGGCTTGGTTGGCTTGTTTTTGTGTTTGATTTAGTTAATTACCTTGTTGCCCTTGAATTTGTGTGGTTAAAAAGCCACCACACCTCCTTCCTTCCCATGTCATGCTTGTGTCACCTTGCACATGTCATAATGCTCCCACTTGTCCACACCTTGTGGTTTGATGATGTCACAATCCCTGGCTTCTTGTACAAGCTTGTCTCTTGGTCACTTATTTGTTTTACGGTTCGCTTATCTTTCGTTCTCGTTTATCGTTTGAGGGATCATACCCGGGATCTTATTACTTAGGTTCCCTTAACCTTTCTCAATATATTGTATTCCTTCTATGATCCTCTCTTATAATCCTTTAATTTAAATCCTTTTTATCCTGTTACCTTATACTCAATTCTCTCCGTATCTTGTGGATTTCCGGGAAAAATCAAAGTGTTCGGAATTAGATTCTGACGATCTTTACATACACTTATATACCACATAGAGTACTAATAATATCCCATAAGATCAATAACAGAACCCCTACATAGCGTGACATGAAAAGTTTTCTCGTTCAGCAAAAACACTATTCATAAGGGTTTCAAAATTTCTCCAAAATTGGGGTTATTACAGCTTAAGTTGATTTGAACAAGATGACAGTTGCTGATAAGAAGAAACTCCTATGGAAAAATGTTAAACAATCAAATCCTAAGAAAAGTCAATTGCTATCTGATTTTTTGGATGTTGGATTGAATGCCAGAGAAACAAGAGACAGATCTTGTGGCGCCCCAAAACCCGGGGTCAGGAGTCTCGGAAGCCATGCTATCTAATCTCACACAACTCACACTACAATATGTAAATACTCACGCTTCACGACCCCACACTTAACACACACACACTACAGGTTATTGTCTTGGAAACGAACCATCATTACTAGAGAAATTTTATTACAACCCAAATGTAATTAGTCTTACCGGGGGTGACCTTTAAGTAAGGTTAATCCGTCAGCCGAATATACGCTTCTTATTTCTTATTTTACATAAACCATACTTATAAATAAGCCGAACTATAAACAACTGAAAACTAATCCAGCTTATTCCGACTACCTGAGGTACTGCACCAAACAATCTACGGAACAGCTGGCCATTTCCTACCTGTTTCCTGGATGTGGTTCTCATGGCAGGCATCTTGATTCACTGTTGTGTTGTGTCAATTTAAGAAAGCAAGTGTGAGCTAAGATGCTCAGCATAATAATGTACAGTATGAAAATGACTGTATAATAACATTATATATTGTATATATGTTTAATTTAAAAGTAGATTTCTCGGTGTCCCACGCCTTCTTATGAGAATAATTCTTTTAAGGGGTTTTTTTATAACCTGCGAATACCTTAATAGTAATCCCAGCACCTAGGCTTGGGTTACGGTATTGCATATCAATTCCAATTGGAAGATTTTGGACATCTCACATGAGCCACCGCATACGATGATCAGTCGTCCTACGGAAAGTAACCTTCTTTACTAGTAAAAGGACTAATACCGTCATCTCTCGGGTATCACCCTGGCCGCATTCGGGCTACGTGTCCCATTTTCGGGTATACACATACTTCACAAGTTCCTGAGTACACAAAGTACCTTTGCCTGCGGTACCTTTGGTAGCCCATCCAGCACACATAGTACCAGAGTCTACCCCTCCATTGTCCTTCAACAGCATCCTATCAATCTCGGGAACTTGAACCACATCGAAGTTCCCCAAGCGTTTTGCTTGTTGATAGAGATAGTTTATCTTTTTAGAATATAAGTGTATATATATGTATATACGTACTTCCAAGAATTTCGGAGGAAGTACTAGGGATGTGAGTTGACCGTTGTCAACAGATAATTAATAAGGGGAAAGTTTCTTCTTGAAACTATATTCAATATAATAATAGGTCGGGATAATATTCACCGACGATCTGAAATTATTCGAATGATACTTCTAAATCAGAAGGTATATCAGGGTCTATGATCTTTAAATCAATAACAATTCTTAAATAAATAATCATTAATTAAATAGTAGTCTATAAATGATTAAATGATAATTGATATTCATCATACCTCGAATGAGTTATTCTTTTTAAAAGATTTATTTAAATAGTATTCCTCAACTAGTTTGTGTTTACATAATTAATAATCTATAATGATTAATCGGTTTGAGTAAATAAACGTTGAAGTATACTACTCATATAATAAAGGAATACATATATAGTATTTAATATCCGAATCAATAAAATATAGTTGAGGGACTATGCTCATTGGGAAATCGTTTTAAAAGTTCGAGGTGTTTTAGTGTTTCGTAAGTGGACGATGAGTCCCTTTAAAATGTACTATTATGGACTTATATCCGTCCTATAATACCTCCAGAGCGATTTTCGGGTTTTATCTTAAATCCCGACCGACCCTCGGTCTTCTATCATACATTACGCTTAAAGCGAAATAACATTTCACGATATATACTTATCGTACAACATCGCTATATCATGCGAAAATTCAAAACTACGTATCATGGCAAACATAGTATTTATGTGATGATAGTAAAATAATCATTTCACAACACAACAGTAAAATGGAGTTGGGTTTGTAAACTTGCCTGGGTATCTCGAGGTGGAGGATGCTCTAGGTTCCGCTCGGAAATCTATAACCATAAACACATTTCATTTCGTTAGGTTCCGCCCTAATTCACGGTAATTCGCACTCATGCGCTACTCATTATACACCCTCTCAACTCATACTACCCTTAACATTTCTTTTAAGTCATAAACACTTTATGGTCACTTCATTTTCCTAAGTATCTTGAGTTCATTCTCATTATCGTTGTCGGCTCCGCTTAAGGATTCTTACGGTTTCTACTCGCGCGGTCTCGGCTCCGACATTTTTATAAAATTGAAAAATCATTATTTTTACTTGAAATTTTTATGAAAGTTAGGAAACTCCACATGTTATTCTCTGTAAAAATTTCATGATTTAAGAATACTTTTAAATCTATCCTTTATATTTTCAAAGTTCGTGATTTGTAGCAGTTTTTGTCGCGTAAAACACTTTTACTAAAACGATCATAACTTTTGATCCGTAAATCGGAATTAAGTGATTCAAGCGCCTAAACGATCCTTATAACATTGTCTATCTTAAAAAAAGGTTATTTCTCAAGAATCTACAGTTTACAACTTCGAGACTTTCTGCAGAAACTTAAAGTTACGGTTTGTTAGTTTTAACGAAGTTACGTTTACGATCGGGGTTTCGTTTATGCCTTAACTATCAACACAACCACCAACAATCATCATATCATCATCAACACACAAACTCCTCTCAAGAACATCATGTTCTTGAGGCAACAACAACCAACCTTAAATCTACTTAACTTAATCATCAAGATTTCATAAACAACACTTAGTATGCTAGGTTTACTAATACCCACTAAATGGATCTTAAACATGAACCTTAAATAAAGTTAGGCCAAAGATTTTTACCTTTCTTGAAAGCTTGAGATGTGTTCTTGAGGATGGTGGAGGCTTGGAAGTGCTTGGTATGATTTTTGGAACCTAAAACCACCATTAAAAATCAAGAACCAAAGAGAGGTTACTATTCACACTATTCACTAGTGAACTTCTTGAATTTATTCCACCCATCAAACCTTGATAAAAAGAGATGAAAGATTTTTCTTACCTTAGTTTAGTTGCTAGGAGACTTGGGAAATAATTGTAGGATTTTACAAGAACTAGAGCTTGAAGTTTTGAATTGAAATTTCTCTTATTTCTTCAAAATAGCCGAATGGGGCTTGGTGATGGGGGGGGTATTTATAGCCCTTGGTTGCTTCTCTTGGAAGAATTTTTAGGTTGCTTCTTGGAAGGTGAGTTGATATCTTGCAACTTGATTTTTATTCTTCCTAGTATAGCATTCTAGGTTTATTCCTTGTCTCCAAATCCATGGACAAATCTTTGTAGCTTGCTAGCTTACAAGCTAAACTAGAAGGTTAGCTCCTTAGCACACTATTTGCTAGCTAGCTTGGTCATCCTAGGGTTAGCTTACTATTTGATGAAGTAACCATGGTTACTTTCTTACCATGGTTTAGTTAGTGCGTTACGTTTAATTAATCGTTTACGCGTTCGCTCGGTTACTTAAACATTCTCCGCAATACTTATTCGTAATTGGTTCGCAATGTAATTCTTTTCGTTTCTATCCCTTATATTTTTATTTATCCTAATTGAATATAAATCCGTAGGATTTTAATCTCGTACTTACATTGTGATTCCCGTAATCCTTGATAAGTCATAATTACGATTGTTTTTCAGAGTTCGTTTCCTTCGAAAACTAATAGCGTTTACATACACTCATTTGGTACGTATAGTCGTAATATCTATTCCGAAACTCATTTTCTTATGCACTATATAGTGTGGGCTCAAAAGTTTTCCCGTCTGACAGGGTTACTATTCATTAAACATTTTACAGGGTCTCAAAAATTCGAGTTATTACAGATCTGGGTTAGGATCAAGTGAAGCCAAGATCAAAACAGGAGTTGAAGTAACTATCAAAGATCCATTTTTATTAACTGACAAACCACTTGAGGAGTTACACAGAAACACCTTGACAAGGTTATAACTGTTCATGTAGTACTGGATACTCATGATAAGAGTAAAGTCAGGGAAAAGCTGATTCTATTTCTTAAAGATGGAAGAACATACAGAATGTCAGAATCAGATGTGCTGAACAAATCTCTTAAAGAACTTCAATTCTTTCATTATCTTTTGGAGATAAAGTCTGAGGTTACCAGAAGATGGTCAAATTTCATCTTGAAGACCATAAGGGATAACCAGAATCTCTGGATCAAGGGATGCATAATTTATTCCAAAGATAGTTGAAGATGATGGAAGAGAAATTCCAATGAAGAAGAATTCTGCTAAGATGGAAGTTATTCTGAAAGAGAAATGCCTCTGCTACAATGAAGACTCCTCTCATCCAAGGGTAATTAGACTTGGTGATGGATTGGAAAGAAATCACATTTTAGCACTTAGGACTGCCATCTACCAGATTGGAAGTCAAGATGAAGAACTGAAGCAAGTCAAGGCTAGATGCAGAAGAGAAGCTGATATCAAACTTTGTCAAGAATCATTTTGGATTCAGATTGATTCAATAAGATTGGTAAAAGCTGCAAGGACTGTAAGTTGTAGTTAGTTGTTTAAATAAACTCTCATTGCATTTGTACTTAAATATTTTTGACATCATCAAATCTATTAACTTGTATATTTTTCATAATTTACAAGTTGGGAGAGATTGTTAGATATATTTCTGATGTCATGTCTAATCTGATTTATTTAGTTTCAGAACTTAATATCAGGACTTATTAGGACTTACTGGAAATCAGGATTTACTGAAGACAGGAAGATATCAGAACTTAAGATATCAGATATTGTGATATCAGAACTTAAGGAAGGATATGCTTCAGAAGTAAAGTGCGGCTGATTTCTAGGAGAGGATCTGGACTAAAACAAAGGAAGATATGCTTTAGGAGTTGGACGACTAGAAGACTTTTTGAAGATAATATCTGATTGATATATTTTAGGAAGAGATATATTTTATATCAATTAGAAGATATCTTGTAACTGTGTACTATTTAAACACAGCTTAGGGTTTACACTATAAGTGTTATCATTCACGAGAATATTATTCTTTATAACCCTAGCATCTCTTAGTGATATTGTTTATCACTGAGAGAGTAGTTTAACCTACTATAACAGAGTTTATTACAATTGAATAAACTACTACTTTGTCTTCTAAATCGATTTGATTGTATAAACACAATATTCAACCCCCTTCTATAGTGTTGTGTGACCTAACAGGTTAATTCTCCCATCATACTCATCTCGAATTCTTTACTCATATTATCAGAGAATTCTTTACATAGTACATCATTTGTTGAACCAAATATGATGTCATCTACGTATATTTGTACGAGCAATATATCATCTTTTTCTTGTCTCGTAAATAAGGTTTTATCGGTCGTTCTCATTTTAAATTTATTTTCTAAAAGGAACTTGCTCAACCTTTCATACCAAGCTCTTGGAGCTTGTTTTAGTCCATATAGAGCTTTATATAATTTATAGACATAATCTGGATGGTTTGCATATTCAAAACCGGGAGGTTGTTTTACATATACTTCTTCTTCTAATGTCCCGCTTAAGAATGCAGATTTCACATCCATTTGGTATCCTTTGGTATTTTTATGACATGCATAAGACAATAGCATTCGAATTGATTCAATTCTTGCTACCGGTGCATATATTTCATCAAAGTCTATACCTTCCATTTGGGTATATCTTTGTGCAACTAATCTTGCTTTATTTCGAACTACCGTTCCGTTTTCATCTAATTTATTTCGAAATACCCATTTTGTACCTATTATAGAGGTATCACGAGGCTTTGGGACAAGTTCCCAAGCTTTACTATGAGAAAATTGGAGTAATTCCTCTTGCATTACAGAGATCCAATCCTTGTTTAATAAAGACTCTTTCGCGGTCTTAGGTTCTATCTAAGATAGAAAACTGAGATGATTCATAACGTTTTGAACTTGTGACCGCATTTGAACTCCCTTCTTAAGTCTCCAAGAACATTATCTAGTGGATGACTTTTTATAGTAGGAATTGCTTTGGGAAGTTCATCTTCTTTTTCGTCTAATTCTACAAGATTTTTGTGAACGGGAGTCCCGATATCCGTATTTTCGAATTGTCGAATAATATTTTCAATATCATCTTGTTCGACATTTTCTTGATCAACAAGATCTTTATATTTCACGGGTGGTTTACTTTCATCAAATGCCACATTCATTGATTCTTCCACCATGAGCGACTTTAAATTTTACACTCTATAAGCTTTACTATTATTCGAGTATCCAAGAAATATACCTTCGTCCGATTTCAAATCAAATTTTGTAAGGTATTCTTTTGAATTCAATATGAAGCATTTGCTTCCAAATACTCTAAAGTAGCTTAACTTCGGAGTTTAGCCAAAATAGAGCTCGTAAGGAGTCTTTTGCTTTATAGGTCGTAGAAAAACCCGATTAAGAATATGGCAAGCCGTTGCCATAGCTTCGGCCCAAAAATATTTAGGTCGATGATATTCATTTATCATTATGCTAGCCATTTCTTGGAGTGTTCTATTTTTCCATTCAACTACTCCGTTTGATTGTGGAGTATATGGAGCGGAAAAATTATGTGTGATGCCATGTTCATCACAGAAGTTGGTAAAACTGGAATTCTCAAATTCTTTACCATGATCAGTCCTTATATAGACTATGGTTTTATTTTGTTGATTTTGAATCCTTTTACATAAAGAAGAGAAGGATTCAAAAGCGTCACTTTTGGCTTTGAGAAATTCCGTCCATATAAATCGTGAATAATCATCTACGATTACCAACGTATATGAGAAACCTCCGAGACTTTGTATAGGAACCAGACCAATAAGATCCATATGTAATAGCTCGAGAGGTCTTGAGGTAGATACCATGAATTTTGCTTTGTGAGAGGCTCGAATTTGTTTACCAATTTCGCAAGCTTCATAAGTATGATCTTTATGATAGTTTAGCTTAGGTATACCTCGTACATGGTCTTTAGTTGATATATTCTTTATCAATTTCATGTTGGCATGTCCTAATTTTCGATGACATAGCCATGGATCATCATTTATAGTGATTAGGCATACGCTCACTTGCTTGCTCATGTCACATGTATACACATTCTTATTTCGAGGGCAAGGGAGGACCAACTTTCGGACTTATCAAGAATTGAACAATGAGTAGTGTAGAAAATTACCCTGTATTCATTGTCACATAATTGACTAATGGAGAGAAGATTGTACTTTAATCCGGTGACTAATTGAACGTCGTAAATCTTAACTTTATTATTATCGATATCTCCGATGCCGACAATGTTTCCTTTGCTATTATCTCCAAATGTTATGTTCCCTGCGGTGACCCTTTTAATGTTGTTCAAGAGTGATTTGTTTCCGGTCATATGTCTTGAACACCCACTATCAAGGTACTATATGTCTTGTTTCGCGACAAGACAAATTTACAAAACCGATTAATTAAATTTATAGGTACCCCTTTCTCTTGAGGGTCCTGGGGTTAGTGCATCATACATAAAATTTGATTTTTCATGGAAAAATCTAGGCATAGTATACTTATCATTAGGCACATAAAAATTTCTAGATGCATAATGCCTAGTTTGAGGTTGATAATACCTAGAGCTATCATGAAATCTAGGAGGATCATGATAAACAATATCTCTATTATTAGCATGGTAATTTGCATACTCAATCCTATTGAGAGGTTGTTGTCTTCTAAATGCAATACCATTGATATGATATTTTATGTTTCTATCTTAAAACATGGGAGGTTGATGAAACCTTTGTTGCCTTTGATCTTTATATTCCCTATTCTTGTTAGGCATTCGTTTATCATCTTTCTTGTATGATTCCTTGCGAATCCATACATACTTCCCCTTAATTTCACCATTCTTGAATTTGCAATATTGAATGGTATGTCCAACCCTATTACAATATGAACATTTATATGATGGTGATTCGGGTGAAGTCTTTATTGGTGATACAAATCTCCGAGTACTTTCTTTAGGAGGAGAATTCTTATTATATCCCAAACCTTCATGATTATATGAGGTTTTTGTATGCACCATTTGATACAACATCTTATTGCCTTTTGTAAATCTTTGAATGACTTCTTCAAGATTTTTATTTTCTTTCATTAAGGCATCAATCTTGTTGTTAAGGATTCTATCTTGATCCATAACTTGAGCTATGAGTTTATGATTTTCTTCTTTTAACCTTAGAGCTTCACTTTTAAGCTCATTGGTTTCTGATAGCTCATTTTCTTTATCAAGATTGTTTTTGTTAGATGTTTCATTTTCTTGAACATTTGATTCATTTAGAATTTTTAAGTTCAATAGATCAACGTGAAGTTTACAAATATTATCATTCAGTTGTATCTTTTCACGTTCCATCTCTTCATCTTTGAGAATCAGTGATATATTCTCTGTCTCAAGATTGAGTATATTTTCTTGAAGTTTATTTACCTCAATCTTGATGAGATGGTTTTGATTTTTTAGATATGTAATCTCATTTTTATCTTGGACTTTTGAGTCCATCATCCGAGTATATTCTTTATTTTGAGTATGATGAATTTCCTCAATTTTCATCTTCTCGGACCAAAGCAAGTGAAACCTTTGTTTAACATCTTTATACTTATTTTTATAACTTACTACAAGTTCAATTAAATCATGCTTATTCATATCTAAGAGAGATAAGTTAGATTCATCTAATAAAGATTTAATTGAGACATAGTTAGATGTTACCTCTTGATTTGAAGAGGAGATTTCTGTTGAGGTAGTTTCATCCCCGAGAGCCATTAAGCATAGATTGACCACCTCTTCACTAGCTTCAGGAGCTTCTTCATCTTCACTAAGATCCCAACCATTTTCGGCCACGAGACGTCGTCCCTTTGAGAGTTTAGGACATTCTCTTTTATAATGACCGGATTGTTTACACTCAAAACACACATCTTGTGTTTCCTCCGAAGATGGATCTTTAGGTTTTGGAGGAGTGTAAATAGGATGGTTTGTAGAGGCATTGGCATTACTATAGGTATTTATATTTTGATTACCTTTGTCTTTATTGTAGCTCGTTGATGGATAATTACTCTTATAGTTGGAAGAATAATTATGAGAGTAATTTGGCCTTCCGTTAGAGTTAAAAACTCTTTGTTGATTATTTGATTTTAGGAAGCCTTTTCCGGATCTTTGAGCTTTGCTTTGAAGCACACGACGAAGTTGTCTCGTGATGGGAGCAATTTCACTTTCATCGAGATTTTGGAGTTACTCATTTAACTCTTCGTCGTTTTCATCTTCATCAATTAATATGGACTTTAGAGCCATATTTTTCTTTTTATCCTCCACTTTTGGAGCAACCTTTTCCGGAATATTATCTTCTTCGTAAGCACGAAGATTTCTAAATAGGTTATCGATCTTATACTCATTTAAATTGTGCATCTCTTTTGTAGTATTAACTTTGACCTTCCAACTAGAAGGAAGAGATTTGAGCACTCTTCTATTCTTTTCATTTTGAGTATAATTCTTTCCAAGTTAAGATAACTCATCGATTATACGATTAAATCTTGTTTCCATATCGATGATATTTTCTCCTTCTTGGAGTTTAAAGTTCTTGTATTCTTGGATCAATATTTCCATCCGAGAATCTTTTATATCAGTGGTTCCTTCATAGGTTACCACTAATTTATTCCACATTTCTTGTGTTGACTTGTAATTATTTACTATTTTATATTCTTTTTCTGCGAGTGCACTTGTGAGAACCATTTCCGCTTTGGCGGCTATATTCATTGTGGCTTCTTCCTTTATATTATATTCACTAACCTTCTTTTCGATGATGATGTCATCGACAGTTTTAGTAGGAACGCGAACACCGTCTTATTAGCCATCCAAACTTTGACTCCTTGAGATCTAGCATAAATGCGAAACCTCATTTTCCATGTTGCAAAGTTGGTGCCATCAAATAGAGGAGGTTGTGAGCTTGACAGTCCTTCGCCACAACCAACGGGGTTAATATACGCCATTTATGATCACTTTTTGTTGTGCCTTTAAATCTGTAAATCACTTAACAAACACGTTAAAAAGCACTGTTGTGATACCAATTGATAGGTCCCGTAAGAGGGCAATTTTAAGTTAGAAGGGGGGTTGAATAGCTTAATTACCAATTGAAAATTTGTTGTGGCGTTTTAAAATAATTTATCCCTTTTTAAAAATTTACCGAGTGGTTATGCAGTTTATATGTACGGAAAATAAAGTGCAAGGAAAGAAAATACCACACGGTGATTTTATCCTGGTTCGCGATGGCACAACCACTAATAGATTCGCTCACCCCTACTCCGGTCCCCGAGCTCCTCTTCCGGACTCGGGATTTTCCCTTATAATAAACTCGCTCCTTTAGTAGCAGAGAAGCCTTTACACCCTTACAAATATTTGTCTTGGTGCGTAACACAAGGATCACCACCTCAAAATAAATGTAATACCTACACAACTTATCTTAGACAATAACTCCCCGCTATTTCTTCAAAGTTGATGTAGAACCCTTGTGTGGACTTGGCTTCCTTAGCTTTTGTCGGTCTTGGATCTTAGTGATCCGATCTTGGGTCTTTCCTCTTCTTCACGGTGCAAATACTACTAACTCCCCGCTAGTATATATAGGACTTGGGTCTTAGAACAAGAATCACCTCACGTCACTTCACCTCACTACAAAACTAATAAGACAATCCACAAAACAACAAGTATATAGAAAAGATGGATTGAACTAGTATGTTACGATACTAGCCCACAAGATAATATAATATTCAAATAAGAATATTAAATATCAACTATGTATACTTGACTTGAGATATAGAATAATATGTCAAGTATACTTTCGATTACTCCGTCTTTATAGAATATATGTTTATCGGAGTAAAATAAGAAGTCTTTTATATATATAAGCAATATAGCTTATGACTTCTTTAGTATTCTTCTTCTTTCGATTATGTATTTATAAATCGAAGAATACTTTAGTTACAATCTCTGAATTGTAACTTATCCTTTTTAAGCTCGTAGGCTTAAGGATTTTAGTATACTTATATTTTGACAATTATAGAGCCAAAGTATACTTTTAACTTCGTACACAATTTATAGGTTCTATATAAGCCAAGATCGAAATAAAAGAAGTGCAAGTAATTGGCTTTGGATTTGTGCTTTTGAAGTTTAGGTGGATGATTACGAAGTTTACTATTTATCGATTTATAATCCTACAGAACACTAAAGATGTTAGTGAGGATTATACGATACTTTTCATAATGATACTATATACACGAACTATGTGTTGGCCAAGATTCAAATAAATGAACTGCAAGTAATAGGCCAACTCGTGTGATTAAATCCACCTTTGAAGCTTAGACGGATGATTACGAAGTTTACTATTTATCGATTTATAATCCCACGGAACACTAAAGATGTTAGTGGGGATTATACGATAATTTTCGTAATGATACTATATACAGTAACTATGTGTTGGCCAAGATCCAAAAAAAAGAAGTGCAAGTAAATGGCCAACTCGTGTGATTAAATCCGTCTTTGATATTTGATAAAATTAAGAAGCTTACAATTGATTGAATTATAATCCCATGGAACACTAAAGATGTTAGTGAGGATTATACGATACCTTTCGTAATTATTTCTATATTCACAAAATATGTTGGCCAAGATCGAGATAAATAAAGTGCAAGTAATTGACCAACTCGCGAGGTTTGTCAAATATGAAATATCACTCGTGAGGAGTTATAGAGATTTATGAAATCTCACTCATGAGGAGTTATAGAGATTTAAGTACTTGTATTTTATAGATCTTCTTCTTTTAAAGCTTCTTTTTGAAGATCAAGTACTTTATTCGAATTCCGAGTTCGAATCTTTGTTCTCTTTTCTTAGAGAACCTTCTTTATAGGAGATCTAGTATTAGAGCTTGAGATGAAGTAGAGAAATTAATTACAAAGCTCAAATAAAAGAAACTCAAAGAAGAGGCTAAAAATTACCACTTTTGGAAAACGGTCGGAAAAGTTCGCCGGAGGTTCGGTCGGATTTTGGCACTATGGTCGAACTTGGCAGCCCTTCGGGAGGCCGGATATGGTAGTGGATGAGCTCACTTGGTGGGAACAAGCTTGGTTGGGTGAAGCTAAGCTTGGGTTTCAAAAACCTTGTATATATGTATATGTATTTAAGAGAGAGAAAGTTTTTGAGAAGAAGTGTGTGTATAGAATTTGAAAGAGATGAAGAGAAGCACTTCTTAAAAAAATCCCAGCAACTTTGTGGCTCTTTAGCTTGGTTGAAATGGGTTGGGGTGGGGGTTTATTTATAGGAGAAGTTAGGTGGATTGAATGGTGGAGATTTGAGGAAAATGGATGGTGGATGTTGTCTGTCACATGGATTGATGACTTGGAAAGTAGGTTGTGTTTCTTTGACATAGCCATATAAGACAAACAACTTTATGGGATTCAAAACTCAGCTGATATATTTAATTAAATGTATATTTTCCTTTTCTTTTAATCATTGTTTAATTATGTTAATTAAGTATTAAGCACCATTAAATATCACCACCCTAAAAACTCTTAAATAAATACCATAAAAAATATGATAATTACCTAAATATTATAAAATGATGTCCTGCAAGTTTTGGTCAACCTTGGTCAATGGTAACTAGGTCAAACGTGGTCAACTGTGGGACCATCTGCCTCAATTTTTGTGCACGGATAAAAATTCTCTGAATATTACGAAATTTTTACCATGCATAGAAAATACCATTTAAATGATCGATACAAAATTTCAAGTCATTCTAGTGAGTGGAAGTATTTTATTTAAAATACAGACTGCTTTATCAGCCTTTTCATCCGAGTAAAAATATCATTGGTCTTGAAATTAAATATATGGATCTTTTGACCAAAGTTTTGACTTAAATAAATACTTAAATATATTTCCTAGTATAAAATATATTTGGATGGTAGGAAATATTTTAGAGTATTTTGAATAATTTTGTCCGAGAAATACTAATTTTACGAAACGAGAGAAAATTACTTTACGTATACATGGAATGGGTTATAAAAATGGATATTAATATTTCAATCATGAATATTAATAAAATTTGGATAAAAACTCTTTTGATGGATGTAAAAATATATTTTGGATCGAAGAGTAAAATATTTTTGATATAGCACGAGTCTTCAAAGGAATATATCTGATATATCCCTTTTTCGAGCTTGTTGTCTTATTAATTTTGCAACTGAGATCTAAGACATATCATGTATTGATATTTCTTCTTTGATCATATTTCCTTAGAGATATATTCCATAATGATATAATTTTGATGTTTTAGAATAATGAAATATATCTTTTATATACTTGAAAATAATTTTGCGAGATTGACCATTTGACTTTGATTTGGATCAGTTAAATTCATGTCTTAATGGAGAGGATCTACGTGTATTTAAATTTTATGTTTAATCGTACAAATACCAAAATAAATAATATATCGAAGATATCCTTTCACTCTTTTACATGAATATACTTGAAAATAAATTTGTTAGTTTGATTATTTTGACTTGATTTGGATCAATTAAAATCATATCTTAATGGAGAGGATCTAAGTGTATTTAAATTTTATGTTTAATCTTACAAATTCCAAAATAAATAATATATCAAAGATATCCTTTCACATCTCATTCAACCCTAGACTACTCATAAAAATATGAGCCGGCTACTAGCCATTTGACACCTAGCCTTATTCACAACTAGCAATGAAATCCTGCTTTTCTCCAGATTAAAATTCAGTGCTCCTACGTCATTACGAGAATACTAAAATTCTAAATATAAAAAAGTGATTAAATCTCAACAAATAAACAAATATGATCATGATCTAGCTCAAAAGCTATCCTATAAGACTTGTGAATTTTTTTTCTGGCATGCAAATCAATTCATTAGGACTTAAACAACCCTCTATTCGTTATCACCACACTCAAATTAACATCAACTTATCAGATAGCAATAGCTCAACCTAAGGGATCATGTTATATGCATGCACATACAACTATATGAACTCACATAAAAACACAAATAAATATGTCATATATGAATAATTAAACATGCAACATGAATATATATGAATCTATATGAACACACACAAACTAATCCTTACATTATCACCCCCAAACTTAAAATTTTCAATGTCCTCATTGAAGGTAGTAATAAGGATACAAGGCATACCTAGTCGTCGGGAGAATCACCCTCTTCGGGTGGAGGATCAGGTGGCCAATCAACCTCGACACCAGTGGCTCGAAAAACAGTGCCCAAAGCCTGTGTAAAATCTACAGCAAAATGACTGTGAATGTCGTGCATGGCCCCCATTTGCCTAGTCAATCGCCTGTACTACTCATCACCAACACCAGTCCTATAAACTGCCTGCTGCGCACGAGAAAAACCCTATGTAGGCACGGGAGGATTCGTCCGGCCTCCCTCTACATCATCAAAAATATATCACAACCCCTTATCATGGGATGCACCTAAGAATGCATAACTCAAGTGATCTGGTAGTGGGTTGAGCTCAAGTGTGGGAGCTTCTTCAATAGATGGCTCAAGACGTTCTTGAGAAATTTTCAGCTCTGCTAACCCAAGAGAATCGAATGGCATATCCAACTTCCTCTTCCATGGAGGTACATTCAAAACCCGCAGTTGCTCTGCTCCTTCTTCATCTTCAATAACTGATTCCCCTATTAAGGCTCTCTCTAAGGTATCTAACTTTGGTAATTTCTCAAGCTCCGAATTCATGAGAGAGTCTACCCACTCTACTTTAAAGCACTGCTCTTTATCCATGGGTATCTTTATTGCCTTGAACACACTAAAAGTGACCTTCTGATCTTGAACCTTCATCGTAAGTTCTCTTTTTTTCAGATTAATCATAGTTCAGCATGTAGCCAAGAATGGTCTTCCCAAGATAAGGGGAATCTTCTTATCTTCGTCAAAGTCCAGAATTACAAAATCAGTAGGGAAGATGAGTTTGTCCACTTTAACCAAGACATCCTCCACTATAACTCGCGGATAAGTGATAGAACGATCGCCAACTACAAAGACATGTTCACAGGTTTTGGATCAGGTAGTTAAAGTTTCTTGAAAACTGACAAGGGCATCAGATTGATGCTAGCTCCCAAGTCACACAAACACTTGTCAAATGACAGATTACCAATGGTGCAAGGTATTGTGAAGCTTCCTGAATCTTTAAGCTCAGGAGGTAGTTTCTGTTGTAGCACAACACTGCACTCTTCCGTTAGAGCAACGGTTTCCAACTCCTCAAGTTTTAGCTTCCGAGATAGAATACCCTTCATGAACTAAGCATAGCTCGACATCTGTTCTAGAGCTTCAGTAAAAGGTATGTTGATATGTAGCTTCTTGAAAACTTCCAAAACTTGGCAAATTCCTTGTCGAACTTATGCTTTTGAAGCCTTTTTGGAAATGGGGGAGGTGGATAGACTTGTTTATCCCCTGTATTACCCTCAAGCGGATTCTTTGCAATAGCTTTCTTCTTCGGTTCCACCTCGGCATCCTTCTGCACAACTTTTTCAGCTTCAATCTCATTTTCTGGAATTGGCAAGGGTACAGACGCACCTGCATTCTGGACAGAATTTTCAGACTCTTCGTCTTACTGAAATTGGGGGCTTGCGACCTTTCCGGATCTTAATGTGATGGCGTTCACATGTTCGTTAACTTCCTTCTTGTCTGGATTGGCTTTTGTATCACTAGAAAGCGTTCCTGGTAGTTGATTCAGTAAGGCATTAGCAATTTGCACTATCTAGTTCTCCAGAGTCTTGATAGAAACAGCCTGGCTTTGGCATATAAGAGCCTGGTTTTTTCACATAAGCCTCAACTCCTCCAATTCAGATTTTTCATTCGAAGATTGACCTGCACCATGAGTTTGTTGTTGAAGTTGGAGTTGTTATCTTGGTGAAAATTGATGCTGAAAACCAGGAGGATTGAATTGCTTGTTTCCAAACTGCTAGAATGGCTGTTGCATCACGTTCTGATTGTTTCTCCAACTGAAGTTAGGATGATTCCAGTTGTCAGGATGATAAGTGGCTGGAACTGGTTGCTGCGACCTCTGAAAGGTGCTCTCACAAACTGAGCTAATTAACTAGATATAACGCATTTCTCCGTCGCATGCAAACCTGCACACAACTCACAAACACTCGTTATCTGACTAACCATAGTTAGCCAGAGAATCGATCTTCATAGACAACGCCTTTAGTTGAGCAGTGATAGTCATAGCTGTATCCACTTCAAGAACTCCTGCTACCTTGCCATGTGTGTAATATCCCGTATTTTTAGAATTATTATAATTATTATTTGAATATATATGTGCTTTTATGATTTAGAAGGAATAATATGGTGGATATTTTATTCATGTTTGACGAGTTGGTGTTATTAAATGGTAATGTGCTAATTGTTAAGTGTTATATTGATTCTTGTTAATTTATGAAAATATTTACTTAAATGTATTATTTTCAAAAGTTATTTGAAAGCCAATCTTATTGATATCGGTAAATTGAAATTGTTTTGTAATATCTGGGAAATATCGTGCAATTATTTTTATCAATAAATAATTATTATGTGATTATTATGAGAATTTTGGTAAATTATCTGATGATTGATATTTATATTTGGGTGTTTATATGTGATAACATGTAAGTATTTTGATTTTTAATATGTCCAGAATAAAGTATAGTTAATTATGGTATTTTTCTAGTAATTTTTGGATTGATATATGATTTTATAAGGATTTATAAATTTAATAATTATTTTCTGAGTAATTATAAAACTATTTTATAAAGTCGGGAATCGTCCAACTTCAACCGTTGTTGCGTTTTTATAACCCAGAACTCTTCGGAAAACTCCTTCCTAACCTAATTTGATTATTCTGAACATTTTCCGTGTTTTGTCTTTTTCGATCTAGAGTACAATTTGACCCGTCCGAGTCCCGGCGCAAAAAATTTCGATACGATAATCATTTCGGTAGATCAATAAAACCCGTATTCTTGAGAGACGGGACATTTTATATTATTTTCTCATAGGGTGTTTTATAAGAATCTCGGTTTTGATAATTCTCCAAATATGGTATTAAATTGTATCATTTTTATAGTTACTTAGCGACTAAGTAATCTATTTTTTTTATCCGATATATAAGTGTAAATTCAGTATTAAATTCCATAATTTTTCAAAAATCATGAAACTTATATTTTCTTAAATTTTGAATATTTTTAGAATTTAAAAATTATTTCAGAAATATTCCGGATTAAATTCACCCGCACGTTTGTTTGTTAAATCGTAAAATGCGGATATGACGCACGATTTATAAAATTTTTAAAAATTATTAAAATTTTATTTTATTAGTTTTTAAGTATTCCGAGAATTTTAGAAAGTATTTAGGTTTCATAAAAATTATCGAACCGGGCCCCTACCGGGACGTCAAACCCCACAAAAATTATATTTTTATTTTTATAAAATCGTGGGACTTTCAAATATATTATATTTTTATTTTTTTAGAATATTCATAATTTTTAAGGAATTTTGATATAAATTTTATATTTATTTGATTAAATATTATTCCCGCTAATTATTGATTTTGGACTAATTGTTTAAATGTTGTATTAATTTTAGTTTATAAAAAAACAAAAAAAAAAGAAAGAAACTTGTCAACACCCCAACCCCCTGCCACGTAACCCCCTCCCCCACCCGCGTTCCCTTCCCCCTTATCTTTTTCCTTTCATTTCCTTTAACCCTTCTCCTCTCTCCCTTCTGTCTCTTCTGCATCTCCCTGTTTTATAGTTTTAATTTTCAAAAATTCATATCTTACAAACCGTTCGTCCAAATTTCAATTTTTATACATATATATATAAACGATCGGCGATTCGATATCTATGCATAGGTATATATATTGCAAGGTTTTGATGAAATAATTTGTGGAGCATATTTTCGATTTTAATTTATTTTCGAGGCGTAGAAAAGGAGTTTGACTGCGTTGATTACTCCATATGGCGTTTCAGCGTGTATATGTCTATGGCTATTAATTTCAGATTTTTTTGGAGATATTTTCCGGACATCAGATATTCTCTTCGGGGTGTTCATAATTTATTTTCGGTAACGATTTTGAAATTCCGTTTTCGTACTTGTGTATATTATAGCATGTTAGTGTTTATATATTTATTTCATAATTTTTAGAAGTTGTTGAAGAAGTCACTTTTGGTCCGAATTTTTATTTAGGTAGCCGTGTTTTTCGTTTATGGCGTGTTTATACGTGCAAATATAAATTATTGTGTGTTTTAAATTTATTAATTTTATCAGAAGATAGTTCGATTGTATTGTTTGGGATTGATTTTGTGACGGCCTCAACCCCGGGGTCAGGAGTTGACGTCACCAAACACGAAAAACAGAAATATAAACAACGAGATTATTATTATTATATACTAACTCGACCTCATACCAAGATCCGATCTAGGTTCAAGTATGATCCAAGCTACAAATTATTACAAACCATTTATTTAAAAAAGTCTGACACACTAGCTTATTCAGCAACTCATCAGACCGAAAATGGTCTGATACTAACTACCTCTGAGGAGCCAGGTCTTGAAGGGGCTGAGACACGGTTCTTCCAAGGTCTGACTGGTCTTCTAGGCATCTATGATATATATATATATATAACAGGTTGCAAGGGTTAGCATAATCGTACAACAGTACCAACCTATGAATATCAAGATAACAACAGTAATTTAAACAGTTATAGGAACAGAACTATAAATTAATATGAAATCCGCAATCTATAAATCATTCTGAGCATCAGTATATAAGAAAAGCTGAGATAACTGGATATCACTGACTAGCATGCTTTTAACAAAACAAACGTAGTTGTGTGCTGTGTAAGTACCAGAGTCCAGTTTTAGCATGCTATTCACATTTATAAATCAACTACATCAATCACTTATTCCCTTACAGGAATAACAAAGCCAAATTAGATACGTAACGGATATGTGCAGACAGTTGATCAGGCTATCAACACCAGACGGCTCCAACTGCCATCCCATATACCTGTTCCGGAACTCAGATACTAGCTAGGTCTCTGACCTGCTGGACTAATCGGTTATGATATGCGCGTAACCGAATTAGCCTTTTACGCCACCTCAATAGGCCTACTCTAGCCCCTATGTATCCCATGTCTGATCATTTTATCCAGTTTTCAAAACACTTGTACCTATCTCATTTCAAAGCCATTCATTTTAACAGCACACATAAAACTGGTTCACAAATCATTTTCATTCGAGATAGGTACCTTTCGAAGTTACTTTTACCCAAAAATAGTTGTAAAACAGTGATTTATAACTACATGGGATATGTAACTTAAAATGTTTATGTTCCTTTACGAGAATAAAATAACAATCTATTTATTCGTTACTGGTAGCAATACTTGTTGCTGGTCCTTGAGACACATTCCTTCCAACACTGCCTTGGGTAACTGATTTGCAATTCCTAGCAATATTCCCCACTTTGCCGCAACTAAAACAGGTTACTCCTTGGGTCTCGAAACATTTGACATTTTCCTTGCACTGACCACTGTGCTTCTTTCCGCATGTCTTGCAGTCGATCACTGGCTTGTTGAACTTTGTTGGGGTAGAACTGACTGAGGTAGTAATGGGCCTAGCCTGGGGAAAATTCTGTCTCCTGAACTTCCTATGCTTATTTTTCCTAAATCGGCGCTGAAACTTCTGACTTACTCCTCCAGGTTCTAACCTGGCAGGTCCACCTTCAAACTTCCTTTTCTTCTCACCCTGCTCCTTAGTAGCTAACCTCTGGTCACTTTGTATCACTAAGGCAGCCTAAACAACCGAAGTATACGTCTTGAGTTTTAAGGCTACAACTCCACTCCTAATCTCTGGCTTCAACCCTTGTTCAAACCGCTTCGCTCGCTGAGCTTCCGAACTCACATACTCTGATGCTATATGGGCCAACTCCGTGAACTTGGCTTTATACTCTGTGACACTCATGTCTCCTTGCTTCAACTCCAAAAACTCCATCTCCATCTGACTCTAGAGACAATCAGGAAAATATTTTTCCAAGAATAGTTATGTAAATCGGATCCAGGGAATAGGACCTTCTCCTTCTAACACTCGTGTAGACTCCCACCAATAATTTAAATCATTCTTCAAGAAATAACTAGCATAATCTGTCTTTAAATCCTCACTCACCTTGGTGAGTGCGAAATCCTTCTCCATTTCCTTCAACCAGATCCTGGCAGCAACATGATACACTTCACCTTTAAATTCTGGGGGTTTCACAGCCTGGAAAGACTTAATACTAACATCTTGCGTTGTCTGCCTCATCTCATGCCGTTGTTGGATCTGCAGCTGCTGCTGTTGGATTTGCTGTTGTTGTTGCTGTATGAGCTGCTGTTGTTGTTGCTGCTGTTGGAATTGTTGTTGGTGTTGGGCCAGCTGAGTAGACTACTGACGCAACAAATCTATCAATTCACTCATAGAGGGATCCCCAGCAGATCCACTGTTAGGTTGAGAATTCTTCTTTAGTGGCATTCTCCTGAAATATAACAGTCATATATAAGAAAAATGGATTGCTTCCAACAGTCTATACATATATACATATATATCAGGAAAGTGTTTCCACTAAGACAATATCCTCATCCTCAGTTAATTGGATCCATCCTGAGTGAATGATCATAATCTAGGAATACCAACAACGGAATCGACAATAATAGTAACAACAATAATAACAACGAACAAGTATATATGAAAACTGAACAACATAACAAAGCAGCTACTATATATAACAACCAACAAAAATCCAACTGATACAAATAAAATCCAACTGAAAAGAAACCATTTGAGTACACAACAAAACTGGTTGTCATAATAGCCTCCGCCTACTACAAACTATAACAATATAATGTACATACATAAAGAAACAACTACAGAACTCCTGGAAATCAACTATGAGCTCTGTATCTTACTGCTACAACCCTGATCTAACCACTGCCACTACCGCTGCCACCTATAGAGCCTAACTCAAAAACCAACTAGTTCACCAGGTCCTGGTACTGAATGGCCCTGAACTCTAAGCTAATAAAAGGGTCAATAGACCTAGCTCTCTCAATAGCAATTTGAGTCAAAGATCTCACTATGGCCTGCACATCAGAGAAGGGACAGGGATGCCCTGATAAGGTCCAACTGGTACCTGGTCAGGATGTGCGTCCAGCTCTGGGCTCTGCTCTCTAATGAAAGACCTATTCACCGCTCGATGAACATGATAGGGAATCGGGGAAGAAGCACATGTAGGAGCAGATGGAGGAATCGGAGGTCTCGAGGAAGAGGAACTGGGACCACAACCTGGTGGAAAATCCCTAACAGCAGACACTGACCTCCGTACCCAACGAGGACGGGCACTAGGTCTGGGGATATCCCTCAGTACAAATGGAGGAACTGGTAGGGGAGGTAAAGGAGTCTCCTCAGCTACAACATCCATGGTCCTCTCGGAGTCGGAACTGTCTGAGTATGATGGGTTCTCCCGGGATGGAGAACTAGAGATCACTATAAGCCACTGTCAACAGGATAAATAAATAGGAAAGACACAACAAGGTCAAGGCAGTTCTATCAAAATATTAATAGATGTCAGGGTAACGCCGTCGGAACCCTCGACTGACTTTAAGGGTTTGCTCATCTATATGAGTTGCTGACTCACACCTTAACACACAGTTCTATACATTTTTGACCCTATCCCTAACCTGAATCAGGGACTTGAACTTGTAGCTCTGATACCAACTGTGACAGCCTCAACCCCGGGGTCAGGAGTTGACATCACCAAACACGACAAATAGAAATATAAATAACGAGATTATTATTATTATTATATAATAACTCGACCCCATACCAAGATCCGATCCAGGTTCAAGTATGATCTAAGCTACACATTATTACTAACCATTTATTTAAAAAGTATGACACACTAACTTATTCAGCAACTCATCAGACCGCACATGGTCTGATACTAACTACCTCTGAGGAGCCAGGTCCTGAAGGGGCTGAGACACGGTTCTGCCAAGGTCTGACTGGTCTTCTAGGCATCTGCGATATATATATAACAGGTTACAAGGATAAGCATAATCGCTCAGCAGTACCAACAAATGAAAATCAAGATAACAACAATAATGTAAATAATTATAGGAACATAACTGTAAATCAATATGAAATCCGCAATCTGTAAATCATTCCGAGCATCAGTATATAAGAAAAGCTTATATAACTGGATATCACTGACTAGCATGCTTTTAACAAAACAAACGTAGTTGTGTGCAGTGTAAATACCAGAGTCCAGTTTTAGCATGTTATTCACATTTATAAATCAACTATATCAATCACTTATTCCCTTACGGGAATCACAAAGCCAAATTAGATACGTAACGGATATGTGAAGACAGCTCATCGGACTATCAACACCAGACAGCTCCAACTGCCATCTCATATACTTGTTCCAGAACTCAGAGACTAGCTAGGTCTCTGACCTGCTGGACTAATCGGTTATGAAATGTGCGCAACCGAATTAGCCTCTTACGCCACCTCAATAGGCTTACTCTGACCCCTATATATCCCATATTTTATCTTTTTATCCAGTTTTTAAAACACTTGTACCTATCTCATTTCAAAGCCATTCATATTAACAACACACGTAAAATTGGTTCACAAATTATTTTCATTCGAGATAGGTACCTTTCGAAGTTACTTTTTCCCAAAAACAGTTGTAAAACAGTGATTTATAACTACAGGGGATACGTAACTTAAAACGTTTCTATTCCTTTACGAGAATAAAATAACAGTCTATTCATATGTACTGAACCATAAAAGAATAGTCAGGGTACTTGCCTTGCAACGCTTTCGAAAACTCTAAGTAGCTTTTACACTGACTTCGGTCCGTGCGAAACTTGACTGGGATCTACAATAAAATAATATCCTAATCAGTTATAGCGACATGCTTGCTATCCTCGAATCCTAATAACCCAATTCGATAACCCGACTCGTATAATAATTATACACATAGTCACGTACTTCGTATTCGAATAAGGGTAACACGTTTTATGTAATAAAGTAATTTCTCGTATTTAAAATAAGTTTTTAGGAAAATTTTGATATTATTTTTTCTGTTTATAAGCCTACCTGTCGATTACAATCGATGTCAACAACCAACAAATCAAAAGTCTCGACACAAAACAAATTCCACAATCAGGCAATTATTTACGTACAACTCCAAAATACGATTTATTTTTATTTATTTATAAAATTAGGACTCAGATAACGATCATCACGGTCCATCGTCCGCTCGTAAAAAGTCATCAAGGACGGCGATAAACTTTCGCGCGTACCCGATTAATTCTCGGGTTTCCAACGCGAAACTTCGTCGATTAGTCGAAATATTTTCTGCACGAAATATTCATATCACGAATATTATTCAGAATAATTATCCTGCAGAAAAATAAATTAATAAAATTAATTCCAAAAATATTTGAACCACAGCACAGTCAACAGCAACAACACAAGCACAGTCACACGCGCCTACGCGCTGCACACACGCGCCACCGGGCACCACACACACACAATTACACATACATAATCACACACATAATCACACACACATATATATGTATATATATATGCATATATGACAAGTAAAGGAATCGAAACAGGGAGGGCTGCAGGGAAACCAACCGGAAAATGGCGGCGAAACACAGGGCAGGAACAGCCAACGAAAGGACGGAAGAAGACGGGCGAAAAAGAAAGGGAAATGAGAGGTAATAGAAGGGAAAGAAGAGAGAAAGAGAGACAATCGAGATATCAGCCGAGAGACCAAAGGGAATTGATGTTTATCCCTCAATTCAATTGACTGCTCACCATCCTGAAACAACCAACACACGGCACGTGTCCAATTTTATTGGATACGTGTCGTTTTATTTTTATTTCGACTGACTGCAAGCCCTTCACGTCATTTTAATCTATTTTAATGGTATAATTCGTAAATAAATATCAATCAAAACATTGCCAAAATAATCTTAACATTTTACAAATATCCCGAACTTAATAAAAACATAAATTTCAAATTTTCAAAACAAATTTTGGAGCGTAATAAATACCCGCATTTAGCGATTAGACGAATCAACGCGCAGATAAATTAATCCCAAAAATTGCCAAAATAATTTTAAAATTCTCACAATATTATAAACTTCATAAAATATGAGTTTCTTGTTTTTTGAAAAATTCTGGAATTAAATATGGTTTTTAAAAATAAGTACAATCAGAAAATTATTTAAGGATAAATAATTATTGAAATATTAATTTCTCAATTTTATAAAATCCTAAAAATAATTATTGGAATTATAGAATCATAAACACAATTTTAGAGATAATCCAAATATTTATGAAATTAAAACTGCAATAAAATCACTTTTAAAAGCAAAACAAAACAACATAACTCAATAATAAATTACACGATTCCAACCTATTCACCAATAAATCACAGATAATAATAAAAACAACACACTACTATCAAAACCAATACACATATTCTATTTAATTAATTATACAATACTTATACCTTTTGAAGTAATACTAAATATAAGAGTCGTTATAGATTTTGAGGGGATATGACCCCGGGAAAAGTCCATTTTATAAAGATGTTATTTCGAAAAAAATTCTAAAATATTTATTTCAATTTCAAATTATTATCTTTTATTATTTTCGAAAATCATAATTTGATTCAATTATTTATAATTTGTTTTGATTAATTATTTATTTATTTAATTAATTGATTAATTCATTTCATCAATTAATTTTATTCGTAAATAGTTGAATGAAGTGTAATTATTTATAATTGAGCCAAATAATATTCTAAAATTATTTTGAGCTTTTGAAATTATATAAATTTATTGAATATTCAATTAATATTTTTATTAATTGATTTATTTTTATTTTATTTATAATAAATAGACCGTTCTTCCTTTTAATACGAAACGAACGTGTCTAGATTCAGAAAAATATTCTGCTTCTATTAAAAAAATGTTTGAGACACAAATTCTTTTATTTCGAAAGGTTTCTTGTTTTGCGAGTCATTCTGATTCGATTATTGAGCGATAAATCATATTTTTACCCGACTTCATTTTTAAACATACCGAGTCGAATCTTTTAACGAACCGAGTCATGTGTGATTTGAATTATGTGATACGTGAGTTATATGTTTACGTGCTATATAAATTACGTGCGTATGTGGATCAACAGTCTTATATTTGACTGTTTTCTTTATTTGTGGGCTATCGTATGGGTAGACGATAGGGTTTTGACGCGCGGATCGTCGAATAATTATTCGTTAGATGATTAAAGTGTGATCTTTTAATTATAGATGCGGATAATTCGAGTTGATCAGGACAAGACGTTGGATAAAGAGTAAAATGGAATGGTGTTGGTTATCAGGCCTCTAGCAATCGCTGGAGCAGCATATCCGTGAATTGTCGAAATAGAAAGACGGTGATGTCTTGAGACAGAATGTCAGAATAGTCGTGTCACTGCGAGTGTGCTTAACTACTAGAAATCAAAGGCAAGTTTTCTACGCTATTCTAATTCCTAAATAGTTCAATATTTTTCATATCCAACTGCTTATGATTATGCAAGTATTGTTTTCCCTATTCTCAATTCAAGATAGATAATTATTTTACATATCGCTGAATTAAATATTTATCATGCAAGTACTCTTCTGTTATTCTATGTTCGGAATAGTTAAGTGTTTTTACTTATCAAAATTAATGGATTTATAAATGTTTTAATTTTTGAGTGGTTGCGAGTATTCCTTCCCAAGTGAATGGGGGAATAAAATTATTTAGGGTGTCGATTATTATGACCCCTTCCAATAAAAGGTTTTAAGATTAGATGAATGCGTAAGTGACCGGGGCGGACGGTCCAGCGGAGAGCTATGTATTATATGAAATATTATGATACAACTTCTACCATAGGCAGATATATTGCCTTTTGTTTGAGTACTCGTGTTTTGACTCGTGTTTCTACGAATCATGATCCAGTGCTATCACACGGGTCGATCAGATGTGATAGTACGTTCGTCAGAGAAAGATTCCAATATAAATTATCATAGTGTTTTTGATAATCCTATAATAAATAATTTGTCAAGTATTTTGGTTTTGGATAAAAGGTGAAATACAATTTTGATTCGGTTTATGATTTATGTTGATACTTCATTTGTTGTTAAATATCAAAAGTGGTATTAATAGAGATGATTGATGTTGACTTTAGTATGGGATGTTGTGAACATCAAAGTTCATATTGATATCTAATTCGATATGACACCAAAATGAGTATTGATATCAAGCGTTGAGTTTTAAATGAGTTTATGATTCAATTCATAGTCATTGTTTCATGTTATTGTTGTTTACGATATTTCCATAAACACTGTTTTACGAGTTTGATTCTCGTCAAAATTCAAAGTATTGGTGAAGCATTTCGCTCGAAAATATCAAAAGGGGTTTGAATACATTTAAGGAACCAATTCTGGGGTTCCTTAACTAAAATTTTCTAATTCAGTTATTATGATTTTAAAGGTTCTGCTTTATTGTAGATGTCGGTTTTATATCAAAAGACCCTATATATATTATACTGAACTTGCTGAGCATTTCTTTCGCTCATACTTGCCTTTTTTTTAAATTAACCTCCAGTGAGGATTAGCTTGCGCTGTTTAGCGGCATAATTCAAGAAAGCAAAGAAGAAGCTTTAGGAAGATGGTTGGTCCAGGGTTTGCGGAACTAGAGTAAGTCTATTATATAAAGTTGTGTTTATATATATGTATTAGTTATGTTATCAAATCGTTGGTCTAGTATACTTTTTTCGAAGTTATACTAGTGGGTTAAGTTTTGAATTTGAGAATTTGTGAAAAGAGTTTGAAAAGAAAGTGAAAATTTATCTATGGAATTTGGATATCTTGTTTCTAGAACTGTAACCTTAAAAGATCTTGGATTAGTTTGGGGTCATAGATGTTAAATATCTTCTGCTGGCATTTGTTTATTGATTAAACAGGTTGTTTTGGATTGAGGTTTCACAGTGACGACCAAATTCTCTGACCCCGGATTTGGGGGCATTACAATGTGTCAATCTCTGAGTTGGATACTGATATTCATTAGCAGCCATCAGTTCAATTAGATCATAAGCTTCCTCATAGCTCTTTGCCCATAATATTCCACCTGATGCTACATCGAGTATGGGTCTTGATTGTGCTCCCAAACCGTTATAGAAGCAATTGATGATCATCCAATCAGGCATGTCATGATGAGGACACTTCCTAAGCATCTCCTTATAGCGCTCCCAAGCTTCACATAGAGTTTTTCCCGATTGCTGCGCAAATTGAGTAAGAGCATTCTTGAGTGCAGCTGTCTTCTCCATAGGGAAGAATTTAGTAAGAAATTTTTGAGCAAGATCCTCCCAAGTAGTGATAGAACCAGCTAGTAGAGAGTATAACCAACATTTAGCTTTATCCCTCAGAGAAAAAGGGAAAAGTCTCAGCTTCACAGTATCTTCAGAAACATTATTGAACTTGAAGGTGTCGCAGATCTCGATGAAATCCTTAATATGCATATTGGGATCTTCCGTTGGAGCAACCCCAAACTGGACTGTATTTCGTATCATCTGAATTATGCTAGGCTTGATCTCAAAGGTATTAGCTGCCATAGCTGGCCTGACAATGCTAGATTGAATGTCATTGATCTTTGGTTAAGAATAATCCATCACCGCCTTCGTTACTGCTGCTGGATCTCTATTTGTAATAAAAACTAGAGTACCTAAAACACATGACTAAAATAAACCTTGTAAGAAAGAGAGTCCGAGTCAATGAACTTTAACGACCACTGATGTGAAGCACATAAACTAAAAATTAACACCGAGTCCCCGACAGCGACACCAAAAAACTTGTTAGGACGAAAACACACGCTAAAATTACACGCAAGTATACGCATTCGCAAGTAATATAGAATTCTTTCTAGTTCGTTCCCACATAGACTGGTTTAGGTTAAGTTCAATCCATGCACTTATGCAACAATGATATGGCTATCGTTCAATGCTAAGATAAATAACAATTTGGTTTCTATTAACTAAGAGATTATACTAAATAACATTAACTAAGAGAATTGAGGTTTAATTACTTAAATGAGACAAACATGGGATTCTAACTTCATTACTACTTCATTCAAAGTCATTGTTCTTAACCTTAGCATGCAATGGTGATGACAACTAATCAGATAACACGAAACTAGTAAACGCCAACTTTCGTTATACAAATACCGTATTACAAGACATCCACAAAAGAGATAGGAGCTGAATAGACACCAATTATGTTGAGACCCTATATGTCTATAGAATTTGACAACATAAAGGTTTAATGCGCAAGTTATCTATCGTGATTACATAGGGCAAGTAAGATGATTAAAATTACCTACGAATCATGCATAACAATTATAAATGAACCTATGCTAGCATGACAAGTTCTAAACCTCTATATTCACTTTCGCTTCAATAGAGATTAATACGTTATCTTATATGTTAGCTACGCACATATGACGAATAAGCACAACCAATATTAGGATATCAATCAATCACCACACACCAATATATTGAAAAAAATTAACTATAGAAATCCGTAAGTAAATCCATTAGAAGCCCAAGATAACGATTAGTTCATAACCGAACTCATCGTCACCATGTTTCCAATGAAAACATGATATAAAACAAGATAAGAGTATTAGGGTTCAAGGACAAATCGAAAACAAGCATCTGAAGTACAACTATAATGAAGAATATAAAAGTATTCTTCTCCGTAGTCGTCTCGTTCTCTCTAGGCCTTTTTATTGCTCTCCCCTCGCTCCTTGTTGTTAAAAATGTCTTTTTATTGATATATATATAGGCTCCACGATGACCAGGACTCTCAAAATCTTCAATTTTGACTAAAATCGGGATTCTGGTGCAGAAACAGGGTGCAGGCGCGCTACTTTCGGCCGCGACCGCGCTGGAATAGTGATTTCTAGAGCGCGGGCGCGCTGGTTCTAGCGCGGGCGCGCTGGCCTTTTAGAAATTTTCTGACAATTCTTCTTTTGGCCTTATCTTGAGTTCTGCTTGTTAGAATTAGGCGATTCAACTTCCCACACGAAGATAGCGAGATCCTCTACAATTTGGGAATGCCTAAGCTTCCAATTCTGATCTATTTCAGTATATTTCCTTGAAAAACTCCTTTCTTCATTTAACTGATGCCTGAAATGTAATAACACAAAAACATATAAAAAATACCAACAACTTGAGTCCAAAACACCAACTTAAACTTGTAATGAAGCGTTCCAAGTAGATATAAAATCCATTTATCAGATTCCTGATGACTTCACAAACCCCCTTCCAGGTAAAGTTTAGTTATGGTAAGGCCATGTTTTCGTTAGGAAATATTTTAATATCCGATAAAGTGTTTATTAGAATCTTTTAAAATCTTTTGTATTGATTTTATTTTAACAATATGTATTGGTAGTTCTAGCCTTTTTTATACTATAACTTGAATACTGGAAAGATCGAGATTAATGTTAATTAAGTTATGTGTTAACATTTTTTATTTCTAGGTAATGATTTCAAGTGATACTAGAAGCACCTTTAGAGGAGTCAGGAATATAAACTGGTAGTACTATCTTTTCTTTTCGATACTAGATTGAGTTCTAGAAAGATCGAGGTTAACGATACATGAATAATGTTAATTTAAAACTGTTGACATCTGTTAGCTTATGTTACATGACATTTTAAGATATTATTTGACATGGTATTGTTAGGTTATTTTTTACCCTTTAATTAAACATTGTCTGGGATTTCAATAGTTTCTCTTACTACTTGGCATATGATTGTTCGCAAACCCTTTTGCTTTTTTTTTCCGTGAGTGATATCTACGTTAACTGATGGGAAGGCCACTCATATTCCTATCCAGATTCAAAACTTATACATTTGTTGCAGTCATCTCTTAGTGGCCATGGACGAGTTTTTGTAAGTAACCAAGTTCACTATATGATCCTTCTTTATATTGGAGATTGGAGATGATAATTAATTAAGAATACCTTTTAATACTTTTTGTTCTTTTTAATTATGTTTCATGTGAATGTTCTGCAGCTTATTGTACCATGCCTCTGTCAATATTGAATAAACGCATAATACGCTAAAGTTTGCATATCGAAGTAAGCATATAGACCTAAAGCCTCTTGAAATAAGGTGAGATAAGCATTTATACTAAACTATGATAAGCACTAGAAGCGCCTTTAGAGGAATCATGACAATAGATTGGTAGATCTATTTTTTGTTTTCAGGACTATAGACTGACAGTTCTATAAAATAGAATGTATATGTTTTTTTAAAAAAAATGTAGAAAGTGGAATCAGTTATATGTTGCATGATTTATGTTGTTGGCCATAAGTTTCATGTTCTGGATTAAAATTTGTAAGTCCGCAAACAAGTGCACATTTGTGTAGTATTGACGCCTTTGTGAATTGGCTAATAGTGTTAATACAATTTTGTTATATCAGATCACATGGCATCCATCGAGAACAAACTATATACTTGAAGTATCTGAAGTAGATTATTGATGAATTCTTGAGTCAAATTTGGTCCAGTAGTGTCATTACTATAACGATCGAAGTTTCAAGGTATCTATATTTTTTCTAAAATAGTTTTCTTAATTTCTTTACCCACATGAAAGTAGATTCTGAAATGAATTAAACTAGCCTGTACATTTAAAATTTTCGACAAATACATATATTATTCGATCATTTTGTGAAAATATATGAACTGCTATAATACGATCTATCCAAGTTGTAATTCCACTCTTATATTTTTCAAGTAAACACAAGTATTTAATATGCCAGTTTGATAATTTGTGGAACTTGAGTTGCTTCGGTTTTGTTGGTAAATATATTGTAGCTTATCCCAGAGGGAGTCGTTACAGGATTTGAGTGACTTCTATCAAGTTCTTTTCTCAGTACCAGGATGTTTCTGCTGAGCGTGCAAGGGTAATGTTTACCAGGTTTCTTTGTATTATTATAATTCGAATTAGTACTATTCTAATTAATATCTACCCCCATTATTTTTATACAACTCTTTAAATATGCATTACTTTATGTTAAATTTATCTAATTTTTATATGATTGTGTACATAGTCTAATTTTTATCTAATTTGTCATGTATGTCGCTATACGGTAGCAAGAAAATCAGGAGATGACATGGCAGGACCTTAAAAACAAACTAAGGAGATAAGTTAAGGGCATTTTTTATATGTTTGTTTGAACTTGGACCATGGATGTAATGAACACCACAAATCTTTCTGCAGTACAGATATTAAAGAAGATCAAACAGTGCCTAATGCACCTAATATTTTATTGGATATGATGGAATGGATTTAATACTTTTTGTTGCAACTGTTGTGGAGGACAAACTGCAAAAAGGGGTAGAAGAGTCATTGCATGAAAATAATTTGGTCATCATAGTTCTTTATTTTCTCTTTCAGGTTTCCTTCTGATTTACTTGTGTTCTTTCAATTTCAGGTTCCTTGGTGTATTATAAACTAGAACAAGCTGGTCTAAAATATGGTCCTTACACATGATAAGATGGAAATTGCATTCAACAATATGGTATATTTATAGCTTTATACATCTGTGCGAAGTATGTAAGAATTAATCTTCGCCAATAAGTGTGATAAAGTTGTATTTTTCTGGTACATATATGCATGTAGCCTGCTTGGAAAGGGCATGAAACTGATATGCATAGCAGTAAATGTTGACATTATAACCCAAGATTTGGAAAATTTTACCAAAGTGATGGGTGTTGCCTTATACACACTTCTTATTTGACATAGTTGATTGCACTGGAAATTCAGATGAAGGATAATTCTTGTGATTTGAATGGCTATTAATAGAGTTATCGTGCATGCACCCAGTACTTTAGCGTAACAGAGGATGTACCAAAGTTTGCTTCTCTCTCATTAAAAATCAAGGGGGAAAGCATACTTCATCGTTGCATTGTCCAAAATTCTAACTAAAGAAAAAAATGTACTCACTCTATTTGAAATACAAATACATATTTTCGTGGGTAGTTTATGTGTTTTAAATGTAGACCTACTTTTTCAATATCTAGATGACGCACCTCAAAATTCATTAATATCCTTGTATGATTATGGATGCATGCCAATTACTTCAAGTGGTTGTGTTTAGTGTTTATTATGACTAGATTTAGACACTTATCATTTAAATATTCTAGTGTTCCTTGATTTAACAATTAAATTTAGATGTCTAAATACTTGACAGTATCAGCGACATATGCACACATGTAATCAACACAATATACTTAAAACAATTAAGATAAATTATAAACAAAAGCCCATAAATAATCCCATACATAAAAAAAATACAAAACAAGATTAAGCTCGTCCGTATTTCACACACGTTATAAACTAGTAATTATAATATACGAGACTTGCTAACAATTTTTTCGTGGATATGAACATTTTTTCGCGGAATACTTCTACAATGATACAATAAAAGTGCAAGCTTGTATAAAAAAGTAGTTGAGAATAAAGACTTCAATTTAGAAATAATAAATCAATATTTCCGAAAGAAATGCAGTTGAACCTCGATAAAATGATAATTAATAAATTAATAAACTCGATAAAATAATATTTTTCTCCGATACCAATATAATGGACATAATATATATTTACCCCGATAAGGTAATAAACTCGCTGAAATAATTTTTTTTTTTGTCACAATTATATTAATTTAAAGAGGTTTAAATATAAAATAAATATACTTAAAAAAACATTAAATAAAAATAAGTGCATCTAGCACAGATGCAGAACTGAAACATAAACAAGACTTGGGAACTTGAGGCCATCGGTTTAATTCGCCGGAGGTCCGCCGGCGGCAACCCTCGGTAGCACAAAACCCATCACTGGTATGTGCTTTCACGGCAGTTCTCTAATCATATATGCTACTTTTCTGTACAGCTTGATCACAACAATTAATATTTGTTAATTTCTTTTCTTTGTTGAAATACTTATATATATATATTATTCATCGATTCCTGTATGTAATTTAACTGTTGTAGCGGCTTTTTATATTTGTATATATCTTCATCTTGTAATGTAAGTAGTGAAATTAAAAGTCTCCATAACCCTAGGGTTTTGAATTTTGAATAGGGTTTTACTGATACTGTAGGTAATTGTTATGATTATTTTTGATAATGTATTTGTTTGTCGAGATTATGATTTGTTGCGGGTAATTTGTTTGTTCAGGAATTCGAAAATGCTTCAGAATGTACCAATTCAATCACCAGCTAGGCTTGGTTTGCCTAGTACAAATTCACCTTCAATTCACACTCCTTCAAAATTCTCGTCCTCGCAAATTGTGCAATCTCATCATTCTCAGCAACACTCAAACACCGCGGGCACGGCTGTTACCACCTCTTCGGCACTTCTTCCACTCCTTCCCCCACTCCCGAGAGCTCAGTCTATTCTTATTCAGATGGCGTCTCTAGCATCAAGACTCTTTGAAGTTTCACCTAATCGAGCACATTGGTTGAGTGCCTTTCGTGGCTCACTCCCTTCTTTTTTGTCGTCTCAAACACAGTCCTTGACGCCAGTTCCTTTAGAATCATCCCCTTCTTCAGCTAAAGAAATTATCTCCTTGTTTACTACCCTTCAAACCCAGCTCTTTGAAGCAGTTGCAGAACTTCAAGAAATTCTTGATCTTCAAGATGCTAAGCAAAAGATAACTCGTGAGGTTCGGGTTAAAGATTCTGCAATTCTTGGGTTTGCTAACAAACTTAGAGAAGCCGAGCAGGTTCTTGATGAACTTGTTGATGCTTATTCTGATTATCGTCGCCTCAAGCGCTCAAAGTTGGATGGTGAAGATGACGAAAGTTATACCACATCCATTGCAACTCGGATAAAGGTGAACGATATTCTATCATATGCACACAAAATAAGCTACACAACATTTGCGCCGCCAGAATTTGGAGCTGGGCAAGCTCCACTTCGGGGAGCACTTCCCCCTGCCCCGCAGGAGGAACAAATGCGTGCATCTCAACTGTATGCTTTTGCCGATTTGGATGTTGGTATATCCAAGACAGTGGAAGACAAGGATACAATGATTGAGCCATTAATTCAATCCCCTGTAACTCAGCCATCTGAATCTGCACTTGCTAATATGGCCACAATGCAGGGCATGATTCCTCCAAATTTTGTAATACCTTCAGGATGGAAGCCTGGAATGCCTGTCGAGCTGCCTACTGATTTACCAATTCTTCCTCCACCTGGATGGAAGCCTGGAGATCCAGTTGCACTTCCCCCATTGGATTCTATTTCTGGTCCTTCGCGGGTGGAAGAGCAACCGGCACGGCCAGTTATTGCTCCAGGGATATTTAAGGCACCTGAGCCAATACAAGTTCGGCACGTTCAGCTCGACATTGAAGACGATAGTGATTATAGCAGTGATGAGGCAAGTTCTGATGATGAAGATTAATGAAGCTATGATAATTGCTGTGAAGTTGCTGATAACTTCAAAGAAAGGTAATTATGGCATGAATAGCTTCAGTAATGAACATTTTAGTATTGGATGAAAAATTTAAGAATTTATCATTATAGCTCGTGAGCAGGGATAATAATTTCTCACAAAAATCTTTTTATTTTCTGGGTCATATTTTGGGCATACTAAGAGGTTTTCATGGATGTCTTGATATTGCTCTACGTATTGCTTGCGGGTGAAGTTTACTTCATTCAAGACGGTAAAGCAATTTAATGTAACAACAAAAATAGGAATGAATCTGATTATTTTCCATAATTTTCTTGATTGGGAGTAATGTACAATATTATGATTTATATGGTTGCAGTTTTGTTATCTGTTTCTACTTTTTTCATTTTTCCATTTCCTCCAGAGAATGTCTATCAATATTGCATGTGAAGTTTAATCATTTGGGTCATACATGAGCTAGGTGCATCAAATTTATTAATTTAATGTGAACTTTCTCTATGATGTATCTATTTGTTAAAGAAAAAAAATAATTTTGAATGTCAATATATTTTCAAGAGTAACTTAATAATGTATTTTATTCATCATTTTCTGCAGTGAGAAACTAAAGAATATCTTGTTAGATATTATGCTTCAAATATTGTTTATTTAATTGCATTTAATTATTAGATGTTTAGTGATAGATTACTTATTAAAGAAAAGTATTGTTTTAGGATTATTTTCAAGTGGATAGTGGAGTAAATCATGGGCATGTTTTTTACCCACTAATTAGTAACTAGTAGTAGTTATGTGTGTTTTGTGAAGCCTATATATTGGCTACTTTCTTTTGAGTTACATAATTAGTAATAAAAATGCAGAAGTTCTCTGCAACAAGAAGGTGTCTATTACACCAATTTTATCCGACATATTTAGTAGTTTTATATTAACGAATTATGGTTATCCCTGTAGAAATCATGGACCAGATATGAGAAATAAAGACATTGAGAGTGCGTAGGAAAGCCTTGAAGTCCAAAAAAACAATCATACACTATATTATATTCACCCCTGTTACATAAAACAAGAAACTGTCGCTCATCTTTCTTTCACTTTTATCTCTCTGCCTCCACAAATGCCCTTCGTTGCAACATCTCATCAAAAGTTGTTTTCCTCAACAGCTAAAATTTGTAACTGTTTCCTGGAATTAGCTTTTATGAAAGCAAATGTGGTATACCAAGCACAAAGCTTTCCTGCTTTTGTGGCCTGGAAAAAGAAAAAGAAATGTCAAACAGACACTTTTTGTGTGATATAATTGAGAGAACTAAGCTAATTAAAGTTGTTACTGAATACCTTAATTAGCTTAGTTCTGTCAATTATATCACACAAAAAGTGTCTTTATATTTTGAAACTTGTACCTGTTGGTCATCCCAGGAGATTTATCAGTTGGACCAAGTTTGCTTGTGATGTTTGATTTTAGGGTCGTTTGATAAGCCTTCTGAGAAGGGTTTTTGCTGCCTAGGTCTAAATTGATGAATGATGATTTTGTTTGGATCATGAATTTATGAGTTTGAAAAGTTTAGTGAGGTTGATTGAGGGGAATCTGGCTTCAGTTAAGACCCCACTGAAAAACATGAAAAAATAACTTATGCAAAGAAGGTAACTCCTCTTGGCTGAAACTCATGACGTGAAAACTAAGAAAGATGATATTTTGGGTAAAATTAGTTTTTTTTTGGGGGGGGGGGGGGGAGGGGGGGTGCAGGGTACTTAGTGTTCAATATATAGAGATATTGTTCCCAAGTACATAGCAAATAAAATTTCTGAGTTGGACTCCAGAGTCCCTTGTATTGTTGTCTGTTTCTAGGGTATATGTAGACATGTATTATCCTCTGCCTTCATGTATATAGGGCTCTGAAATTTTAAATCTGGTATATGATCTTTAGATTGGGGCCTTGGAGTTTGATTGTTATCGGTCAAGTATCTAATATTTTGCAATATTAAATGTTTGAAGTGTATTTTAAATTTCTAATGCAAATAACAAACCCCATATACAATTTGAGGATAGATTATTGTATAACACTATAACTAATCAACAAATAGGTGCTGGTGTGTTATAGTATTATGATGGCAATTTATTTGAAAAATCTAATGGTTATGATGAAAGAGATAACCAATAATATGTGTTATAATGCTTTGTTTTAAGTATTATTTAAAGCAATAATGGTTTTTTTAGAAACACGATGAAATGGTTTACCTTGAAAAAGCATAAGACCTCAAAATGATTCTATTAAAGTCTGGACAATACTCAAGCCAACATAATACTTTACCAACCACTTTAGCGTATCTTGCCAACACACTAGCCACTTGATTCCCTTCAAAAAGCATGAGACCTCAAAATGCTAAATACCATATGTGCAAATTGCACATGTTATGTTGTTGCACCTCTTGTAATTTTTGTAATACAATTAATTGGGGTAATTTTACACGAGCATTCTTGTTGTTGCCTCTGATTTGCAATTTGAATGGAGTAGTTGTGTAAGTATAGAAACGGTTGGTACAAGACTATGATATCCGACGGTATTGAACTTAAGAAGTTGAAAACTTGAGAATCTTCATAATACTGTTTAAATTGTTACGTTGTTTGTCACTTGGTACATGGTTTCTGCATCCATCTGTTGTATTGAACATGTATAGGATTGGATAGAGGAAATTCCTATTAAAGCAATTCATTGTACTTGATTTCTAGTTTCCCTTTGCCTCCATTTAGTGTTGGAAAACCTGAAACTATATATATATATATATATGTGTGTGTGTGTGTGTGTGTTTGTGTGTGGGTGTGTGGGTGTGAGATCGGATAGTGGCAATTCTCTGTAGTAGGTGATTATACTCTTATTGTTGTTGCTATTTGGAAGTCACTGGACTTGTTAATCTGTTTTCCACTACATCCATTTAGTGCCAGAATCTTGGAACTCTCCGAGCATTACTGATACTATATGAGATTGGGTAGAGGGATTTGCCTGGAGCAAGTCACTCTACTTGATTACCCAGTTTTCGGGGTCAGAACTCTTGGAACTACCTCTAAGCATAGTCTACTTGATTACCCTATTTTCCTTTTTTCGATGGTTACACAATACTTCTGAGTTCTGAAACTGAAATACAATATTGAAGTTCAGTAGTTCACAATTTGGTCAAGTTTAGGCAATTAGTAAATGAGAACTTTTTTTTTGTTCTGTTGACATTTCAACTAATATATCTTTATTGTTAATGTTTGCTTCGACCCAAAAATGTTGATCTGGAAATAAAAATTGGACGAAATTACGTGGTTAAAACATGAAACCAATTCATGTTTGGCCAAAAAAGAAATCACATGAAATTGACAGTAATCGCACAAGGTGAAAAACTGAAACTATCATTTACATGTAAAAGATGTGATGTCAGTTTCATAGTCAATGAAAACTGTCGTATCAAAGTATGAAACTTGGCAATAGGGGGGGGTATGTGTATCATATACTATGATCTTCCATATTTCCAATGCTGCAAACTATGATAATGCAATAAAAAACCATAAAACAGAGCATGCCAACTGACTGTACTAACTTCCACCATTGACCTGATATGTCCGGTTAATAGCTTGAGAGCTTGTATTTGTGTGGTTTGTTGAGGTTACCAAGTGCGTGAAAACCTGGAGTTTCTATTAGTAGAATGGCAGAAAGTGACAATTCAATTAATTTCTAAAGAGCGATGTGTTGTGCTTTTCTTTATAAAGTGATAACTAAGTCCCATTTGTGTGATGTGTTATGTTTTCTGTAGAATAATTTTCTTTGTTCTTAGTTTGATCTACCATATATATTTATAAATATTCGTATTCATGGATCAGGTTGAGCGATTAGTGCTAAAATTGAATGAAATGCTCGTGTTGGAGATATTCTTGTAACCCAATCAATTAAATCGGTTATGTATTGTGCTTTAAGAGGTTTCTCGGTGAATTTAAGTGTTTGATAAATTCAATAAAATTGAGATTTCTCGGTGAATTCGACTCTTTAGTAGATTCAATATGAAATTGAAGGTATGCGCAAGCAAGATGCAGGTAATTAGGGGAGATGGAGGCTAGGGGTTGGAAAACGGGGATAGTAATGTTGGAAATTGTTGCAACATTCTAATCATATCATATCGTTGTCTGCCTATACTCATCTCATCCTCCTCCGTCTACATACAATTCTGCCTCCACTATCTTTTCCTATCACTTGTCAAATCTCACCCCTCCTATATCAACCTCATCTACTTGCGCCCTATTTGTTTATCTATCATTTCAACTGGCTCCAGTCAATAAAATTCAACATCACTTTACCATCTATTATCAAAATGTTAAGAAATGAATAAAATTTTAAAAATTTTAAGAAATAAAAGAGACGGGGAAAGTAAAATCAAGTGAACTTCAATTGAAATTATCATCTCCTGCACTGCGTGACATTATATTCATTGTTTTTTTATTATATTGCTCTAAAAAGAAATAAAGTTAAATGATTAAGTTACATGTCTACAACTTTGGGTTGTTGGCTACACAATTAACATCTTACTTAAAGCAAGTACATGTTGTCACAAGATTACAAAATATGGACAGCAACATTGCCCAAGATAACTAAATAGGGAAATGAATAATTAGCAATGATGACAAGACAAATAACTTGTAACTTGAAAAATGAACGTATTTTTAATTTATAAATAATTTCTAAGTGTCTCATAAATAAATTGGAATTCACTTTTATTAATATTTAGTTTATTTGAAATGAATATGTCAGTTTAATAAAAAAATATTTAAAGTGTATATTAAAGAAAAAGTTAAATATTAATATTTTTATAATATGGTAAAATTAATTTTTTGTGTATATTATATAAAGGTCATATAAATGTTAATTTTTAAAAGCTTTATTTAAATTTTACAATATTATGAATCAGTCAAAAAATTAAAAAATGAGTGAATAATTAAAATCAGAGAGTATGAAAAATGGGAAGAAGAGAGAATTAGTGGAGATTAATTAGTGATAAATGCAGGACATGATTTAATGAAAAACAGAGCAAAATAGATGATATGAAATGAAAGAGGAGATAAGATTTTAAAATAATATAAAAAATTAGATTAAATAAAAAATTTACACATAAATAAATATGACATCATCTTAGAATTTAGCATGACATATCAGTAAGACACTACTTTTTTTAATATAATGTAGATGTTTGGTAAAATGTAATACTCAATAATTCTCATTTCTATGATGCATACAAAATTTCAAGATTTCTAGAGTACAAAATCGCGAGTGTCATTAAAGTTCATCAGTTTTATCAATTTTTGTGGAGTCTTTTTCAACCCGGTCCTAATTTATTTGTCTAATTTTTCATTTTTTTTAAAAACTAAAAATTATATATGAAAGTAGATTAAACATATTTTTCAATTATATCATTTTTATAAATATTTTTGATAATTTACTATGTAAATTATTCAGTTAAATTTGAATCAATTTGACCATAAAATATTAAACATGAAAAATAAATTAAAATCGAGAGAGTAATTTTGTTTCAAATACTATCAAAATGATCATTATCTTTTTGTTAGTTCAATCAAAATCAAATTTATGATCAAATAATTTTTTTTGACTTATTTCTAACTTATAAGTAATTTATAAGTGTCTTGTAAATAAACTCAAATTCACTTTTGGTATAGATTATGTAATGTTCGGTAAAATGTAGTAATACTCGATATTTTCAATATTTCCATAGTACAGAATTGCAAGTATCATTAAAGTTCATGAGTTTAATAAATTTTTGTGTAGCTTTTTTCCACTCAAAACATCAAATATATTAAAAAAAACTCTATTTTAAATTATAAAATCATAACATATAAATTTTGCTTGTCACTGTTGTTTTATTAATATATTTTGCCGCATATTTATGTGTCAACTATAGCAACCTTGGCTCTATATTTACAATCAAGTATAATATTTATTTTAACCATCCAAAACGCTACATGATGTAACGTTTTGTTATTTTTTTTTTATTTTTAAGTTGCATAACATTAGTTGAAGTAACATTTTATGTCTTTTTATTCTTTTTATTATTATTTTAACCTATTTTTGGTATATTGTTTAAGGGTCCGGAAACATTTATGTCGCGTTTTCGATATTTATTTTTATTTAATATTTTTAAAATTTATGATTATACCATAATTTAACAAATTTTAACATTTAGGGTTACCAATCCCCTTTTGAATTTTAGAAATATTAAAAAAAAATGTTACACCGATTTTGGGTTGAGAGCTTTTACGCCTCAACCCTAGGAACCAAAAATGTAAATTTTGTCCGCAAAGGTTGGCTCAGTTGGTCTGTCGCTTAAGTGTGTTTTATCTTGGTTCCTGTGATTTGCAGGCTATTATGTGAGCCAGTGGGGTTTACCTAGTGCGCATCCAAAGGGTAGCGGCCGTGGGTTCACTACGATAAAAAAATGTAAATTTTTAATTTAAAAGTGTAACTTAATTTAATAATTTTTAACATTTTAGGGTTCGCCAATCCCCTTTTGGGTTTTAGAAATAATTTAAATAATTTTTTAGTATTTTAGGATTAACAATTTTTTATTTGAGGTGATAGGAAGTAAAATAAACCATGGTTGTGTAATTAGTATCGCATTAATAATGCCCAGTTTGGGCCATCTATAAAGCTCATAAAGGGCCTAAAATCCTGAATATTAATTAATTTCGTAATTAATTAATATAGGTAAAAACAACTTATAAATGAAATCCAAATAGAGATATAATTCCTTGGAGATTGATTTCCAAGAAACCCCATGGAACAAGTAATCAATTTCCTGCATTATAGGAATCCAAAATCCACTCTAAATCTGAGATTCGTCCACCAAGTCTCCTAACCCTAATCCAATTCAAAGGCATTCCGTGCCTATATAAGGGGTCTCACCCCACAAATCAGAACTACAATTTTTGACTTGATCCTTAGCGAACATCATGATACGTAGGCATCTTGTGAAGGCAGACTGAGTCACGAGACATGAGAGCAGTCAAATCGAGCCTCGAAACTTACGAACCCTAGCAATAAATACACCATAGTATTTTATACATGACATTTGACGCCGTCTGTGGGAAACTTAACAACAACCATGGTGAACACACGGAGCAGAAATAACACCTCTGAAGGAACACCGTCTGAGACGACCCAAGAAATTTCATCAGTGGTGGAGATACCCCTGCACTCAACCTACGCTTCTACCCAAGGAAAAACCCCGGTGGGAGTAACTGAGTTTCAACCACAACGCACGAATCCCCCGGCTCCTCAAGGGACGAATCCTCAATTTCAGCAGCTACATGCACCTGTGAACCCTCAACCCGTTGGGTATGAGTATTCAACAAGTGTGACCACTAACCCTCCTTACGAGATGCCCCTATACCCCGAGATTGGAGGAAGCGGACACTCCAATCGGAGTGAAGCACAAGGGTGGACGCCCCAATACATACGTGGTTTGGATCATATTCAGGAGGATCAAGAATTTTCTGGACCTTATACTGAAAGAGACTCCAAATCATCAGATGATGATGTGGCTCCGAGAAGGAGGCGTGCTGGTAAAGAACCGATTCATGATGCTAATCAGCGCCCCAAGAGCACCCGAAGGACGAATCCCCAAGATGTGCATGAGATGATTATGGCTCATGAAGCTGAGATTCAAAGGCTGAAGCGTGACCTGGAGGCGCACCTGACCCCAAGAACCCCACTTGCTCTTAGGCGGAGAGACCCTCCTCCAATCATAGACCTGGATGGTCCAATACCAAGAAGGGTTGGGACACTGATCCAAGTGATCTTATGCCCCTAAGAGATTATGATGATTCAACTCCACCATTCACTGAAGAGATAATGAATGTCCATATCTCAAGTAAGTTTAAGTTATGTTAATAACGCGTAGGAAAAGAAAAATAAAGTAGAGAAAGAGAAATACCCTGTCGAGTGATTGTAGAAAGTCCCACATTGATCAGGGAAACTCCTCCAATAAAGTTCAACTGGGAGTCTCCCTCATATTTAATAAGCTCCCTAAATATAATATTTTCCTCCTATGATAGGTGAATGGTTTTGGGGCTGCCATCATTAACTTTGCCATAAGAAGACCTAAAAAGGGTGCCCCAATCACCGTTCTCCCATCTTAAACCAACAAAACTATCCTTCCAGTGCTGGTTGTTGTCAGGGATGGAGGCACTGTTGAAAATTTGTGGGCACTTGGGCCCCTGCCTAATGTAAACCCAACCACAATAGGACGGGTCACTATTATAGCATTGAATTTTTTTCCTAAAAACAACTACGAAAAGGGGGAAACCGTGCCTAAGGCACATGACCATAAAATATATGACATTTCTCCAAGCATTGGGTGGAAGTTGACACAGATTAACTTGTAAATCAGCTAATAATCTAAGAATAAACTCGTGAAAGGGAAATCTAAGCCCCGCATAAAGGGCATCTGCATAAATAAAGAGAGTATCTGGTTTCTAGTGGCATGTACGATCACCACCGTCAACATGAATTATTTTAAGGGGAGGACGAACGTTATAAGTAGTAAGAAGGTCAATACTAGATACATTATACCATTTGTTACAATAATCGAAAGGGTCTAAGTCAGTTGTGGATGGGTAGTCATCTCCCCTAGAATTGATCATTTCTATCAAAGACATATAAGAAGAACGAATGTGAATTTCGTTACCTCTCTTCGAAGCTGAGGCAATTTTGGATGCCCTCTCTGAGCTTTTGTCCGCCATTAATGAAAGTGAAAGAAGAAATTGAAGCTGAGTTGGGAGGAAGAAAATGAAATTTTGCCCTGGAACTTGGCCGGAAAAGCCAGCTCACCACCGGAGAAATTTTGAGGAGTAGAGAGAAGAGTTGAGAGGAGACGATTTAGAAATGGGAAAGTGAAGTGTGAGATTTCACTCCTCCCCTCCATACTCTTATATAAGCCCCTAGCCGGTCATTGGGCCGGTAAAAAGGGATGCCAACCGGTTATAGCCAGTAGAAAGCCCAACCCAAAATCTTGGGCCCAAATTCCTCAAGGTTCCAGAGCATTCCTAAGGAATAGAATAAAAATAGAAATTGATTATAATATATATATATATATATATATATATATATGCAATCCAGGACATTCCAGAACGTTCTGAATATTCCTAGATAAATTCGAATAATTCGAGAGAGCCCATGTGAAGGGGCCAATTCCCAAATTGATAGGCCCAAATAAACTAGGCCAATTAGAGCTTAAAAAATTCCAGATAAAGAAAGGCCCAATAGGCCCAATTTGAAAACCTGGCTTTAAAAGAAAGGGGCCCAAAATAATTTTGGAGCACACAAAAAGCCCAGTTTAGGTTAAATTTTTGACCTAATTCGATCAGGAACCTAACCGAAATAATCCCATGTTGAAAAACTCACGACCAGGAGATATTAGACCTTAATTCGGTCAAAAGTCAAGTCAAAGGTTAAAACTCTGACCTAATTTCGATCAAAATTCTTGATCGAAAAACACCCAGGTCGAAAAACCAACGACCAGAGCTTTTGGGACCTAAAATCGGTCAAGAATCAAGACTAAGGGAAATCCTGACCGAAATTCGGTTAGGATCCTGGTTGAAACCTTCCGGATCGAAAACCCACGATCCGAATATTTGGAAGCCTAATTCAGTCAAGAATTGGGCCAAAAAAAGAAGAAGAAGAAATCTTGACTGAATTCGGTCAGGATTCTGGTCGAAAAAGTTCCTGATCGAAAACATCGCGATCAGAGATAATGGACGCCTAATTCGGTCAAAAGACGAGTCAAATCAAAAAATCCTGACCGAATTTGGTTAGGAGTCTGACCGAAATTTCTGACCAAAATAGCCACGACCAGGAAAGTAAGGACCTTAATTCGACCAGAACACAAGTCAAACCAAAAATCTTGACTGAATTAGGTCAGGATTCTGATCGATATACGCCCTGATCAAAATGGTCACGACCAGAAATAACTGGTCCATAATTCGACCAGGATCCTGGTCGAAGGGGAAACCTGGTCGAAATTATTAAAAAAAATAAAAAAAAAGAGAGAAAAGGAAAATTAAGGAAATTTTCTGGAAAAATGAAGAAAAACTAGAATTTCTGAAAAAGTTTCCTGAAAAATTAAAGAAAGTCTCAGAAAAATTAAGGAAAATTCCTAGAAATTAAGGAAAATTCCAGAAAATTAAGAAAAATTCCTGGAAATTAAGGAAAATTCCTGGAAATTATGGAAAATTCCAGAAAATTAAAGAAAAATGCCAGAAAATTCCTAAATATAGGAGTAAGATAAGAAAACAAATATGGAAATTCCAGAAAATATCTTGAAACCTCGTATAAGGCAAATCGTTGTAAATGTGTAGGTCACTCCACACTTTACGCTGAAAACGATACCATGTAAAGGATCAAATGAACTTAACTTCTGCGAAATCTTGTATGATTTCCTAGAAGTTGGGGGGCAAATGATAGGGAGTAAAATAAACCCTGGTTGTGTAATTAGTATCGCATTAATTATGCCCATTTTGGGTCATCGATAAAGCATATTATAAAGGACCCAAAACACTGAATATTAATTAATTTCGTAATTAATTAATATAGGTAAAAACAGCTGATAAGTGGAATCCAAATAGGGATATAATTTCTTGGAGATTGACCTCTAAGAAACCCATGAAACAAGGAATCAATTTCTGCATTATAGGATTCCAAAGTCCACTCTAAATCTGAGACTTGTCTACCAAGTCTCCTAACCCTAATCCAATTCAAAGACATCTCGTGCATATATAAGGGGTCTCACCCCACAAATCAGAACTACGTTTTTTGACTTGATACTTGACGAACAACAAGGTACGTAAGCATCTTGTGAAGGCAGATTGAGTCACGAGAGCAATCAAATCGAGTCTCGAAACTCACTAACCCTAGCAATAAATACACCCTAATTTTTTTTATCCATAACATAAGGTTAATTTTTTTTAATAAGAATTATATGCGTAAAACGTTAGATAAAGTAGTGTTTTAGGATCAACATGATGCAGCGTCTGAAGCCAAAACCCTATTTCAACTAACATTTGCAGAGTATAAAAAAAATAAAAAAAAATAAAGTGCCAAAATACTACACGATATAGCGTTTTCATTTTTATTTAAAAAAAGGAATGCAAAACGCTAGACGAAGTGCACTTATGAAATAATATTTCAGGTCATTATTTTTAAAAGTAATATTTTAAACAATAATTTGCATTGAAATGATATTTAAGGTCACCTCACATTTTACAGCCCCTTGGACCTGTTATAATGGTAATATTCCTGCCCCTCTATTTCATCATTATAATTTACGGCTACCTATTTATAAACACCACTTCTTTTTATTACAAATCTCCATTTAATCTCCTCCTGCTTGGTTGGATACTTTGTAAATATAAACATAGAACTATACAAGAACTAAAGAAAGAAGTAGAATATGAAAACAATGTTGGACCTGAATCTCAACTATTCTCCTTCAAGTTCAATCCACGATCCAGCTGACTCAAAGCATCTCCAAGTTTTTGGAATGCAAATAAATGACTACTCTGCCACCTCGAATTCCTCTGTCGTCAATGTGGACACGTCGAGCAACGCTGACGACGAGGAGTACTCGAATCAGCGTTATCATCAGCATTGTTTTAGCATTTTGAAGTCCAGCGGTGATGATCATGAGCATGAAGAGAGTGGTAACGGCTGCGTGAGGCAGGGCTTGACTACGAAACAGTTCTTCCCGGCACCGCGGTTTGTGGATCCTGTGGCGGAGGAGAGAGTAGTGGTGATGCAGCAACAATCGCATCAAGTTAAGAAAAGTAGAAGAGGACCAAGGTCTAAGAGTTCTCAGTACAGGGGCGTCACCTTTTATCGCAGAACTGGACGATGGGAATCACATATCTGGTTTGCTTACTCTCTCTCTCTGTCTCTCTCTCTCTCTCTCTCTCTCGCTCTCTCTCTCTCTCTGTGTGTGTGTTGGACCGGAATTTCCATCATATTATCAAGTAGTGACTTTTATTTGTGATAGAACATTTTTTGTAATGAATGATTTGTTATGCTTCTTAGCAAGCACATTTCTTAGGTACTACATGTTCTAGTATGATTGACAACTCTGAGATCTTATAGTAAACTAGTTTTAAGTTATTCTTTTTTTTATGCAGGGACACTGGGAAGCAAGTTTACTTGGGTAGGCTAGAATGAAATTCTAATCTTTCTTGTTTCTTGTTCTCGCTTCATTTTGTGGCTGTAGATTTGTTTTTCATAAAGCTTGCTTATTTGCGCTGACTGACATGACTTTGGTTATCGTCAACTTTTCTTATAGGGGGGTTTGACACTGCCCATGCTGCAGCTAGGTAATATGTAATTGTAGTTTCTTTGTTTGAATTTTTTAAATCTAAGCGTAAATCTTGTAGTTATTTTAACCTATTATAAAACCAGGGCATACGATCGAGCTGCAATTAAGTTCCGTGGAACCAATGCTGATATCAACTTCAGTATTAGTGACTATGATGATGATCTTAAAAAGGTGAGTAGCATGATATCTTTATCCACTATCTAGTGTCGTGCTTGCAATATGAACTGAGGTTGTGCTTGTCTTGATTGTTTTTCAGATGAACAACTTAACTAAGGAAGAGTTTGTGCACGTGCTTCGTCGACAGAGCACTGGGTTTTCTAGAGGAAGTTCAAAATATCGGGGAGTTACTCTACACAAATGCGGACGTTGGGAAGCTCGGATGGGGCAGTTTCTAGGGAAAAAGTGGGTTACAACTTATAACTTGGATTACTTCTTAAATAACACTTCCAACAAAGTAACATTCATTTTCTTCCTTTTCTGTTGTAATTAGTTGTTGCTTTCTTTCAGGTATATTTATCTTGGGTTGTTTGACAGTGAGATAGAAGCGGCAAGGTTCAGATTTTCATAACCTTTACTAGCTTACCTTTATATTCACTTGCATGTATCCACTGATATATCCACATAGACCTTCTGCCCTAATTCTGTTTCGATCATTTTAATCAGAGCTTATGACAAAGCGGCAATAAAATGCAATGGCAGGGATGCAGTAACCAATTTCGAGCCAAGTACATATGGGAGCGATTTATGTTCTGAAGCTGAACCTCAAGGTAGAACTTCCTTGACACTATGTTTTATTAATAACGTGTGTGTGTGGTTCATGCTTGACAGATCTAACATTTTCTATACTAATGTTTTGGTAAATCAGTTAATAAATCATATGCAGGCAGTGGTCAGTATCTAGATTTGAACTTGCTAATTTCTCCACCTTATTTTCCTGATGGTGCTAAAGGGATGGATGATTTTGGGAGTTTAAGTTTCCAGAATCATTTAGATGAAACCCCTGAGGTTTCAAAATCTAGGGTAAGTTAAATATTAGTAGTTCAGTACCCTAGTTACATTTCAACAAAGCTAGCTTATCAGTAATACTCTTGTCATCCGCAGAAGATCACTCGAAAAGAGGAGAGTTCTGCTTCTACAATAATGGGCATTCAACTGCCTCTAGGCCAAGTTTATACACCAGAGCACCCTTCTTTCTGGAGTGGTGTAAATTCAAGTTTTCTTCCCGTCTTTGAGGTATATAAAAAGTTCATTATGTTGCCATGGCTGTTCATTATGTTGCTCCAGTTATACTTGACTATAAGTGACTGGTTACTACTTCAATTTCTCAATTTTTATGTCACACTGAAGCAGAGAATGAATAATTCTAATGGTAGGTTCCGATAAGTTGTAAATCCCCTTACCACATAGTTATTTAAATTACCTGAAATATCAGTTACCTTTGTCTTTTTGAACGAAGAGGGCTTATGCAAACATATATCAGGGATTCAAATCTCTAGAATGTATCATTACCACATTGTAATATTAGTCTTTAAAAATAAGTCAGGTTTTTGTTAAGATGGTATTCTTTCATCTTGAACATGACAAGTTGATGTAAGGCCTTGTAAAATTGTTCTCAGTTTTATATGTCTTCTATTCTATATGTGATCATGTAACAGGGAAGAGCAATAGAGAAGAGTATAGGAGTTGATTCGCAGCCAGCCTGGGCGTGGAGTAATCAAGGACCTTATGCTGAAGCGACTTCAGTGCCACTCTTCTCGACTGCAGCATCATCAGGATTCGTTACTTCAAAGATTACTGATTCATCAGCTGGTGTTTATTATCCTCACAAGCGTTAGGCCACAACTCGAGTTCAGCATCTTCTTCGTCTTCGTTTAAGCCACTAATTGGCCTAAAACACCTGATTGGGTCTTTTGTGACATGTTAAATTGTTTGTTTTGTATTCGTTATGCTTTATGTTTGTATGGAACATCTTATTCTGCATTTCAACTTAGTTTACAAGATGCTTTTGAAAGATCTCTCTCCTCTTTTCCAGATTCATTGATAATCACACATGCTATTTTTCATCCCCATTGTAAATAATTTTCTGGAATTGGATTGCTGCTTTATTTTGTAAGCTTTCTTAACGTGCTCTCTATTTGTGTCCATCTATAGATGTTTCTTCACTTGAAAATTTATTCTTAAATTGTTGCACATTATTGGTTTCGGATTCTTGCATAATATCAGTTTTGGTGAATCAGTAAAACTTTGAATCTGATTCCTAAGTATCTAGCTTGAAATGGGATGTAATGAAACACTAAGCGGCGCAATAGAAAGCAAATGAAGGTTAAAACTTTTTAGCAATTGCTTGTCTCTTAATTTTAGAAAAATATACATTCTTATTAGACAAAAAATGTTGTTCGAATTCATGGCCGATAAGATTATCGGACGAGTTAATTGAACTCGAACTCCGACAAATTTAAAAGAGCTTAACGAACAGTTCAATTTGTTTATCGTCTCACCAAATGGTGACTAAAACGTTGTACTAACCGCGGGTCTCCCTGTATTTTTGGACCAAAGAGGACACTTTTTCCTAATAGTTACTTAAATAAATAATCTGAACTAGTAAATCGCACCTAAACTTTAGGTTCACTACTACTCTATTACTATCTAAATGCAAGTACCAGCTTGATAGTGCAGCTTAAACAGAGTCTACAGTTGATACAACCATTCAGTAAAATTGCAGCTGTCCATCTACTAGATGAATTATTATACAACTTTTGACCTATTTGATACATAAAACACTTGAGATCTTCAATTTTCAAGGCCAATAAGTAAGCCTGCTACAACAGTCGTATTAGTATTTAACTATTTACTATGATGGTCTGTATATTAAAGTTACACTTATAATGTTTGGTCACAGTTTTGTACAGTCTTAAATTATTTAATCCTAAGCTAGGCTTCATAAAGTAATAACTTGAATGCAGTAATGCAGTTTTTGTAATTGCTTTTGCTACAGTTTTCAGGAGCTTTTCTGAAGCTCTGATATAACAGTGATCATAAAAATAATATTTTCTGGACCTGACTATAAGTAAAGCATATCTCTCTCCTCGTTTTGTCTGGCATATTTTAAAGGGGATCCTGGGTGCAGCAGCTATAGTATGTGCTGTTTGATTCATAGGTTAAGTTAGATGTTTGCTTTTGCCGCAGAGGAATTTATGTCTTTTTGCATTTTTCTTTTAACGTCAACTCAGCCCAACATGGAAAGTTTACTGTTTTACACTAGCATTGCTCATTTGCGACAACAGTTATATGTGGTGTCATTTTTATATTTTAAAATTAAATATCCAAAATTTTAATTTGAAAGAAGTTCTATTATTAAATGCAAATATATATAAATATATTTTTTATTTTAAATTTAAAACCAAATATACATCTATGTATCCAAAAGATATCATCAAATAATTACAAATGACATATATAATGCGTGAATTTAATATAATTTTTAGGAGATAGAGACAATAATTAGTTAAATTATAAATTATTAAAATGCAAAATGTAATTAACAATAAAATTTAAGTTATCATTTAAAATCGAAAAATATTTTTAATTTCAAATTATAACAATAACAATAATTATAATTATTTTTATATTTTCCGTTGAACTTGCTCTTACAATCACAAATATAATATGCTCGATCCCACATTATCCCCTGCACTCCTAAACCACTCAGCCAAGAGGCTCCGGTCTCGATGACAAAACATCGAAAATAAATCTCAATAATAATAATATATAAATGTGTGCCTTATGCATACATTTTTTCGAAAATCCTAAGGCACAAAAATGTGTACCTTAGAATTTACATTTATCGTATTGGTTTTAGAGTAAGAAAACTTTTTAAATATATAATTGTTTTAGGGATAAAATAATTCATCAATCATAAGTAGCATCTACAACAGTAATTAAATATTAACAAATACATTACAAATAATTGATAAAAAATAGAAAAAGTAGTATTTATTATAATTCAACTTGTTCTCAATTATAATAAAATAGGGACTTCTGTTAGATATTGAGTACAACACAGAGGGGGTGAATGTGTTTCTTGGATTTTTAGCCTTTTTTTAAACTTGTTTGGATATTAAGTGAACAAAGCAGTTTTGACAAGCACAGTATTTCAAAACTTACTTAATTTCTATTGATTAAGTTTGTCTTACTACAAATCTGGGTTCTAAAGACAATAAGAACACATCTTCTATCTTGAGAGAATACAAGAATATTTGATCTGTTTTGTTTCTTGTGAACTAAGGACCAGTGCATGCGGGTTTACAAGACTTGCACTAAAACAACCTTTTTCTATTTCCATTTCTAGCTTATCAAATATGTGCAGAACCTTGCAGGTCTGTAACAATCTTTTGTTATTAATCTTGACCCTTGATCTTGTATTCTTCCAGCTACTTTGTAGACTTTTTAATCTAGTTGATAGATTGTTTGTTAATTGATAATCTTGAATCTTGAATCTTGAACTTGTCTGCATTCTATATTTGAGTAGTATATTGAGATCTCAAGTTTATTGTATAGAGAAGTGACTCCATACTTATCGAGATCTCTGAGTTCTCAATAGGTATACTTGACTTGTCGAGATCTCTAGATACTTGCATATGCATATGGAATGACTCGTCGATATGTCTGAGATCTCTATATACATTTTGACTTGTCGATATCTCTGAGACCTCTATATGAGAGATTGACTTGTCTATATCTCCAATTCTTCACATCTTCATTTGACTTGTCGATATCTCTGAGTTCTGTACATGTAGAAATGACTTGTCGATATCTCCAGTTCTTAATATCTTCATTTTACTTGTCGATATCTCTGAGACTTCTCGATAAGTCATTCTGGACTTCTCGATATAACTTGATTTGTGACTTGTCGATATCTTGACTTAGAACATTTTTCATAGAACCGTTCAACTCCAAACTTCTACGCTTCTCTCCGAGGCATGATCATGGCTTGATCTTCTTCCATATTTTATTCCTTAGCTTGAATTTGTTCACAGAAAAATCCTGCAGTCTAATATTCTAACCTTTTTTACCGACTCAAAAAATACAATACAAAATACAAAATTGATCAAACAACTAATTTTTAGGGTTGTCAATATGACTTAGTCTTGTTATTATACATACATGTCTTGCACAACAATCTACCCCAATTTGTGAAAAGATTGCTTAACCCAAATTCATGCCTGATAACAAAACTAATCCCAAGCTAAAATTAATTACATAAAAGATGACAAATTAAAAAATATAAACTTTTATACATATGTTGATTACATAAGTTCAACAACTGCAACCATCAAGTGAAGTTTTCATAACCTAGTTCTTTCCTAATGAGGTCCTTGAGATTTACTAGTACTTGAAGTTCTTCAATTATTTTTGTCCCTCTTAAGGCTTCCACCAGCTTGAGCCATTCATCCAATGAGTAACTATTGAGGTAACCAACTCTGAACCTTGAGAATCTGCCAACTTGAATATTTTGAAAATGTCCATCTTTAGAGATTCTACTCAGCCCCTTGCCTTGAGTTCATTTGATCTCTGTTCACACCTCTCAATCTCCCTGGAAAACTGCCTTTCCCTTTCCTCCTTCTCAACCTTAATCCTAACATGTCTTTCATTTCTTTCTCTCAACCTTTCAGATATCACAACATTCCACATTAGTGTACTTGTGTCCTTGTCCTTCATCAAGCTAATCACCCTCTTCAATTCTGTGGTTGGGAATGTTTTCATTACTTCTCTGCTAAGTAAAATAAAGGAGCCATCCATACAGTAGATTCTTACTTCTGACAAAGAGACAACCCAAACTTTGACTATTTCTTCAGATATTTGTTGAAAGTAGTCATCATCTGTTATGCTCACGTTTAGAGGTAGAAAATCATCTTGATTGAAACAGTTCTAGATGACACTAGCATCAACTTGCATTTTCTTAGGTTTTCTTCCAACAGTCATGAAATGAGTTTTGATTGGAGGTTTGAATGAAAGTAGGTTTGTGATTTTCTTTAGTATGACTTGGATGGATCTGATTGGTATTTTGAGTAAAGTATTGACAGTTTGTTTGTACAAGAATTTAGGTTTTTGAGGTAGGGTTGGTTGAGATTGTGTTTGGCTTGGTTTGGAGGTTTGAGTTTGAGAGATTTGAATCTGTTGGATATTTTTCTTGGTACCTTCTTCTCCTCCCTTTTTATTCATCTTGCTTTCATCTCTCTTCTTTCTATCATCCTTCTTCTTCTCATCCACCTTACTGCCAGTTGCCTTGGTAGATGACTTGGATTTGATTCATAAGATTTTTGCTCATCATTCTTCTGCTCATCATCATCTCAGTCAGCTTTGGTGTTGAATTGAGTATTTGGTAACATGGTTTCCGGATTCTGTAAATATCTTCCCAAAATCCTTATTACTTCCTCATCTCCAGCTGTCTTCTTCTTCTTCTTGGTCTTTAGATCTGTTTCCAATGTCATGATCAGTCTGAGATTACCCCTAACACAGTTATCGGGGATTGTGAAGTATTTGCATTTTTAAGGTTGAGAACAGATGTAGGCCACCCCTTGCTTGGATAAAATTAGGCTTCAAAAAAAGCAGCAATCTGAACTTTTTTGAGTTCATTTAGCAATTGAGTGTCCTCTGAAATAACTGGATTGACCCTATCAATGACGACATCCAGCTCAAATGCTCTCTTGGATTGAAGATTTGAGTGGGACACATGTAGACACCTATCTAAACCACAGTCATTGGCATTGGCAACTATTCTTTTCTCCATGAAGTTCCCATTCTTTACCAGCACCACTCTCTTAAAGTTAATGTTGTTGACCAAAGCTCTTTTGTAGGTGATGTAGTTATTATGTAGAGAGACTCTCAACATAATGAGTAGCTCATTGAACTCTTTGTCTTGACAAGGTCCTTGTGCAGCTTTTTAGAGTCTGTCTTTACTGACATCTTGAGTAATTTTAATTTGAGTGGAGCTTTGTCCATAGTGTGATGTTGATTTTTACAGACCAACTTCTTTTGATTTTTGTAGTCTAGCTTCTATCTCCTCTTTAGTCATGGTAGCAGACAAGAGTAGAGGACTAGGAATTTCTGGCCTAACAGCTTCTAGCAGGGCAGAAAAAGGAATGTTCAAGGCCCCCATAATAGCTTTCAGAGAAACAAAATTTTGCATTTGGAGATGTTTATGGGATTCTACTAGTGACTTGATATCATTCTGTTGACTCTGCACCAGAGCTGTCAGTTGGGAAACTTGAGTTGTCAAAGAAGCATTTGAATATTGTAGGGTTGAGATTTGAGCTTGCAAATTTTGGATTTGTAGGGGTGTTGATGTAGACAAGGGTTGGATTGAGCTTGATGCTGCCAAAGGACCAACATAATTTTGCACAACATTTTTCACTTCCTCTATGACTAGGGCTGAAGGTTCAAATCTAGCCTTGTAAAGTTGATCCACTTTGACCTTTGTGTCATTATTTTGAGTAATTTGATTCTGGATCACTTTATGTATAGCTTTGAAAGATTTTCTTAGTTTGGCCACATTTTTTTCTACAGGAGTGAGAGAGAGAGAGCTTGTAGTCTGTCTGAGAACCTGTTGAACTTGGTCTTGATGTCTTGAAATGTTGGCATCAGTTCATCAATCCTGTCATTTACCAACTTCTTTACTTCATTTTGATGCTTGACCAGAGTGCTTTCCATGGCTCTTTCAACATGATGAAATGCCTTCAATTGAGCTTTGTACACTTCTCTTACATCATCATATACTTCATGAGGAGTGAGAACCTTAGCATTGCTACTCAAAATAGTGATATATTCTTCTCTGAATTTTTCTAAGGCCTCCTCCATGGTTGTTGTGAAATCCTTTGAGAGCCATGCATCCACATTATTATCTGCTTCATCTGTAATTTTCTCATACTGCTCTTCAACATCCTCCTTGTATGAGAGTAAAATTGCTTGATAGTCTTGGTTTGACATATCTGTGGTAAGAAGTTGTTGAGAGATATTGGCTAGGCCTGCAAGCTGCTCAACCAAAAGATCATCAATTGTAGTAGGTTAGGCTTGAGCATCCTGCAGCCATTGAGATAGTAGGTGAGAAGGTTGTGGTGTAGTGTTTGAGGTGGATGGGATGTCTATTTGGTTTGAGGTGGAGGGTATGGAGGTAGTAAGTAACCCTGTGACCGGAGTCACGGTTGAACTCACAGTAAGAACTGTGGTTGTGACAGTGTGTTGTTCACCAATTATGGGAACCTCCATTTGAATTGGAGGGGATTTGACCAGGTTACTGTCATGTACCATGGCTTCAAATCCTTGTTCTTCTTGCAAAGAACTGGCACTTGAATGTGCTATACTTGCCTCCCCAATAGTTGGATCATTGGCAAATTTACTCCCAACTGTTATTCCCTAACAATATAACAACAAAATTACAGAAGGGGGGTTGAAAGGAATTCTGGTTTCTTTTTAAAAATTTATAACTGTTGAATATATATGGTTGTGAATGAATATGCAGTAGTGCGGATTAAAAGATTATAAGTATTCAAACATAAAGTAATTAAACAAGACGGTTTAAAAACTTTATAGTGGATTGATATTTCCACCAGAGATATATATATAGATTCGAGAACTCTGTGATGCAAGAATGCACACAGCTGCTTACAAGTGTTTCTACAAAGAAGAGCACAAAGAATTCCTAACATATACTTCTTCTTCTTCTTCTTCTTCTTCTTCTTCTTCTCTTCTTCTTCTTCTTCTTCTTCTTCTTCTTCTTCTTCTTCTTCTTCTTCTTCTTCTTTCATTCTTCTTCTTTCTTCTTCTTTCTTCT